>NC_067439.1:4362500-4695000 GCF_009764475.1 Pristis pectinata | reverse complement strand
AAGGCAAAATCCTACTTTGTGTAATGTCTCCTCTTGACTTAACATTTGAAGATCTGGGTTTCATTCCTGAGCTCCCACCAGGACCAATATATCTTACTGAAAGTAAGATGTGATCCAACCACTGCTTTGATCAGCTGTACCACGAAAGCCTCTGCCTTGCTATCATTTAGTCATAGTTGCTAAGAGGATTCCTGATGGATTTAGTCATCTTAACCTGCAACGAACTTTCAATAAGCATTTTCTTACAAGAGTCAGGAGTGACGAAGATTGGCAGCTGACTGATGTGCTCCAACTTAAGCTTCAGACTGAAATTAGCCATTTAGGAAAAAAAACTCAATTTAAACTCATCCAGTAGAGTGTATCAAATAAGATCTAACTGGCTCAGCAGCTTGTTCAAGTTCTATTCTTGGAATTCCTTTGAACCTAAATGGAGAGATGCTGTGATATATAGAAGAGATGTACACGTTTAAACACACGTTAACATGCACCTTTCTTCAAATTTCTATTGTAATGATTTTTCATTATACATTTCTTTCAGCATTTGATGCTGCTTGTAAAATAAAAGTATGCAGAATGGGAGCCATGCATATAAACTTCCCTCATCGTGGTCAAGTTGCAAGTTCTGACCTGTGGGGATATGCTGGTTTCTGAAACCTGTCACCATCTTTTTTTTATTTGAAGATTTGTGGATGTGAACAATTTATTAGTAAGTTGTCTTCGATGAGACCACAACGTTTAGATCATTTTGTTTCTATTTTATATTTTTATTTCTTTTTACCTTGTTTGCATGTGTCCAGAATGCTCAGTTCACTGTAGATGCTCCAGAGATGTGAAGTGTCGAGAATGTGTCTTGCATAATGTTGCTAAAGTTGAGCAGTATTTTGGTGTACAGCCATGCCTTTGTGTTAGTGGTTTGACTTGTATTTTTAATCGTATCTTTTTATTTCCTTGCTTCACTGTAGCCACGCACCAGGAATGCGAACTAGTGCGTTGCTTGCCTTACAGACAGATGTAACCACTTTAGGATAACCAGCACTTTTTTTTAAAAGAAAACTGACAAATAAATGTTGCGAATATTGTGGTTTTAAAAAAATACAGGCTTGTCTTGGTGCTGTTGAGTGCAGTCTTTGGTTTCTCTCTCAGCCTTGGTTTACCTGTTGGTTCAAGCCCCACTACAGCTTATCATCCCCTCTCCTGCTTTGAAACAGTATTGAAGTGCAGCAGCTAGGTTACTATCCTGGAAGTATTTTTACATTGATGTGTGAATACCCTTCAGAAAGTGAGTACCTGCTCGTCCTCCTGGATGGATATTATAGAAGTCCCATGACAGGTGAGTCCACCTGAAGTCCTCAACCAGCCTCTGGTCATTATCACATTTCTGTTGCTGTATATAAATTACCTGCACATTCCTTAGGGTCTTTGCTCTTCACACTCACGTGTGCTGTAAATCTACTGAGGCTGTTCCCAACAATTAGCCTAGCAAATAGAATTTTTGGATCCCTTTCAAAGATGTGAAGCTGTTTATTAGGAAACTGCATTTTTCTTAATTTACTAATGTGGCTGATTATTGCCAGCTTATTCATTTGTGTTCAAGACCATGGGACTTCCCATGATTGTACAGGCTAGGCTAAATATCGTCATAAGATTGCAAAAGTTTGGGGCACATTGTGTGGGTGGAGAACATCAGTAGTTTTGATCTTTGGCATAAAAAAATTTATATTGCATAAATGGAATCCTTTGATCGTTGGCAATATGAACACCACGAGCATTGGAAGGATGCAAATCTTTAGAATCCTCAACTTCAGGTTTATTAAGGGCTAAGATTTTGTTTTGAACTAAGGGGGGGGGGGGGGGTGCAGTTTTACTGGGGAGGAAATGGAGTTTGGGCCAAAGGTCAAATAGGCCATGATCTTACTCAATGGCGGAGGAGGCTCACGGGGCCTGTTTCTGAGCCTAATTCAAACTTGGGAGGAAACAATTCTGTCAGAATCTTTTTGGCCCCGTTCCCTCACTCAATTTAAGTTTTAAATATTTCTTCCTCCTTTGCGATGCAAATTGCCCTATTATCTATTATGGCATTTTTCTGATGAATGTCAAGATGTGGCAGTTTCTAAATTGCATGAGTTTCCAATTCCTCCAAGATGTGGAAACAAGAGGTAGCTCCTTCAGTCTTGTGTAAGCTTCCTTCCCCAAACTTGGAAGCAGTGTCAGTGCACCTTTGGGGTGATTAGTAGTACTGGGGGAAGTTATAGGAGGAGTTGTGTGTCCTTGCAGGTGAGTAAATAGATCTTCAACACAGAAGAACACTGGTTCCTGATACTGGAGATGGAGCTGATGGCAATAATTCCAAATGCTAACCTACTGTTTGTTTCAAGCCATGCTTGAGTTAACCCATTTCCGTCAGAAGTGGGAAAGCATTGCATTCTTAGGATACTTTTGTCAGCACAGTTATTGTTGCTGGCAATACAACAATGACTAACCTTCCCAATAAAAAGTACAGAAATTGGTTTTTAAAGTACTTTGGAGTGACCTAAAGTGAAGAAGGATACTTAGTGAATGCAGATATTTTAAAAAAACTTCCATCTATGATGTGTGACCTGCACCACTGTGTATTCGTACAGTTGAATGCAATGTGCCTTCCTATTTGATATGGATGGAGCATAAGTAGTGAATTAAGGACCTGCACAAGTAAGGTATTACAACAAACATATGAATTTAATTAATCTTTCTCTCCCTGATTTTTATTTTGCCTTCAGAACATTTCTTGTAAAGCTGTACGAAAATGAGCAATGGAATCTTGTACACAAACTACCATGTAAGTAAAATAAATGCAGGAAATAATCAGAGAGTTGATAGAGCCACAGGATAAATTTAAGTAGAAGAAACTTGTATCAGCTGATAGCTTGTGGTATGAGAGAACAAGTGACCTCCTCAGGATTAGAAGATAAGCAAATGCAATTTAGTACCTATATTGAAGTTGCACATGCTCGTCTTTTAATATAAATATACGGATCTTTGAATCTCTTGTTTCTCCATGTCAAACCTTCAGTGGTAGGGGATGTAATTAAAACGCAATCTACATAAGTAAGACTGCAAGAAATTGCAGAGTTGTGAACGCAGCCCAGTCCATCATGCAAACCAGCTTCCCTTCAAGTCTACACTTCCCACAGCCAATGTAATCAAGGATCTCTTCCCATGTCCTTGCCCTCCACTACTTTAAACCCCTCCCCCACTGGGCAGAAGATGCAAGACCTGGAGAATATGGGCCACCAGGATCAAGGACAGCTTTTATCCTGCTGTTATCAGATTCTTGAATGGACCTCTTGTACGATAAAGATGAAGTCTTGATCTCTCAATGTACCTTGTTGTGGCCCTTGCACTTTGTCTACCTGCACTGCACTTTCTCTGTAATTGTAACACTATATTCTGCTTCTTCCCTTCTGTACTACCTTGATGTACCTGTGTATGGAATGATCTGTATGGATGGCACGCAAACAAAAGCTTTTCACTGTACCTCAGTACATGTGGCAATAATAAACCAATCCCAATTACCGGGTGGTTTATATGGTAAATTTACAGTTCTGATTTAAAATGGAAGTTGATAGGAAGTTGCAAGGTGTAAGATATCTCATACAGATAATTGTGATTAAAAAGAACTTGATACGTTGATCTGTTACTGAGGGAGTGAGCACTTTCATTTAGAACTTCAAAGCAAAGTGGATGTATAAGATTTTACAGTGCAATTATAAAGCCAACTGGGTGGGTACCCTGGTCTTTCAGCCATCAACCTAAAACATTATTTTCTATTTTTCATTTTATTTCTGTTTCCAACAGCTCTCTACATAAGTTGTATCTAAATTAGTGCTTTTAATTGTAAAGTGCTTTGAGATGGGCTGAAATGATGTAAGGCATGATAAAAGTAGAAGTATTTTTCAACAGCACAGTGAGTAACTAGAAATCAGAAGGAACTTAGCTGGTCAGATACTATTATGCACAGGTGTCAAAGTCTTGGATGTGAAACAAATGACTTCCATCCTTTTGGGTTTTGTTTTAAAATCTGCAGTTGTGCCTGAATTGCAATGTACTTGATGAGAAGTTTGGAACTTCCAGTCTGCAGTTTCATAACAGTAACTTGGCTAAACTCAGATTACTCAACTCCTGAAAAGAAATCGAGAATTCCAAGTCATTAATAATTCTAGTTGTTAGTCATTTGGGTGACCCTTTTCCCTGTCCCACATTATATTGTTACATTTAACAGGCCAAATTCCTGCCAACTGCTGTGCTTAAAAGCTTGTGATGAGTGGCAATAGCACCTAATTTAATTATGAGATTACTTGCAGTAGTAGTACTTTTTCCCTCCTTGTTCCAAACAGAATTATGAAAGGAATGTGCATTGGGAAAAATTCCTGAAATAACTTACTCATTGAATGTAGGACATTCTGCTGGAAGAGGTGTTAGATCTGGAGATGATGTTGCCCAGAAGGTTGTTCAGAAGTCAAAATTGAAGTGCAAATTTCATGGTTACAGCTGTTTTTAGTACAGGTCAGATAGGGTCAGCCTGTACCTACAAGCAAAGAAGTAACAAGAGCTTGACCACACATGCTCTGTTTATACTGCAGACTAGTCTGAACCAGTTAGATAAAGAAACCTGTGAACTGAGTTGCACTTCAGCTTTGCAGACAAAGACACTACATAAGTATAGAACCAAATACAAGTTTACAGGTCATTGTACAAACATATGAGCAAGCATAAAGAAAGCTACAAGGAAAAACGCAATTTTTAAAAACAACAATCTGGAGCCCTAATCTAACAGGGGTCATCAACTAAACAGCAATTAATGCAAGATAGAGACACAGGAGAAATGCAGTTCAACCAGTTATTGTCCAATAGCAATGCTCCATCCAGACTCGGAAGGGTTAGTCTGTACTCTGAGCTAAGGTGGGGAAAATCCCTCACCCATTCATTCTTGTATTTTAATTCAGTTAAAGACTTTAATGTATTTTGAATCACCCCATTTCTATTTAACACAAAAACTCTGATTCATAAAAGTCATCTAGCGGGATACCCCAGCACTGTGGGCTTCTCCAGTGTTTTGCTTGAGCAACTTATTCCAAGTATTTTGCATACTGAACCGCAAGAACTTTCTTGATATTTACTTTAAGTATAGTTCAGTGCGATGGGCAAAAAAGACTGGGTGGGAGTGATGGTGGGATGTGAGGGAGTTTTAAGGAGTGGTTGTGATCTGGAGTCTGCTGCCTGTGACTCAGTTGGGACTTTCAAGACTGGATTGTATGTGCACTTGGAAAACAATGTGCCGTGTTATGTATTTTTTAAAAAAAAATTTTTATTTACCGCGTGGTAACAGGCCCTTCCAGCCCAATGAGTCTGCGCCGCCCATTTTAAACCCCCAAGTTAACCTACCCGTACATCTTTAGAATGTGGGAGGAAACCAGAGCACCTGGAGGAAACCCACGCAGACACGGGAGAACACACAAACTCCTTACAGACAGCGACGGGAATCGAACCCCGATCACTGGTGCTGTAATAGCGTTGTGCTAACCGCTATGCTACCATGCCCTAAAAGGGGAAACAGATTGCTGTACTGTTGGCTAGCATGAACTCACAGGATTGAATGACACATTGATTCTAGTTTCATTCATTTCTCTTATTATAGTTTTTTTTTGGTTTTGTTTTCTGAATTTGCCATTTTCTTGCATGCTATGTACTTTTCTTCCTGATATGTGGATGAGTGGCTGGGTGGGATTTGGAGGAGTCGGAGAAGAGGCTGAGTGAATCAGGATTGGGTTTATTATTACTAATGTGTTGTGAAATTTGTTTTTGCAGCAGCAGTACAGTGCAAAGACATTAACAATTACTAAAAGTTACCAAAAAAAAAAGTGAAAGAGGAATAAAGAGGTTGTGTTCATGGGGTTCAGGGACTGTTCAGAAATCTGATGGTGGAGGGGAAGAAGCTGTTCCTAAAAGGTTGAGTGTGGGTCTTCAGGCTCCTGTACCATCTCCCTGATGGTAGTAATGAGTAGATGCAAAATTGACCCATTTAATCATCTCTCCCTCCCCCACCCATTCTGGTTGAGTGGTGCCACAGTAACAATCTCACATTACACCAACAAAATCAAGGAGCTAGTCATTGACTTTGGAAAGGGGAAGTTGGGAGACCATGTGTCAGTTCACATTGGTGAACCAGAGGTGAAGAAGGTCAGTAGCTACAAATTCCTGGGTGTTAACATCTAGGATGATCTGTCCTGGGCCCAACACATGGATGCAATCGTGAAGAAAGCATGCCAGCACCTCTTGAGAAGTTTAAGGAGATTTGGCATGTCACCAAGTACTCTAACAAACTTCTACAGATGCTCTGTTGAAAGGATCCTGAATGGTTGCATTGCAGCGTAGTACAGAAATTCCAACGCATAGGAACACGAGGCTGCAGAGAATAGTGGACACAGCCCGGTCCATCACGGGTACAGCCCTCCCCACCACTGACAGCATCTGTAGGAGGTGCTGCCCAAGAAGGCAGCATCTGTCATCAACGATTCCCACCATCTAGGTCATGCTCTCTTCTCGTTGCTATTGTTGGATAGGAGGTACGAAGGCCTGAAGTCCCACACCCAGGTTCAGGAACAGCTATTTTCCTACAACCATCAGGTTCTTGAACTGACCTCCACAACCCTAACCCTACCTCAGCAACGGAATGCTACAGACAAGTGCACTACTGTAGACTTGTCTTTGATTGTGTACTTTTCTTGCACAAGTTTTTGCACACTTTTTTCTCTCTCTCTTCACTGTCTTGTATAATTTATGTCCTGTGTGTTGTCTGAACCTACGTGCCTATGATGCTGCTGCAAGTTTTTCATTGTACCTGTACCTCACTGTACTTGTGCACATGACAATAAACTCGACTCATTCCCCAGACCACATGCACAGCAATAATTCACAGCACCTCCATCAACAGGAAGAATACCACCACCTCCAAGTGCTGCCTTGCCCACTATTAGGCTCTATCAGCATTCCTTCATCATCTATGGGCTGTTGCTCTGGGACCTAATCTAGTCACTGTAGTAGCACCTTCATCGCATGGAGTGTGGGGCTTCAAGAAAGCAGCCCACCCAGCATTGAGGAAGGCAAATGCTGCATAGACCCATCATTGTAAACAGGTTTGTGCAAGAGTAACGACAAATTACTCTGTAGGGCACTGCTGAGACAGCATCTGGAATATTGTTCATAGGTTTCCTACCTGAGGAAACTACTAGCAACAGAGGGGGTGCAGAAACTTTTGACCAGATTGATTCCTGAGATGGTACATTTGTTGCATGGGGGAGAAGTTAAGCAAGTTGGATGTCTGCACCCTGGAGCTGTGAGGAATAAAAGGTGACCTCATTGAATCACACAAAATTCATTCAGATTTTCAGAGGGTGGAGGTGGGGATGATGTTTTCCTTGGCTGAGGAGGGCAGAATCAAAAGTCAGTTTCATCATCGGTGTATAAAATCATGAGGGGCATAGATAGGGTGAATGTATTTTTTCCCCCAAGGATGGAGAATCAAGAACTAGAGGACATAGGTTTAAGGTGAGAGGGGAAAGATTTAATAGGAACCTGAGGGACAACTTTTTCACCCAGAACTTGACTGGTAACTGTTTTACACAAAGGGTGGTGTGTATATGGAATGAGCTGGCAGAGGAAGTGGTTGAGGCAGGTACAATCACAACTTCTAAAAGGCACTTGGACAGGAACATGGATAGGAAAGGTTTAGGTTATGAGCCAAATGCTGGCAAATGGGAGTAGCTTGGATGGGGCATGTTGGTCAGCATGGACCAGTTGGGCTGAAGGGCCTGTTACCTTACTGTATGACTCTAGAGGGTTGGCCATTCACAAGTGAGAGAAGATGTCTTCACTGGGAATGTATGAATCCTTGGAATTCTCCACCCATGAGGGCTGTGGAGGCTCAGTATATTCAAGGTGGATTATTAGATATTATGTCTATTTGGGGATCTGGGCTAGTGCAGGAAAGTGGCACTAATGTAAATGATCTTTTGGAATGGCAGAGTAGGAACAAGGGACTGAATTGTCCACCCTGAATGTGGTTTGTTTGTTCCTCAGCATCTGCGTTGATGGATGAGTGATGAATCTAGAGTCTGGCAGGTAGCCCATACCAGTGAATGAATAATAAGCAATGTTTCCTAACCGACTGGATGTGGCTCGTGTTTGAGGAGGGTACTCTGGCAACAGCCAGTACTCGACTCTGAACACTGAGAATGCAGGACTGGAAAGAATTACAGGAGCCCAAGACTATCCTCATTGCTCCACCCCTAGGCAGTGATCCTACCAGCAGTCACACTCAGCAAAGGTACTGAGGCTAATGTTAACAGCAGCACCCCCCCCCCCCCCCCCCTCTGCCAGAGAGGTACTAACTCAAGTGTGTGTTTGTGCAGTGACTGGCCTGTTGTGTGTGCCTGCTGGCATGCTGGACTAATTCATGCATGAAGCTAGAAGAGGAAGTTTCAGACCATTACATTGCTTCAGTGTTACAAGAGGCATTTCCTGAAGTATAATGTGTCCTTTCACCTCTGGGACTTTCTGCATTGGGCTGGTGGATAGTTGTCAAAACTGAGCCAGTGTTCCTGAATTCAACAATTTCAGACAATGACTCTTCTCGCCGATTACATCATCTCAGAACCCAGCTTTTGTTTCTATACTTCTGTTACTTTTCTCTTGTGCTTTGCGTCATCATCTCTTATTAGAGTCATAGAACAATACAGCACAGATACAGGCCCTTCAGTCCAAGCAGACCACAGTGCCCACCCAGCTAGTCCCAGTTTCCTGCGTTCAGCCCATATCCCTCCAAGCCCCGCCCCTCCATGTACCTATCCAAGTGCCTCTTAAGTGACACTATTGTTCCTGCCTCACCCACTTCCTTTGGCAGCTCATTCCATATATACTCACCACCCTCTGCGTGGAAAAAGTTGCCCCTCAGGTCCCTTTTTAAATCTTTCCCCTCCCACCCTAAACCCAAGCCCTTTTGTTTTGGACTCCTCTACCTTATCTATGCCTCTCATAATTTTAAACATTTTTATAAGGTTGCCCCTCATTCTCCTATGTTCCAAGCAGCAAAGACCTAGCCTGCCCTCTAGTCCTGGCAACATTCTCATCTCTTCCCAGTTAACCTCTCTCTGCCTTTTCACAGATTTTCCATCCCCTCTGCCCTTACCCTATCTCTGTTCCTCTGTAAACCCTTAGACTTCATGTGTAAACCCTTAGATGGTCAGTGTGGACTCGGTGGGCCCAAGGGCCTGTTTCCATGCTGTATGACTTTGTCATCGACCCAGGAAATTTCTCCCTCCACGAGAGCTGCCTGACCTGCTGAGTATTTCCAGCATTTCTTCGTCTTAACTGCTGAGATGGTAGCTTGCGTGCCTCTGGATCACTAGTTTCCCGGTTCGTCTGGAATTGAGGGAGAATCTCAGGATGGGGGCTGCCCACTTAATGGGGAATTTCTCAAAGGGTTATGAACCTTTGGAATTCCCTGCACCAAGGAGTTGCGGAGATAGGTCATTGACTATTCAAGACTGAGGCAGATATTTGCACTGTGGAGGAATCGATGGGAAACAGGCAAGAATGCAGGGCTGAGATCAAAGGCTTGAATCATCCATGGTTAGTGAATGGTGCAGCGGGTGTGAGGTATCATACTGCAGATGCTGGTATCTGGAGCAACACACAAAGCGTTGGAGGAACTCAGTGGGTCAGGCAGCATCTGTGGAGGGAGATGGACAGTTGAAACCTCGGGTTGAGACCCTATGGAGGGAGAAGCAATCAGTGGAATGTAAATTCCTTGGATCCTTGCTGGGATGTCAATCATCGACTCTATTTCCCTCCACAGATGCTGCCTTGACCTCCTGAGTTTCTCCAGCGTTTTGTGTGTTGCGGGAGGAATCATACTCTGTTTCCATTAAAGGGGCATTGATTCAGACATTAAACTCATCAGCTTTCTCAGCTGATGTTAAAGATACAATGTCCACTGTGAGGATTTCTGACCCTAACCCCAGTCACAGCCTTCCAAGGTGGCCCCCAGATTACTAAGCATGTCTGCAACATCTTTTAAACAAACCGATATTTAGTCTGGCTCTCTAGCGCAACCCTAACCTGAATCCGTAAAGGCAAGTGGAATTAGACTAAGGCCATGAAGAGCTGGGCCAGATCAGAGTGACAGATAGTAGTGAGGCTCGTAATCTCAGAGGGACAATTCCCTGCTGCCTTCAAACTGCCACCCTGACCGTAACTCAGTATTTATCCCCCAAGTGACCCCAAAAAAACCTAGGTGATCTGGTCATTGTCTTATTACTGGTTGTGGGAACTTGCTGTGCGCATTGTTTGCCATGTTTCCCGCAATACGTTTCAGTGGGTGTAAAGTGCTATGGTATGTCCTGGAAGACTCTCTAGAGATGGAGTTGCCCTTTACCTCCTCAGAGAGTGGGTCAGTGGGAACGTGTACCCTAGACCAATGTCGATTAACTCCTGGAATAAGGATGAATGTTTAATGCTTTAGTGTTTAAACTGAAACACTAACCAGCCCCCAGCCACCTTCCTCTGAAATGAAACACAATTTCAAAAAAACGTGGGGCATTCAATAAAGTTACCCTCAACTGCAGATCGGGAGTGCAACAGTTAAGGTAACAGTGGTCCAGTAATCCAGAGACCTGGACAAACACTTCAAGTTCCATCATAGAATCTGTGGACTTCAATTCAGTTAAGTGTATATGTGTGTGTGTTATAACTCCAGACTTACAACAATGTAGCTGACCATTGACTGTCCCCTGAGATGACCACTCGTGCACACACAAACTGCATGTGAATTAAAGAGCCTGATAAAGGGCAGGGAGAGGTCGTAGAGTCATACAGCACAGAAACAGTCCATGCAACCAGGATGCCCATCTAAGCTAGTCCCAGTGGCCTATATCCCTCTAAACCTTTCCTATCCATGTACCTGTCCAAATGTCTTTTAAACATTGTTAACATACCTGATAATTTGGGGAAGAAACTTAACTGGAAGAATGTCGAACCAACTTGCTGAGGGTACACTGCAGCCTCACTGGGTACTGGATGTCCTGAGGAAATATGAATTCGGACAGGTGCTGTACCCTTTAAAACACCTCCAATTCATCAATAGACTGTCATTGATCCCATGAACAATTTTTAATTAGCCAATAAAGCATCTTATGTTCATATTTGCGTCATTATTATTCTGAGTTTGCAGAGTATTTTACACACAGAACAATGAACTATCCCATTAAAATTACTGCATTTACGATTTCCTGGAATTTCTACGCAGTGTGTTCAAAGTGGTGTAAAAGGACCAGTGTGGGGAAACGAGGGGGAGTGCAGGAAGGAGGAATTTTTAACACCCTGTCCCACTGTTCCTTGTTGAAGTACAGGTTTTCATGGCTGGATCTTCTTGTTTGCAGAGCTGTGTTTAAATGCAGTTCCATTTTGGCCCCCCTGAGGAAGTCAGTCTCTCTCCGCAATGTCCACTAAATGCTTCTCAATCTTTGATTCACTGAGGGTCCTGTTAGGGCGAAATGCAGAAGAGGTACCTGGTTAAACTGGCATCTGGGATCCATGCAGCAAGGGTCCAACCTGTGAAACCATTCTCCTTCTGTACAAAACTAACCCTTCCCACTCTCCGTCTCATCACAAAAATCTTCCTGCTCTGGGTACAATATATAACCAGTTATAAATTCAACAGTTTGAAGAAACCTTTTCATTTCTACAGAGTGGTGGGAATGGGGAACTCGCTCCCTCAGGGAGGGGTTTGAAGGGAAACTGGATAAACGGAGGGAGAGAGGGAAATGGGGATAGGGGAGGTGGAGCAGAGGTTGGGAAGAGGCCGGTGTGGAGCATAAACACTGCACTCAAGCAGAGGGGCTGAACTGTGCTGTAACTTATATCAGAGGGAGGGCTGTACTGTCAGAGGGCACCAGTGTAGGAGTGCTGCACTGTCAGAGGGACAGGACTATGGGGGGGGACTGTTGAATGGGCTGCACTCTCAGTAATACCAACTTTCAAATAAGTTTGATTTGCCTCCCTGATCCACACATCATGTCTTTCAGAAACTGACAGAGCATGGTGTGGCAGATGGAATTAATTCAGATCAACGTCATGGACCGAAGACACTGTTCCTGTGCTGGACTGTCCTATGTTTTATAATTTGAGACAAAACTGCAACTCATTTCCTTCCTTAGCCTCTAATACTCAGGCTACTGATGAAGCCATATGGCACCTTTATAAAACTAGAGTACAAGTGGGAGAAGTTATACCACAGCCACACAATATCCCAGGTAGACAACACCTGGAGGACACAACTTCTGGGGAAGGATATAACATCCTTGATTGCAGCGTAGAGTTACCAGAATGATCCCTGGACTCCAAGGGTTAAGTTAGGAGAGATTAGAAAAACTAAGGTTGTAGGGCAGCACAGTGGCACAGCGAGTTGAGCTACTTCCTCACAGCGCCAGCGACCCAGGTTCAATCCTGACCTCCGGTGCCAACTTTGTGGGGTTTGCACGTTCTCCCTGTGACTACATGAGTTTCCTCCGGGTGCTCCAGTGTCCTCTCATGTTTCAGAGACGTGCAGGGTCGGTGTGTCAATTGGCCACTGTAAATTGCCCCCCAGTATGTGGCTGAGGGGTAGAATCTGGGGGAGTTGATGGGAGTGTGGGGAGAAGAGGCTACAGGAAACCGAGTGAGCGGATGGGACTGCTCTGTTAGCCAGCATAGATTCGATGGGCTCCTATCCTGTACAGAACATAGAATGGGTTAGGAAATATTTAATCAGCTGGCACCTTTCACAGGTATCCCTCTCAGAACTGCAGGTGGTTGCACCTGTTTCTGGGAGCCGCAATCCAAGGTGTTAACCACCTACCGAAACAATTCAAACAAATCTAGCAGAAGGTTAGACTGACAGCAAGAACGTTCAAGACAAAACAGTCGCACTAGTGGTGAGTAATATGCATACAAAGAAACTTATTTTGCAACTGGCAGGTTGTCATTTAGAATGCACCACCGTTAAATGCCAGAAGTATTTGCTTTGTCTGAGTGTCAGCCTCAAGAAGCCTTGAAGCAGGGAGGGGCCCCCAATTCTTCCTGGTTGCTGTCACGGAAAATCCCTCCACACGCAGGGGTTGGGTTGAGAATGTAACTCTCGGCTGTGGATGCTCGGGCATCGAGTCCATTCAGAGGCGAGACTCATAGATTTTTGGAAACAAATAGGATCTGGGGAAATGTTAAAAAGATGAACCCTTAACATAGAACAATTCAGGAACAGGCCCTTTGGCCCTCAATGTTTGCGCTGAACACAAAGCCAAATTAAACTAAATCTCTTCTGCCTGCGCAGGATCAGTAGTGTACGCAGGCATAGTAGTGTAGCGGTTAGCGTAACACTTTACCGCGCCAGCGACCCAGGTTCAATTCTGGCCACTATCTGTAAGGAGTTTGTACGTTCTTCCCATGTCTGCGTGGGTTTCCTCCGGTGCTCTGGTTTCCTCCCGCATTCCAAAGACGTACGGGTTAGGAAGTTGTGGGCATGCTATGTTGGCGCCGGAAGCGTGGCGACACTTGCAGGCTGCCCCCAGAACACTCTACGCAAAGATGCATTTCACTGTGTTTCAATGTACATGTGACTAATAAAGATATCTTATGATCCATATCCCTCCATTCCCTGCACATTCATGTCTAACAGCCCCTTAAACACCACAATCGTATCTGCTTCCATCACTGCTCCAGGTCCAGGCACCCTCTACTCTCTGTGTAAAAAAACCTGCCCCGCACATCTCCTTTAAACTTTCCACCCCCTCACCTTAAATGCATGTCCTCTAGTATTTGACATCTCTACCCTGGGAAAAAGATTCTAACTCTCAAACTCTTGATCTCCCAGTTCACCTCATCGTGGCCCTTGCACTTTATTTGTCTGCCTGCACTGCACTGTCTCTGTAATTGCAACACTATATTCTGCATTCTGTTTAATAATACTACCTCGATGTAATTATGTATGGCATGATCTGTCTGGATGGCATGCAAACAAAAGCTTTTCACTGTATTTAGGTACATGTGACAATAATAAACCAATACCAAAAAGGACCAGGCAAAGGATTATCCATGATCTTACTGACTGCTGAAACGGGTTTGAGGGGCCAAGTAGCCTACTCGTGCTCCTCTTTTCTGCTTAGTTTCTTATTAAGTGTGAAGGGATACAGAACCAAGGCCGATAAAGGAATTAGGAAACAGATTAACTCCGACTAAACCAAACAGTGGAACAAGATGGAGGGCAGGATGTCCTGTTTCTGTGTGGTGCTTAATTCCCAGTCTCGTTTTAAGGATTCCACAGACCTGAACTTGGGATCTTCCGAGGTGACGACACCAACTTCTATCTCTGACGCCTTGAAGTCCAGTGCCAGGACGGTGGACAAACAGGAGATTGCAAGCTGTGGGAAAGCAAAAGGAGGAAACTTAGCAGCTTCTATGAAAGATTGTTGCTGTGTTGAGACTAGAAATGATTCGGGGGTTGGGGTTGAGCCTTACAACAACTTGCATTTCTTCATATAGTGCCTTTATCATTGTAAAACATCTACCATCAAAACTGATGTTGACTCACATGAAGGGCTAATGGTCAATGAGGCAGGCTTTAAGAAGTATCTCCAAGTAGGAGAGGAGGGCAGGGAGCTGCTCACTAATCCTCAGATCCTCGTGATGCAAAGAGTGAACACTAGGGGTTTGCTTGCTGCTTCACTGCTAAGGACATAGGAAATAGGAGCAGGAGTAGGTCATTCAGCTCTTCGAGCCTGCACTGCCATTCATCAGATTGTGGCTGATCTTCCACCTCAGCGTCACATTCCTGTCCTATCCTCATATCCCTTAATTCCCTGAAAATATATCAATCTCTGCTTTGAGTGAACCTAATGACTGAAGCAACACAGCCCTCGCCCTAAACCTCCCTACTCCTTATCCCGAGACTGGAGGATCCAGATGCTTGGAACCAGCTGATTCCAGCTGCTGGGAATTGGCAGATTCCAGCTGCTGGGCAATGGCTGATTCCAGATGCTTGAAACCAGCTGATTCCAGCTACTGGGAATTGGCAGATTCCAGCTGGTGGGCACTGGCTGATTCCAGATGTTGGGCACTGACTGGGGAGGGCTTCCAGCCTTGGTCTAAGTGTCCCGTGCATAGTGGGCATTATCAGGACCTGCCTTGACTGTGATTCAGTTCCGTACCAGCACAGAACAGCTGGATGTGATTGAACACTCGGGTGAGCTACAGCCCATGGAAGAAAGCCCTGAGTTAGCTAGTGAGCACCAAGGGCATAAACCCTGCCATCTTGGGTCTACAAGATCAGGGAGAGTGGGCAGGCCTGGCATTAACCAGGGTGGATCTGCTCCCAGTTGTTCCACAACACCAAGGCCTCTGTTGGAACTCTGCCTGTGGAGTTCATCAGAATGTTCCAAGTGGCCTCCATTGTTGGCTCTTGGCCTCATCAGGCCTCAGGAAGGAGGTGGAGGGGAGGTCATGAAGTCCCAACGATTTAGATAGAGTTTTGACCCGAAACATCAACTGTTTATTTCCCTCCATAGATGCTGCCTGACCTGCTGAGTTCCTCCAGCACTCTGTGTGTGTGTGTGTGTGTGTGTGTGTGTGTGTGTGTGTGAGTGTGTGAGATGATGAAATTTAAGGTACCTCCAAGGTGGCTTTGTACGTCAAGTCTGGTTTCTTTTTCATCTTCTTTTCCAAGTAGCTGCTGGCTTCAATCTGTTTAACCCCTGCACTGGTGGCCTTGAAGCCGCAGTAGTAACCAGCGGGGTCACACTTGTACAGCTGGGGCCCACGTTCGTCATCGAAAGCCAGGAGCATCATGCCTGCAAAACAGTGAGGAAGGAGGTGGGTGGTCTCGTCATGTGATCTCCCGTCTCAAGCTGCCCTGCACTCACACATTCCCACCTACACGAACCTCTGCACCCCCTTGACCGATTGGAAACCAAAGTGTTGCCCAGTTGGGTTAATCTTTCGCTTGTTAACACCTGGTTGAGTGGTGCTGCAGTAACAACATCTCGCTCAACATCATAAAACCAAGGAACTTATCATTGTCTTCAGAAAGGGGAAGTCGGGAGACCACGTATCAGTTCTCATTAGTGGATCGGAGGTGGAGAGGGGCAGCAGTTTCAAACTCCTGGGCGCTAACATCGGGAATGACCTGTCCTGGGCCCAGCACATAGATGCAATCAAGAAGGCACACCAGCACCTCTACTTAGAAGTGTAAGGAGATTCAGGATGTCACAAAATACACTAACGAACTTCCACAGATGCACTGTGGAAAGTATTTTGACTGGTTGCATCATGGCCTGATACAGCAATTCCAACCCACAGGAATACAAGAGGCTGCAGAGAGTAGTGGACACAGCCCAGTCCATCACGAGCCCAGCCCTCCCCACCACTGACAGCATCTACAGGAGGCGCTGCCTCAAGAAGGCATCTATCATCAAGGATCCCCAACATCTGGGCCACGTCACCTTCTCACTGCTGCTGTCAGGCAGGAGGTACAAAAACCTGAAGTCCCACACCAGCAGGTTCATGAACGGCTACTTTCATAGAACATGAAAGTTCTATGAAAGCACCACGATGTTGTGCCGACTTATATAAACACCTACTCTTTCACCTAACCCTTCCCTCCCGCACAGCCCATAACCCTCCATTTTTCTTTCATCCATGTGCCTATCTAAGAGTCTTTTAAATGTCCTATTGTATCAGCCTCTGCTATCACCCTGGCAGTGCATTCCAGGCACCCACCACTCTTGTGTAAAAAACCCACCTCTGACATCTCCCCTAAACTTTCCTCCTCTGACCTTAAACTGATGTCCTCTGGTATTGGCCATTGCTGCCCTGGGGAAAAGGTGCTGGCTGTCCAACTTATGATCCTTATGATCTTATACACTTGATCTTATCAAGTTACTTCTTATCCTGTGTCTCTCCAAAGAAAAAAGCCCTAGGTTGCTCAACCTTTCCTCATAAGACATGTTCTCTAATCCAGGGAGCATCCTAGTAAATTTCCTCTGCACCCTCTCTAAGGCTTCCACATCCTTCCTATAATGAAGTGACCAGAACTGAACACAATACGAAGTGTGGTAAACCAGAGTTTTCCTACAACTATCAGGTTCTTGAACCGACCTGTACAACCCTAACTCTACCTCAGCAACGGAACATTTGCTGGGGCCCAAAACTGCTCCCAATACTCCAAATGTGGTCTGACCAATGGCTTATAAAGCCTCAGGATTACATCCTTTTATATTCTCATCCTCTCGAAATGAATGCTAACATTGCATTTGCCTTCCTTACTACCAACTCAACCTGCAAGTTAACCTTTAGGGAATCCTGCACTAGGACCCCCAAGTCCCTTTGCACCTCTGATTTCTGAATTCGCTTTCCATTTAGAAAATAGTCTACACCTTTATTGCTTCTCCCAAAGTGCAGGACCGTACACTTCCCTCTGCTCCATTCTATCTGCCACTTCTTTGCCCATTCTCCCAACCTGTCCAAGTCCTTCTGAAGAATCCCTGCTTCCTCAACACTACCTGCCCCTCCACCTATCTTTGTATCATCTGCAAACTTGGCCACAAAACCATCAATTCCATCATCCAGATCATTAACGTATAACATGAAGAGTAGCGGACCCAACACTGACCCCTGAAGAACACCACTAGTCACCGGCAGCCAACCAGAAAAGGCTCCCTTATTCCCACTCTTTGCCTTCTCCCAGTCAGCCAATCTTCTGACAATAACTTTCCTGTAATACTATGGGCTCCTATCTTATTTAGCAGCTTCATGTGCGGCACATTGTCAAAGGCCTTCCGAATATCCAAGTTAACAACATCCACTGACTTTGTCTATCCTGCCTAATACTTCCTCAAAGAATTCCAATTCCAATTCCAGAGATGTCAATAAAATCCTAACTGCTTCCCTAATTCTGCCCTGTTCCCTTCCCTGTAATGGTGATTACAGTTTGAAAATTCTTCTTTGGTTGTAAAGCACTTTGGAGGATCTGAAAAAATCACATCAATGATGTTATAGAAATGGAAGACTCTCTTTCTTCACCCTCTGCACCACACCATGGAACTTAGGTCTTCGTCTTGGACTTCTGAACTTCAGGAAGCAAAGAGGTTTGGGAATAAACTTCCAGGTTTCTAAGGCTAGGAGACAGTCTGAGACCACATTGCTTGTTGTTGGTTGGGTGATATTAAGGTCACAGAACATTGGTGGGTAGATGTTATATTGAGACCATTCGACCAGGATTGGTGGAACAGATATGAAGGGCTGAATGGTCTCTTCAAGTCCCCCCTGCAAGAAAAGGAAGAGTCAATTCATAGGATCAGGCAGCACAGAAGGGAGCTGATGGGCCCATTGTCTGTTCCAGCTCTTCTGAACACTAGAGACACAGGAGACTGCAGATGCTGGAATCTGGAGCAGCAAACAATCTACTGGAGGAACTCAGCGGGTCGAGCAGCATCTGTGGGGAAAAGGAACCGTCAATGTTTCGGATCAAAACTCCGCATTTGGCCCTGAAATGTCAACAATTCCTCTCCCCCCACAGATGCTGCTCAACCACTGAGTTCCTCCAGAGATTGTGTGTTGCCCCAGATTCCAGCATCTGCAGTCTATTGTGTCGTTATCAAACAATGTGTTTCAAATCCTAACCACTCACAACATAAAGAAGATAAGTACTCACAACATCCTAAAGGTCTCATTTCTGCATTCTGAGTGTAGACCTGCGAGATGTCTGCCATTCGCTTGCACAGCATGTCAGCCGGGATGTCATATCCATACTTGTACTTCCAATTGGCAGCCTCGTGACGAGCTCTCTGGACCTGCGACCGGCAGTCCGCTGGTTACATCAGGAGAAGAGGTTGGGGGGAATGAAAGCGTCCAAGAGAGTTGTGTTAAGCACAGTTGCCACAGCAGCGAAAGAACCGGCACGCAAACGAGTGATTAAAAAGGACTGACCTAACATGCCTGTCATCACACAGCCGATCTTGTCCGTTAGTCGGTACATGTTTGTGACGGTGCTGGGGTCAATAAGCTTATCCTGAAACGAAACAAGCATTGGCAATACGAAGGCCAGATGTCAGAAACCCAAATTCCATGCAGACACGGCTGGAAATGCCCAGTGGGTTGGGAAGTATCAATGGAGAAAGTGACCCCTCATCAGACTTTGAATGGAAGGTATTATCTGGCACTGTTACTGACAGGCTGGGTGTTTCTGTTTGTATTCTAGGAATGGCAGTGCTAGATTGAGATGATCTGATGGGGGAAGAACCTCCTCTAATATTCTCCTGAGGGAAAAGTCTGGAGCTTCCTTGCTTCTGATTTGCCCAGAACACATCAAAAGCTCAACTAAATGATGCTGTAATGTTTTGCCGTTTTGCAATTAAAAATGGATTTCTTTTCAGAGTTGAATGTGATATTAATAATTTCTGCACTGTTTTAAGTTGTGCTAAAAATTAACTGTGCCCTCCCGAGAGTGAGTCACCCTTGAGTCCCTGATGATTGTGCCATCAAAGAGGCAGAGGGTGCTGTCATACCCTGTACAATGCTCCTTTTGGAATTTTATGCGGGGTATTTTAGACCACATGGTCCTGGTGCTCAGCGCGTTTGTATAGTCTTGTGACGTCTTGGAATGAAAACAGAAAACTGCTTAGCAGGTCAGGCAGCATCTGAAGGTGGACCAGAGTTAATGTTTCAGATCAATGGCCATCCGACAGAACTGGAAAAGTGAGAAAACAAATTAGTTTAAATTCGCAGAAAAGGTGGGGGAAGGAAGAGTGGGACAAAGGGAATGTCTCTGATAGGGTGAGGCCAGGGTTGCCATGGTGATGTGCTGTCTATGAAGCCATCTGATTGACACATTAATGAGGACAACTGAAGGCATCCTGGTTTTGCCAGTGGAGTACCAGACTGCAATGCTAAGAACGCACATACATCAGTAACTTAGTCTGTTGGGCACCACTTCCTTCCCTGCAGTGAGAGGCACCATCCCCATCACCAGCCAGCCATCTCTGTCTCCTGACCTCAGAATCCCCTGGAGCTAGATTCCTGACACCAAACAGTAACATCAGCAACTAACTCCAGTTCTTTCTGGGCAGCCGAGATATTTAAAAAAATCTAATCAGGGTCCCAGTGATACATTTTGTGTACTAAGTGGCGAGACTGGTGGAGACTTGCTTCATGATGCCACACGGTGGCTAAAGCCTGCAATGACACCATGACAGTTGACATAGGAAATTGCATGAGAAAGGTTGACATACAAATTAATAATGGTAAACATTGATGACATAACTGTGACTAAAACTTTGACAGGTAAATAAAATTTCTCTTAGAAGCATAGTGACTCTATGTAATGTCAGGAGCGTTTGATGTCTCTGGGCCTGTTGAGTTCAGAAGGATGGTGGAGGGGGGGGGGATCTCATTGAAACCTACCGGATACTGAAAGGCCTGGATAGAGTGGGTGTGGAGAGGATGTTTCCATTAGTAGGAGAGTCGAGGGTCCGAGGGCACAGCTTCAGAATAAAGGGACGTCCCTTTAGAACTGAGATGAGGAGGAATTTCTTCAGCCAGGTGGTGAATCTGTGGAATTTGTTGCCACAGAGGGCTGTGGAGGCCAAGTCATTGGGTGTATTTAAGGTAGAGGTTGATAGGTTCTTGATTGGTAAGGGGGTTAAGGGTTATGGGAGAATGGGGTTAAGAAAAAAAAACAATCAGTGGAGCAGACTCAATGGGCTGAATGGCCTAATTCTGCTCCTATATCTTAAGGTCTAATGTTTTTACCAGCTTTAAAACTATTCTGACTACGCGTCCATTTTGTCAACTCTGGTCAAATTGTAGAAATAATTGGGAATTTGAAACAACAATGAGATTTTTTAAATGACATAGAAGGAGGCTATTCAGCCCATCAAGTCTATGCCAGCTCTCAGAGCACTCCCATCAATCCCATTCCACCACTCTTTCACATACCCATCAACAGCACCCTGATTCTCCTCTCACCTGCCTGCAACAGGATAATTTACTGTGGAATTTATGACACTTGAGGAGGCCATTTGGCCAGTTGTGTCTATCCCAGGGCCTTTTTAAATAGAGTCTTTACAGAATATCAGGCAGCAGAAAAGGAGGACACAGTCCGTGCACCGCAGCAGAC
Organism: Pristis pectinata; assembly: GCF_009764475.1. Taxonomy (NCBI): domain Eukaryota; kingdom Metazoa; phylum Chordata; class Chondrichthyes; order Rhinopristiformes; family Pristidae; genus Pristis; species Pristis pectinata. The sequence continues at coordinate 4,673,762 of NC_067439.1, read as the reverse complement.
ACTTCGGGAAGTGCCTGTCACAGAGCCCAACCTAACCCCACCTTCCAACACCAGGTCCACAGCCCTGCAGCTCACAGCTCTTCAGATATGCCTACGTACTGTTTAACATGGTGAGGGTCCCTGCCTGCATCACCCCTTCGGGCAGTGAGTCCCAGACCCCCCACACCAGCCCCCTCCCCCGATGAAAAATATTTCCCTCATCTCCCCTTTCCAATGATTTTAAAACCAAGTCTCCAGGTTTTTGAGCCTTCTGCTAAAGAAATTAAGAAACAACTTCCTTCCTACTTACCTCCCTGGGGAGAGTCATCACCAACAAACACCAGGGGTTTGCCCAGAGGGGTTGGGGCAATGGGGCATAGGCACCCCAAAACTCGATAAGCCCGTTAAAGGAGTGCACGTATTTCTTTAACATTTGTCTGTTTAATGAGCTCCTCCAAACACAGCCAAACTTACACCCCCGTTGAGGGCACTACTTGAATGGAAGTTGATGTTGTGCGTGTGGAACGAAATCCCAGCGGGAGGCGACGCCATTGGTGGAGGGAGGAGCGGGGGAATGGGGAGAAGACGGGGAGAAGACTCACCACCACTTTCTTCTGCGTCACAACAACAACCGAGTCCTTCCCTCTCACAGCCACTGTGGTGAGACCACTCTGGTTGATGGCTTTGAAGGCATACTCTGAAAAGCATCGAAAGGAACATGAAGTACCTCTGGTGTGACTCACTGCATGGCAAGCTTGGTCCAAGAATCGGTACGTTTTGGGTTGCAGAGTCTCGAGTAAGTCCAGTGCAGCGCTGAGGGTGTGCAGCACTGTTGGTCATGGTGCCCCTTTGGATGAGATGTTACTGAGGCCTTGTTCTCCATCTTATGTTAAAATTAAAGGTTCTGTGGCTCTATTTCAAAGAAGAGCAGTGACTGACCTGGAGGCAATACATGACCCCCCCAATCAAAATCAAACAACACGTGCTGTGCCTGCATATTAGCCTTTGCGAATCATACATTAGGGCACCAAGATCTCTCGCAATCTCTCACCATTGTTGTTTTTAATGACCGTCACCAGTTTTTACAGATGCACCATAGAAAGCATCCCATCCGGATACATCACAGCTTGGTACGGCAACTGCTCTGCCCAAGACCGCAAGAAACTGCAGAGGGTTGTGGACACAGCCCAGCACATCATGGAAACCAGCCTCCCCTCCATGGACTCCGTCTACACTTCCTGCTGCCTCGGGAAAGCAGCCAACATAATCAAGGACCCCTCCCGCCCTAGTCGTTCTCTCTTCTCCTCCCTCCCATCGGGCAAAAGGTACAAAAGCTGGAGAACATGTACCACCAGGCTCAAGGACAGCTTCTATCCCTCTGTTATAAGACTCTTGTATGGACCTCTTAAACAATTAAGATGAATTCTTGATCTCCGAGTCCACCTTGTCGTGGCCCTTGCACCTTATTGTCTGCCTGCATTCCACTTTCTCTGTAACTGTAACACTTTATTCTGCATTCTGTATTGCTTTTCCCTTTGTACTACCTTGATGTACTTACGTATGGAATGATCTGTCTGGATAGCATGCAAAAAAAAGTTTTTCCACTGTATCTCGGTACATGTGACAATAATAAACCAATTACCAATTATTTTCCTGCTAAAAATGGACATTTTCAGATTTTCCCACATTATACCCTCTTTGCTAGATCTTTGCCCACTCACTTCACCAACTCTATCGCTCTGCAGCCTCCCTGCATCCTCCTGACAACTCACTTTCCTACCTACCTTTGTGTCATCAGCAAATTTAGCAACCACTCCTTCAATCCCTTCATGTAATTTATTTATTAAGTTGGAGGAAGTTGAGGCACCAGCACTGATTCCTGTGGCACACCACTCATCACATCTTGCAAACCATATAGAGGCCCCTTCATGCCTACTTGTTTCCTGTGAGCCTGCCGATCTTCCATCCGCGCCAGTATGTTACCTCCCACACAGTGAGTTTTACTTTCCACAATAATCTTTGATGTGGGACTTCATCAAAATGATTCTGGAAATCCAACGACAGGACATTCACCACTTCCCCTTCATCTACAGCGCTTGTTATTTCTTCAAAGAACTCCAGTAAATTGGCCAGACACAACTTCCCCTTCACATTGACTTTGCCTGATTGACTTGAATTTTTCAAAGTGCCCTGCTATAACATCTTTATTAATAGCTTGTAACATTTTCCCAATGACAGCCATCAAGGTTTTCTGCTCTCCATCTCCCTCCTTTTTTGAATAAAGGAATTACTTATGCTGGTTTCCAAAATGATGAAGAACTACATAAAAGTAAAAACCTAAGCATCTGAAGAAAGAGAAACAGAGTTGATGAATCAGGTCGATGACCTTTCAATGGAATTGGAAAGAAAAAAAAATATTGCAGAGTGAATGGGGAGGGATGGATAGGACAAATAGAATACCTGTGATGGGGTGAGGTCAGGGTTGCTCTTAGGATAAGCTGTAGATTAAGTCAACTAGTTGATAGGTTAACGGGAGTAGTTAGAGAGAGAACACAAGCAAGGGAACGTAAATTTGTGAAGTGCAGACCTGTAGCCAATGCCCAATAGGTCAGGCAGTGGTAATGGAGAGAGAAAATTTCAGCTAATACTGTTGATCAATAACCCACATTAAAACTGGCCAGGTTAGCACAGAAAAAGCGAATAATCTGAAGATGCAGAATTTAATATTCAGTCCAGAAAGTTGCAATATGCCCAAACAGAAGATGTTGTTTCTCAAGCTTATATTGAGCTTCATTGTAATAATTCAAGTCGAGTTTAGACATGTTCACTGAAGTGTGTAAGAGGATGAGCTTTACACTAAACATTAATTAGACCAAGGACTCCTACCAACCTACCTCCACGACACAACACTGCCCCAACAATAAAGGTCCTTGACAGACCCTGGAAAATATGGATAACTTTCCATATCTTGGGAAGCACTTCTCAGTGAAGACATACATCGATGATTAAATTCACCACTGCTTGCAGTGTGGCAGCATGGTCTCCGACTATCTGAGAGGGTTCGAACAGCAGTAAATGGCAGGACCCTTAAGAGCATTGATGTACAGGGGGATCTTGGGGTCCAATTCCATAGCTCCCTGAAAGTGGCAACACAAGTAAGTAAGGTATTCAAGAAGGTGTATGGCATGCTTGCCCTCATTGATTGGGTAATTGAGTACAAGAATCAGGAAGTCATGTTGCAGCTGTATAAAACTTTGGTTGGGCCGCACTTGGAGTATTGTGTGCAGTTCTAGTCGCCCCATTACAGGAAGGATGTGGAGGCTTTGGAGGTCCACCAGGATGCTGCCTGGATTAGAGAGTATTAGCTATAAGGAGAAGTTGGACAATCTTGGGTTGTTTTCTCCGGAGCAGTGGAGAGACCTGACAGAAGTTTATAAAATTATGAGAGGCATAGATAGAGTAGATAGTCACAGTGGAAGCAAGTCCTCCTAGACCCAGACGGGAACTGGTCAGGGATTTAGGATCATAGAGTCATACAGCACAGAAACAGGCCCTTTGGCCCATCCTCTGCCTAGTTCAATCTACCTGCAAGCGGACCATTTCCCTCCAAACCCCTCCCATCCATGTACCTATCCAAACTTCTCTTAAGTGTTACAATTGAATCCGCATGTGGAACTGACACAAATGGAACCCTATCACACTCTGAAATTAGGGAGTTGGTCATACAACACAAAGAGATTTCTTCAACTGAGGTGTAATGTATCTTTGGGATTCATTACACAAGAGGACTGTGGAGGTGCAGTTGCAGGGATCAATAGATTTATAGATATTAAGAGAATCAAGGGATATGAGTTTAGTGCTGGAAAGAGACTCAAAGGGAAAAGATTGGCCATGATCTTATTGACAGCATCTACAGGAGGCGCTGCCTCAAGAAGGCAACATCCATCATCAAGGATCCCCACCATCCGGGCCGTGCAATCTTCTCACAGCTACTGTCGGGCAGGAGGTACAGAAGCCTGAAGTCCCACACCACCAGGTTCAGGAACAGCTACTTTCCTACAACCACCAGGTATTGGAACCGACCTGCACAACCCTAACCCTACCTCAGCAACGGAGCACTACGGACCACCTCTTGCACTAATCTCTTGTCTCTGTGTTTTTTTGCACTAATGTCTTTTTTCGCACAGCCTTTTGTTTCTGCACTGTCTTGTATAATTTACATATAATTTATGTTCTGTGTGTTGCACCTACGTGCCTGTGATGCTGCTGCAAGCAACTTTTTCATTGTACCTGTACCTCACTGTACTGCTGCACATGACAATAAACTCGACTTGACTTATTGCATGGTGGAGCAGGCAGGAAGGGCCAAGTGGCCTACTCCTGCTTCTGTTACCTATACTAAGTCCTCTGGATTCTTCAGAACTGCGTGCCTGCTCTTTCTGTTACAAGCACCTTAAGTGTGAATTGTGTATGTTCACTCAGAACCCTGTATTTAACTTCCAGGAGCACTGCAATTTAACACATTTACTTTAAGTTATGGTCCCTCCTGTCCACAGCAGCTCAGCACTTGTAACCAAAGACTTTCCCTTCTCACCAAGGTGACAGGCATAGACCTAGGGACGGCTTCTGAGACTGGGGTAGCAACTGCTTGTTTGTCACGTGCTAAAATACACAGATTAGAGATGTCAAAGAATTACCAATAAGTAATTGAAATTAATCCCTGGTTTAACTAGTTTAATCCTAGTTAATTTTAGGTTTGATTGGTCATATTTCCTTACGAGATAGAAAGAGGCCATTTGGTCCATCAAGTACCTGATGGCTCTCAGAGCATTTCCATCAGTCCTGTCCCCATTTATCTCCCTGCAATCCATTCTCTCTCATATACCCATCAATTCCCCCTGATCTTTCTGCACTAAGGGTATCTTAAAGTTGCCAACTAAACAGCACATCTTTAGATGTGGGAGGAAACCCTCACGGTCACAGGGAGAAGGTGCAAACTCCGCACACAGACAGCGCCCGAGGTCAGGATCGAACCTGGGTCGCTGGAGGTAGCAATGCTACCTGCTATGCCACTGACCTGCCCTTTGCCACTAGGCATGTTATACCTTTGCAGAGACGGCTCACGGCTTGGTATGGCAACTGCTCTGTCCAAGGTCGCAAGAAATTGCAGAGAGTTGTGGACACAGCAAAGTCCGTCACGTAAACCAGGCTCCCCTCCATGGACTCTGTCTACACTTCTCGTTGCCTCGGGAAAGCAGCCAACCCGGACATTTTCTCTTCTCCCCCCTCCCATCGAGCAGAAGATACAAAAGCTTGAGAACACGTTCCATCAGGCTCAAGGACAGCTTCTGTCCCGCTGTTATAAGACTCTTGAGTGGACCTCTTGTACGTTAATGATGGAGTCTTGACCTCAAAAGCTACCTGGTCATGGACCTTACACCTTATTGTCTGCCTGCACTGCATTTTCTCTGTAACTGTAACACTTTATTCTGCATTCTGTTGTTGTTTTTCCCTTGTACTACCTCGATGTACTGATGTTTTGAAATGATCTGTATGGATGGCATGCAAAACTAAGTTTTTCACTGTACCTCAGTACACGTGACAATAATAAACCAATTCCAATTCCAGTTCCATTATTCTCACTGGGTGACATGTTGGATGTATTGGTGTCTGTCCAATATCTTTGCTAGTATGTCAATCCCCTACAGTGTAACCATGGATCTTCTGCTTGTCTCTGTAACTTTCTTCTCCTCTCTGAGTATCTGCATTCATCCAGTCTGGTCCTTGCACATTCCTGAATTTAATCACTGCACCTTGGGAAGCCATGCCTTCACATTTCTGGTCCCTAAGCTCTGGAGTTCTTAAATTTCTGCTTAAAACCAAAGTCTTTTACCAAGACTTTGATCACCTGCTCCTTAAGTGGCTCAGCCAACTCTTCTCTGATAATTGTGAAGCACTCTGGGACCATTTGCTAAGTTAGAGGTGCTACATAAATGCATATTGTTGTTTCATGACATGACCTGCCTCCAATCACCCAAGTATCACTGATATTTTTATAAGTAGTACATTAAATCCATAAAACTGCATTGGATACAACTCATCCTTGATCATTAGGGACTGCCTCAGAGTAACTTTAACAGTGCTTCACTTGAGATACAGTTACTGCTGTAATGTAGGAAAAGCAGATGCCTGTTTGCACACAGCAAGATTCCAGATTTTTAGATATTCGGGGAATCAAGGGGTATGGGGTTAGTGTAGCGTAGTACTGCTAAGGTTAAAGTTATAGCGCCATGGAACAGAGAACTAGGCCCTTTGGTGCCACACTGGCTGGCATTATGGTTTGGTATGGCAATTCGAATATGCAGAGGATAGGGGACTCAGCCCGATACATCACAGGGACATCCCATCATCAAAAGTATCTACGTGAAACACTGCCTCTAGAAGGCAAAATCCCTTTGACTCTCACCAACTTTTACCTATGCACCGTAGAAAGCATCCTATCTGGAGATATCACGGCTTGGTACGGCAACTGCTCTGCCCAGGACCGCAAGAAGCTGCAGAGAGTTGTGGACACAGCCCAACGCATCACAGACACCAGCCTCCCCTCCTTGGACTCTGTCTTTACCTCTCGCTGCCTTGGTGAAGCAGCCAGCACAATCAAAGACCCCACCCACCCGGGACATTCTCTCTTCCCTCCTCTTCCATCGGGTAGAAGATACAGGAGCCTGAGGGCACGTACCACCAGACTTAAGGACAGCTTCTACCCCACTGTGATAAGACTACTGAACGGTTCCCTTATACAATGAGATGGACTAATGACCTCACAATCTACCTTGTTGTGACCTTGCACCTTATTGCACTGCACTTTCTCTGTAGCTGTGACACTTTACTCTGTACTGTTACTGTTTTTACCTGTACTACATCAATGCAATCTGTACTAACTCAATGTAACTGCACTGTGTAATGAATTGACCTGTACGATTGGTTTGTAAGACCAGCTTTTCACTGTACCTCGGTACAAGTGACAATAATAAACCAATACCAATACATCCATCATCAAAGATCCCCACCATCCGGGCCATGCCACCTTTTCACAGCTCCCATCGGGCAGGAGGTACAGAAGCCTGAAGTCCCACACCACCAGGTTCAGGAACAGTTACTTCCCTTCAATCATTCAGTTCTTGAACCAACCTGCACAACCCTCAGTATAGCAACATTATGACCACTTTGATCACTTTGCACTACAATAAACTTTGTCTTTTTTGTTTTAATTGTGTTCTGTCTTGTACAATTTTGTATAAATTATGTATAATTTATACTTAATTTTTTTTCTTGTGAACGTTGTCGCTAATGCTATGTGCTGCTGCAGGTTAGTTTTTCATTTTACATACATGTACTTGTGCAGATGACAATAAACTCGACTTTGACTTGACTTGATATGTCCCTGCTGATCATCAGGTACCTATCCCAACTACTCTCATTTACCAACACTTATAGACAGAGAATGGTACAACGCAATACAGGCCATTCGGCCCACAATGTTGTGCTGACCTTTAAACCTCACCTAAGACTATCTAACCCCTTCCTCCCACATATCCCTCTATTTTAAATTCCTCCATATGCTTATCTAGCAATCTCTTGAATTTGACCCAGGCAGCGCATTCCATGCCCCAACCACTCTCTGGGTAAAAAACCTTCCTCTGATATCCTGCTTGAACTTTCCACCCATTATTTTAAAGCCTTGCCCTCTTGTATTGAGCATTGGTGCCCTGGGAAAGAGATGCTGGCTGTCCACTCTATCTATTCCTCTCAATATTTTGTACACCTCTATCATGTCTCCGCTCGTCCTCCTAGTTCCATACCCTTCTATGCCTTGGCTATTCAAGTGCTTGTCTAGATACTTCTTCCAGACAAAGGTCAGCCGTGCTCTTATTGATGAGGGGCTGAATGACTTTTGTTTCTCATTTTGCGATGTGGTAATAACCCAGACAACCTGTGTCAATGATAATGGTTTAGGGATAAGTATTAGTCCCAGAGTAACTCCTGTGCATTTCAGGATAGTGCTACTATTTGTTTTCTGTACAACCTATAAGGTAGAGTAAGCTTTTGTTAACACCTCAACACAAAACACCTCACCCTTTCCCCCAGAGTAGAAATGTCAAACACCAGAGGACATGCTTGGGGGGGGGGGGGGGGCACGTAGAGAGTGGTAGGTGCCTGGTTACCAGGTGTAGTAGTGGAAACAAGTAGTTTGGTGGAGTTTAAGAGGCCTTTAGACACATGAATATGAAGGGAATGGAGGAATGTGGATGATACACAGGAGGAGGACATTTAGTATAAATCGGCATCAAGATCAGCACAACATTGTGGGCCGAATGGCCTGTCCTGTACCGTTCTGTGTTCTCTATGTTCAAAAGGCACAAACTGTGATAGTTCAACACACACTCAGCGTTTCTCCAGATTTCCAGATTCTCCAGTTTCTCCAGATTTCCAGCATCTGCAGTCTCTTTTGTGTCTGTACGATAACTCAGCACTCCCTGCGAAGGTCAGCCAGGAATTTTGTGCTTATGTCTGGAGTGGGGCTTAAACCCACAACCTTCTAAGTCGGCAGCAAGAGTACAACCCAATAAGCCACACTTGACCAATTACAAAGCAGCTTGATAGAAAAGTCTTAAAAAAAACTGCAGTAAATCTTACGATAATTATCCTTCAGGATGTTTTCTTGGGGAAAAAAGTCCCCCTTTTTTTGGGAAGTCAGCAGTGTGTCTTCTGTAAAGAACTGTAACCTGGTGCAATATGGGGATTTCCAGCTTTGGTGGTTGCAAAGCGAAAGCAGTAAAACCCATTCAGCAAAGTCACGTAAGAGCAATAAAACTCCTGGCTTAAAAATCATTTGAATATACTTAAAGAACTTTACCTAAATGTATTAATTAGACTATTAATTTAATATATTTTGTACTAATTTTACTAAAGTTAGTCTTAGAACAATTGCAAACTTTAAAATAGCATGACACTCAAAGGTCCAATTCTGATTCAATCACTTGAATCCTTTGTCAATCAATATTGATCCCGCCCTCTCACCGCCCAATTGGAGGATACGCAGGTAGGGCATCATCTGATTGGACAGATGTGCTGTCAATCGTATCTAGAGCCATTGATTGACGTGGCGGCTTTAAGAAAGGGAACAGGGTGGCAGAGGAAGGCGCAACTTTGATGCAGAATTGCAGAGAAAAATATTTTGCAAATGACTGACCTACTTGGTAGAGTCTCCCCTCGGGCGAGAAGATGGTGATGTGACGGTCGAAGCCAGCGCTCGACCCGCGGCTCATCTTTAAAGCGACAATGGAGAAATGTTTACTTTTACTTTCAGTTTCAGTGGGACAACAAAATACCCGGAAATAAGCAGTTAGTCCTTCAAAAAAAATCAGGTTCAGCATTTGCAATAAAGATATTAAGTCCTTATCTTCCTGGGGTCTACATTCAATGATAAGGGAAAAACTGCAAATCTGAAATAGAAATAAGAAAATGGCGGGAATACTCAGCAGGCCAGGCAGCATCTGCAGAAGGTGATGAGACATTAACTCTGTCTGTCTCTCTCTCCATAGACACTGCTTGACCTGATGGGTGTTTGCAACATTTTCTGTTTTTACGTCAGTAATGAGGGGCTTTTGTGATGGACTGCTCTTGGGTTGGACACACAGGAGACTGCCGTTGCTGGAATCCGGAGCAACACACAAGATGCTGGAGGAACTCAGCGGGTTGGGCAGCATCTGTGGAGGGAAACGGACAGTCGACGTTTTGGGTTGAGGCCCTTCATCAGGACTGGTTGACTGTCTGTTTCCCTTCACAGATGCTGTCTGACCCGCTGAGTTCCTCCAGCTCTTTGTGGGGTGAAGCAGTTTAAGACAAGATTTCCAATGTAGCTGAGAAGCTTGATGACCATAGATTTGTCATAAGTGATAGAGCACCCAGAAGAAACCCACGCAGTCATAGGGAGAACATGTAAAATTCCACGCAGACAGCACCGGAGGTCAGAACTGAACCCTTGACGTTGGAGTTGGAAGCTGTACTACCCGTGATATCCTAATTCTGGGGTTCCCAGGTGCCTGATGGGTCATGTGTGCATCAGTCCTGATGCAGGTCTTCGACCTGAAATGTCGATAATTCCCTTCTCCCCACAGATCCTGCTCGACCCGCTGAATTCCTCCAGCAGATTGTTTGTTGTACATCTACATCCTTGGGCATATGGACACACTTACTGGAATTGGTTTATGGTCACATGTACCAAGGTACAGTGAAAAACTTGTCTTGCATACTGTTCATACAGATCAATTCATTGCACAGTGCATTGAGGGAGTACAAGGTAAAACAATACAGAATGCAGAATAAAGTATAACAGCTACAGAGAAAGTGCAGTGCAGGCAGACAATAAGGTGCAAGGTCACAACGAGGTAGATTGTGAGGTCAAGAGTCCATCTTACTAGGGTACCATTCAACAGTTTTATAACAGCAGGATAGAAGCTGTCCTTGAGCCTGGAGGTACGTGCTTTCAGGCTTTTGTTTCTTCTGCCTGATGGGAGGGGGAGAAGAGAGAATGTCCAGGGTGGGTGGGGTCTTTGATTATGCTGGCTGCTTTACTGATGCAGCAAGAAGTGTAGACAAAGAATCCACGGAGGGGCAGATGGTTTCTGTGCATATACTCTCAAACACACACTCACCAGCACACTCACATTCACTCTCACAGACTTTTGCAAGTTCACATTCTGGCATACAGTCTCACATGTGTGTCCATTTGTACCACAGTGACTGCTGTAGAGAGGACACTGCGGTGCACCAGGAGCTGGTGAAATTTAGCTATGATGAGAGGCCAGCCAGGCTGAGGGGAGATTTATTCAGGGTGTATAAACATATGAAGAGCCTAATTAGCATGCACAGGAAGTGTCTATTTCCCACGCAGAGAAGTCAACAACCAGGGGAAAAAAGCCTTAAGGGGACTGGAGAAGTTTTCACCCAGTGGGCGGTGGGACTTTGGAACACATTGCCGGGAAGGGTGGTGGAGGGAGAAACCCTCCTCACATTTAGGTACACAGATGTGCTGTAACCTACAAGACCAAGAGCTTTTAGTGGGATTAGTCTGAATGGCTTTCTGGTTGGCATGGATGTAATGGGCTGAATGGCCTCCTTCTCTGCTGTGATATGATTCTTACCTTCACAGTCACTTGCATGCGGCCTCACTCATTCACAGGCACATTGACTTTCCACACTCACTTCCTCAGTCACACTCAATTTCACAAACACACACACAATCACTTTCTCACAGACACACTCACCTGATGCAGGGTTTCGAGCCGAAACATCAACAATTCCGTTCCCCCCACAGATGCTGCTTGACCTGCTGAGTTCCTCCAGCAGATTGTGTGTTGCTCCAGATTCCAGCATCTGCAGTCTCCTGTGTCCCCACACACTCACCTTCTCACACACACTCACATTTTCACACACAACTCACTTTCTCTCTCTCTCTATAACACACACACACACACACACTCATATCTGCAAACTCTCACATGCACACACTCATAATGACAAACACACACCAGCATTCAAACTTGCACACAGTATAATTCTTTTTATCCAACATTACCAACAGCTCTGCATTATATGTGAATGAGAATCTAAGCCCTAGAAGACAGTTTATCAAACATCAATGACTCTCCATTAAACGAGCATTGTAAGGAATGACCTCCTGTGTCAATGTCTTGTCCTGCGGGGCCTGAGCCCATACAGGTGTCGTTATAGAGACGGCACAGGTAGCGAAGATCCTGAGCTGCAGTATTACTTTGCTGACCCAGATTCAAGGGGAATGATTAAAGTCCTTGAGTGATGCGGTTACTCACGGGAACACTTCAGACCCAGCGACACAAAGAGGAGGGGCTGATAACTGGAGGGATAGGATGTGCAGCAGGTAATCGCAGTGGGTTAGGTGTAAGGGAGGGAGAGAGAAGTGGAGGGTAGAGATGGATGAAGGGTGGGGTGGAATCACAGGACACAGAAAGGGAACCATTAGCTCACCGTCCGTACAATCACTCTCGTACACTAATCCTATGGTAACCCCATTTCATTCTCCCCACATTCCCATCAGCTCCCCGCAGATTCCACCCTTCACCTACGGATGGCAATACGGAGGGTGTGGGATGAGGATGGGATCACCAGCAGATCACAGACTCTGGCCGGCCATGGAGCTGGAGGAGTTCACAGGTCAGTGCTGGTGGTCAGTACAAAGGCAAGGATTGCCTTTACATTGGCATCCTTCACCGTCTCACGACAGCCTGCAGACAGTTTTGTTGAAGTGTAGTCACTGTTGTGATGCAGGAAATGCGGGGGGGGGGAGGGGGGGGGGGGGGCAAATTTTGCACAGCAAGATCCCACAAACACCAATGTGATAATCACCAGATAATCTATTTCGCGATGATAATTGAGAGATTAAATGCTGGCCCCAGGACACTGGGGAGAATGGCCCTGCTCTTTGAAACAGTGCCCGCAGGATCTTTTATAACTGGGCTCAGTTTAATGTAGGGAAGGGCAACATAATGGTGCCAAGGTCAATTGTGGGTGGGGGAGTTGAAGGTGGGTGTTAGGGGAAAATGAATGGGAGCAAGAAAGTATGGCAGAGATCTCCAGTGTCATCCAAGTATCAGGCCCTATAAAACAAGCTTGTGGAGACACAGGAGACTGCAGATGTTGGAATCTGGAGCAACACACAAGATGCTGGAGGAACTCAGCGGGTCAGGCAGCATCTGTGGAGGGAAATGGACACTCTGCGGTTCAGGTCAAGACCCTTCATCTGGACCACTGGCTCTCTTCCCTCTTTCAGTCCTGAGGAAGTGTCTCGACCCGAAACGTCGACTGTCCATTTCTCTCAGAGATGCAAGAGATTCTGCAGCTGCTGGAATCTGGAGCAACAAACACAAGATGCTGGAGGAACTCAGCAGGTCAGGCAGCATCTATGGAGGGAGATAAACAGCTGACGTTTGGGGTCGAGACCTTCACCATTTCCCTCCATAGATGCTGCCTGACCTGCTGAGTACCTCCAGCATCTTGTGTGTTAAGACAAGCTTGTGTTATTTTGATCTATGATTCAGCCAGGTACTGGGATAGGATGTGGGCAAATGACATTAGCGTAGATAGGCATCACAGTCAGGTGGGCTGAAAGGGTCGGTTTCTGTGCTGCACGATGCTATGATCTGATTTACCCTGAAGCTCCTGGTCCCTCCTTCATCCCTTCAGTCTATTTCCTATTGTGGAAACAGTGAATCTAGTTCAGTGAAAGCACTGTTCCACATACTGAGTCGTTCGCAGGACTGCAAGACCAGTAACCTACTTTATCAAATCTTTATCGAGAACAAGCCAGCACAGAAGGTAAGGTTCCAGCAGTCTGCTTGCATGAGAGGAATATCGATGTTTTCGGTGGGATTTGTGCCTGTGGGGCTTGGGGTTTAACTCTGTTAATGTAGAACCAAAGGAGATATTTATGAATAGGACAAGAGGAGTCTGCAAGTGATTGGGACGTCCTTTCCCCAAACAGTGACAATGGCAACAACAACTTGCATTTAGATGTTGCCTTACCAGTTAGCGCATAAAATTTGATACCGAGCTACATAGGATATTTGGGCTGATTCATCTTAAAGGCAATTTTAAGGAGAATCTTAAAGGAGAAGGTACAGAGTCACAAGCGGTGGTTAAAGCTTGGGTGAGGATCTTGGATCTTTCCTGTTGGGTTCTCGGCTGCGCATGGTTGGGAGATTAAATTTGGTGACAAGCAAGAGCCCAGAATTAGAGGAGTTTTGGGAGGCCGGAGGCAAGTACAGCGTTGGGGAGGGGTCAGACCAGGAAGGATTTCAAAACAGGGGTAAGGATTTTAAGATCAATGTGTCGCTTAACTGGAAGCCAAATTAGGTCAGTGAGCACAGAATGATGGGTGAACCATAAGATATAGGAGCGGAATTAGGCCATTCAGCCCATCAAGTCTGCTCTGCCATTCCATCATGGCTGATTTTTTTATTTTTTATTTCCTCAACCCCATTCTCCTGCATTCTCCCCGTAACCCTTAACTCACTCACCAATCAAGAACACACGGTAGTGTAGTGGTTAGCGTAACGCTTTACAGTGCCAGCGACCCAGGTTCAATTCTGGCCACTGTCTGTAAGGAGTTTGTACGTTCTCCCCGTGTCTGTGTGGGCTTCCTCCAGGTGCTCCGATTTCCTCCCACATTCCAAAGACGTACAGGTTAGGAAGTTGTAGGCATGCTATGTTGGCACCAGAAGTGTGGCGACACTTGCGGGCTGCCCCCAGAACACTCTACGCAAAAGGATGCATTTCACTGTGTGTTTCGATGTACATGTGACTAATAAAGAGATCTTATCTTATAAATCTCTGCCTTAAATTCGCCCAATGACTTGGCCTCCACGGCCCTCTGTGGCAATGAATTCCACAGATTCACCACCCTCTGGCTGAAGAAATTCCTCCTCATCTCAGTTCTAAAGGGACGCCCCTTTATTGTACCTGGTGCAAGTTAGGATTTGATAGCCTCACTTATGCGACCCTGTTTTCTGTCTCACCCCACTAACAAGAGTCAGGGCACCCCAGGGATTGTGTGTTGGTTCTATCTAGGAGTCATGGAGTCATACAGCACAGAAACAGGCCCTTCAGCCCAACCGGTCCATGCTGACCAAGATGCCCATCTAAGCCAGTCCCATTTGCCTGCATTTGACCCATATCCCTCTAAACCTTTCCTATCCATGTCTCTGTCCAAGTACCTTTTATGACAAGATGCTGCAAGATTTACCCACATTCAACCAGCAAATGTTCACGTTGATTAGCAGTGATGATTCCCATTCCAGCCTCTCCGTATCCTTCAGTTTTATCTTCCTCCTGTTCCTTATGGATGAGTTGCAATTCCACAAAAGTTAGTTGAATGGTTCAAGTGTGAATGGCACCAGGGCAGATTGTACGTGGGGAGTGCCAAATCCCTTCCTCAGTCCCTTCTTGCCTGGAGCTGTCTCACCACATGCCCCTGTATGTATCACAGGTGCTGAGGTGGAGATGATTGAGAGCTCAAGTTCCTAGGTGTCAACATCACCAATGGCTTGTCCTGATCCAACCACATAGACGCTATGGCCAAGAAAGCACACCAGCGCCTTGACTTCCTCAGAAGGCTGAAGAAATTTGGCATGTCCCTGTTGACCCTCACCAATTTTTATAGCACCCTTAAAAGCATCCTGTCCAGATGCATCCCTGCTGGGTATGGCAACTGCTCTGACCAAGACCGCAAAGGAATTGGAGAGAATTGTGGACACAGCTCAGTCCATCACGAAAATCAGCCTCCCCTCCATGTCCTATGGTAAGGCTGCACTTGGAGTATTGTGTGCAGTTCTGGTTGCCACACTATAGGAAGGATGGGGTTGTGCTGCAGAGAGTGCAGAGGAGAATCATCAGGATGTTGCCTGGATTGGAGGACTTTAGTTATGGGGAGAGATTGGATAAGGCTGGGTTTGTTTTCCCTGGAGGGAAGGAGGCTGAGGAGTGACCAGATAGAAGTGTATGCAATTATAAGAGGCATAGATGGGGTAGATAGTCATAGTCAAAAAGGTCGGCATGGATATGGTGGGCCAAAGGGCCTGCTTCTGTAATGTACAACTCTGTGATTGTCTACACTTCCCGCTGCCATGTAAAAGCAGCCAGAATAATCAAAAGAGCCCTCCCACCCCGGGTATTCTCTCTTCTCCCCTCTCCCATTGGCCAGAAGATACAAAAGCTTGAAAGCATGCACCACCTGGCTCAAGGACAGCTTCTATCCTGCTGTTAATACTCTTGAATGGGCCTCTTGTATGTTAAAGATGGACTATTGACCTCACAATCTACCTTGTCATGGCCTTGCCCCTTATTGTCTGCCTGCACTGCACTTTCTCTGTAACTGTAACACTATATTCTGCATTCTGTTATTGCTTTTCCCTTGTACTACCTCAGTGCACTGATGCGATGAAATGATCTGTATGGACGGCATGCAAAACAAAGTTTTTCCCTTTAAGATAAGATATCTTTATTAGTCACATGTACATCGAAACACACAGTGAAATCCATCATTTGTGTAGAGTGTTCTGAGGGCAGCCCGCAAGTGTTGCCACGCTTCCGGCGCCAACATAGCGTGCCCACAACTTCCTAACCCGTACGTCTTCGGAATGCGGGAGGAAACCAGAGCACTCGGAGGAAACCCACGCAGACACGGGGAGAACGTACAAACTCCTTACAGACAGCGGCCGGAACTGAACCTGGGTCGCTGGTGCTGTAATAGCGTTACGCTAACCGCTACGCTACCGTGCACCTTGCTACATGTGACAATAATAAACCAATACCAATCTGCAGCCCTCACTGGAGGTGATGTGAGGAGAGGTGGGCTGGTACCTACTGCAATCCCCCCTCATCATCCCAGACCTTGGGGAAGCCAAGGTGAATTGCAGGGATAACAATGGTTCCCTTATACCTGCACACGCCTTGCCTGAACTGGGCATGGACTGGGTAAGGCCTGTGTGCCCACGCAGAAAGGATGCATTTAGCCCGTGGGTCAGCGTGGCTTATAAGGAAAAGGAGAGGCTGGTGCCTGTAGTTTCAGAGTTTCAGTGTCTGTTGCCAGGCAACAGAAACACAGCTGGCTCCACCCAACGCTGTATCGCTGGTGGCTTTGTTTAGTGTCGCTCAGTGACGCAGACTTACGAAGAGTGAAACCCAGCCTCAGGCACTTAGTTTTATCAACCGTGGACTCCAGCCCTGTGCTGTAATACAAGGCAAACCCCAGCAACTGGCTGCATGATCCAACAAGAACAAACCTTTGTGGATCCCCTCAAGGATTGGGCAAGAGAAGGTTGGGCTGAGGACAGTGTGATCCCTTGAGTCATTGAGGGAATTGAGGGAGCAGAGGTGGGGATGGGGAATGAGAAAAGTGGCAGATAGGGTATGAGGGGGGGAGATAAGGAGACTGAGAGGTAGATGGTGAGGAAGAGATGACGGAAAAAGAGAGGGCAAAGGAGAAAGAGGAAGATTAAAAGGGGGAAGGAGTGGGGATGGAGGAAAGGGAGAGAGAAGGAAAGAGAGGGAAGGAGGAGAGAAAGAGAGAGAGAGGGGGGAAAGTTAAGGGGCTTGGGAAAGGATGAGAGGGGGGAATTGATAGCAGGCACGGTAGCGTAGCGGTTAGCGTAACGCTATTACAGCGCCAGCGACCCGGGTTCAATTCCGGCCGCTGTCTGTAAGGAGTTTGTACGTTCTCCCCGTGTCTGCGTGGGTTTCCTCCGGGTGCTCCGGTTTCCTCCCACATTCCAAAGACGTACGGGAGTTGTGGGCGTGCTATGTTGGCGCTGGAAGAGTGGCGACACTTGCGGGCTGCCCCCAGAGCATTCTTAGCAACCTAAAAAAGACGTATTTCACTGTGTGTTTCGATGCACATGTGACTAATAAAAATATCTTATCTTATCTTATCTTATAAAGAGGGAATGGAGAGGGAACTCACTGATCTGTATAGCAGCCATTGGATCATGTAAATCCTCTGAGAGGGTAAATGGCCCCTGGGTTTGCACCTCATCTGCAAGGCGTCACCTCCAACAGCGCAACACTCCTGTACTGTAGGACAATTAATAAAGGTTTAGTGCTTCAAGAAATGAAGGAGGATTTCTGGTGAATACAGAAGGAGCATTTCCTCTGGCTGAGGATAGAGGCTTGGGTTGAATATTGTGTGGAGAGTGGTTAGGATTAAAGTCTGCTTTGCAGGTTGGAACGTAGGTAAGAATGAACTGCCACAAGTGGTGGTTGAGACAAAGAGCATTGTAACCTTTTGAGATGAGGCAAGACTGGGACTTCTCGGGAAAGCAGCCAACATAATCAACCCTGCCCACCTGGACATTCTCTCTTCTCCCCCCTCCCATCGGGCAGGAAATACAGGACCCTGAGGGCACGTACCACCAGGCTCAAGGACAGCTTCTATCCCACTGTCATAAGACTATTGAACAGTCCCCTAATACGATAAGATGGACTCCTGACCTCACAATCTACCTCGTCATGGCACTTGTACCTTATTGTCTGCCTGCACTGCACTTCCTCTGTAACTGTAACACTTTATTCTGCATTCTGTTAGTGCTTTTCCCTTGTCCTGCCTCAATGTACTGACGTGATGAAATGATCTGTATGGACGGCATGCAATACATACAGTACATAAGGCAATAATAAACCAATATTGTAATATCCTCGCAGTTTTAAAGAACTGGCACAAATGGCAATGGTCCAAATGATTTTCTATAGTTCTGTAGGAAATGTCATTTCCCTAGCTTAGGACAGACGGACTCAACTGAGGAAGGCAAGCTTGATGCACATACTCGGTCAGGGTGTACTGCTCCACCGTGAAGTCTCTCCAAGGATGTCCACATTTTTCTTCGACGGGAACTTTGTGAGTCCCTCCCTCACTGCACCACTCTGTGATCTCCTCTGCTGTCTGGCTCCTCGACCATGTGCTGACTCAGACTCCGTTCCACAGCCATGTGATCTTCTCTACCCCCCCTTTTTATTTCTCACCTTACCTTTGATCCAGCTCCCGGTGGATCTGCTCTCCCCTTCTCCCCCGCACCTGCCTATCTCTATCTCCTACCTGCATCTACCTATCACCACCCTGTGCCCACCCCACCTCCCCTCTTTTGTCCACCTATCACTGCTCTGCTTTTCCTCCTATATATTGGGCTTCCCCTTTTCCTATCTTCAGTCCTGAAGAAGAGTTCTGACTGGAAACGTTGACCGCCTGCTTTCTCCACGGATGCTGCCTGGCCTGCTGAGTTCCTCCAGCATCGTCGTGTTTTTCGTCTAAATTCCAGCATCTGCAGTCCTCTGTTTCTCTTGGTCAGGGTTCATGTAAGTAAAGGAATGGGTGACCAGAAGGCATTAGGTGCAAGTCAACCCCTTCAATGTCGCAGTAAGGGAGTGCTGCATCGTCAGTAATGCTGTCCTTTGAGTGAGATTGATTAACCATGTGCATTTTAAAATGCCACAATTTCAACGAAAAGCCAGGGATTTCTCACCAATATCCTGGGGTTAATACTTGTCCTTCAATCAAAAAAAAAATCGCTTCATCGAGCACCTTCGCTCCATCCGCTGAACAGCCAGGATCTCTAGTGGCCAGCCATTTAATTCCACTTCCCATTCCCACACTGACATGTCTGTCCATGGCCTCCTCTACTGCCAAGTTGAGGCTAGATACAGATTAGAGGAGCAACACCTCATATTCCGTTTTGGGAGTCTCCAATCTGATGGCATCAACATCGATTTCTCGAACTTCCGGTAACCCCTCCCCTTCTTTTCCTCCCGCCCCCCCCCACTCCTTTGTCTTCCATTATTCCTATGGCTCCCTTGCCCCACTTTGATGACCTGCCCATCTCCTCCCTTCCCCTCCCCCATCCTTTATTCCATGGTCCACTGCCCTCTCCTACCGGATTCCTTCTTCTCCAGCCCTTAGCCTCTTCTACCTATCACCTCTCAGCTTATTACATCTTCTCCCCCACCCACCTACCTTCCCCCTCACACCTGGACTCACCTAACACTTGAACTCACCTCTCCCCTACCTGCGTGTGCTCCTTCCCCTCCCCCCACCTTCTTATTCTGTCTTCTGCCCCCTTCTGATAAAGAGTCCTGGCCTGAAACATCAACTGTTCATTTCCCTCCATGAGTTCCTTCAGCACTTTTTGTGTGTTGCTCTAGGTCATCTGGACATTACCTTATTGCAGTTTGCAGTGCCAAACACTGTAGTGTCTCCAACATACGTTGGCTGTAAAAGTGATAGCAAATAATTGGGTATTTTCCCAACAATGACACCTTAAAGGAGGAGGGAGAAGTAGAGAGGTTTGAGGTGGAGGAGGGGTGGATTTTAGGACACAGTCTTTCCAGTTTCCAATGGAGTAGTTAAATCTAGGGACAAGCAAGAGGCCAGAATTGGAGGGCTGTAAGATTATTGGGATTGGTCTATTATTGACATATGTACCAAAATGCAGTGAAAAGCTTTTGCTTGCGTGCCATCCAGACAGATCATTCCATATATAAGTACATCGAGGTAGTAAAAGGAAAACAGAATGCAGAATATAGTGTTACAGTTACAGAGAAAGTGCAGTGCAGGTAGACAATAAGGTGCAAGGGCCATGACGAGGTAAATTGGGAGATCAAGGGTTCATCCTATAGCGTGTGAGAGGTCTGTTCAAGAGTCTGATAACGGTGGGGTAGAAGCCGTCCTTGAGCCTAGTGGTACGTGCTCTCAAGGTCTTGTATTTTCTGCCCAACTGAAGTGGGGAGAAGAGAGAATGACCAGGGTAGGAGGGGTCCTTGATTATGTTGACTGCTCTCCTGAAGCAGTGGGAAGTGTAGACAGAGTCAATGGAGGCTGTCTACACTTGAAGGCTAGTTTGCTTGACAGACTGGGCTGCGTTCAACAACTCTTGGCAATTTCTTGTGGTCTTGGGCAAAGCAGTCGCCATACCAAGCTGTGATGCATCCAGATAGGATGCTTTCTGTGGAGCATCTGTGAAAATTCAGGGACATGCCAAATTTCCTTCACCTTCTGAGGAAGGAGTGGTTTTGAGTGCTTGCTTGGCCGTAGCGTCCATGTGGCTGGTTATCTATTCGAGCTCTGACAGGCCAGGGGTAAATACTGTGACGGGGTGAAGTGAGATTCAGAGGATTTGAAAAGGATTATAAACTCGAGGTGTTGCCTAACTGGAAGCTAAAGTGGGTCAGCAAGCACAGAGATGATGGGTGAACTGTACCTTCCTTTGCTGACGCCATTTTTAGTCTTGTCCACCTGACAAGAGTTGGGGTATGCGGATACTCTCTAGGAGACAAGATGCCGTAGGATTTACGCCATTCAACCAATCGGGAATAAAAAGATCAACATTTCACATGACTAAAGTTGCAGTTCCTCTTTGGGCCTCTCCCAATATTGCAGCTTTATTTTCATTCTGCCCATTATGGGGGAGTTGCAAAGGCATAAAAACCAGTCAAGTGATTCAGGAGTGAACTGTGCCAGGGAAGATGGAGATGGGGAGCATCTTAACCCACACTGACTCCATCCTTGGGCAGAGTAGTTTCACCTGCACTCTTCACTACTTGAGGAGACTTGGGTAGGGGTGGGCTACTAATAATCCCTGGATAATTCCCACCCACCAGCAGCCCACCTACAACCTCTCACCTTTGCTCAGACTAGGAGGAACCCAAGGTGAAGTGCAGGGATAGCTATGGTTCCCTCATACCTTGCACATGCCTTGCCTGAACTCAGTGAGCTGGGCACGGACTGAGTAAGGCCTGTGCGCCCACGCAGAAAGGATGCATTTAAGCCCGTGGGTCAGCGTGGTTTTTAGGGAAAAGGAGAAGCCTGGTGCCTGTAGTTTCAGAGTTTCAGTGTCTGTTGCCAGGCATCAGAAACACAGTTAGCTCCACCCAACACTGTATCGCTGGTGGCTTTGTTTAGTGTCGCTCAGTGACGCAGACTTACGAAAGTAGTGAAACCCAGCCTCAGGTACTTAGTTTTATCAACCGTGGACTCCAGCCCTGTGCTGTAATACAAGGCAAACCCCACAATCTGTGTGACCGAGCTGGGACACACTGTTGTGGATCCCCACAAGGATGAGGCAAGAGCGGGTTGGATTGAGGAAGGTGTCACGGAGGACATTCTTCCTGACAGAGTGATGGAAGGAACTGATTGTTGAGCTCAGGAAGGGGAAGGAGGTGAAACACGCGCCGGTCTATGTTGGATTGGCGGTGAAGAGGGTCAGCAGTTTTAAATTTCTGGGTGTTAATATGTCACATGACCTGTCCTGGGCCCAGCATATAGATGTAATCACTAGGAATGCGCACCAGCATCTTTACTTTCTTAGGAGGTTCGGCTTGTCACTGAACGCTCTAACGAACTTCTACAGATGTAGTGTTGAAAGTATCTTTGGTTGAATCAAGGTCTGGAATGCAATCCAAATGCGCGGAAATGTAAGAATCTGCAGACTCAGCCCAATACATCACAGGCACATCCTTCCCCACCATCGGCAGGATCTTGAGGTGCTGTCTCAAGAAGGCAAGATCTATCATCAGAGATCCCCACCATCCGGGCCGTGCCATCTTCTCGCAGCTCCCCATCGGGGCAAGAGGTACAGAAGCCTGAAGATCCCCACACCACCAGGTTCAAGAACAGCTACTTCCCTTCAACCATTTGGTTCTTGAACCAACCGGCACCAACCCTCATCACCACCTTAGTATAGTAACACTATGACCAATTTGCACTACAATGGACTTTGTTTTTTTTGTTCTATTTGTGTTCTTTCTTGTATAATTTTGTATACTTTATGTTTTCTTGTGAATGTTATGTATCTGATGCCATGTGCCTGTGATGCTGCTGCAAGTAAGTTTTTCATCGCACCTGTGCACACAATGGACTTGTGCAAATGACAATAACTTTGACTTTGACACTGAAGATGGAGAGAGTGACAGAGGGAATGACAGAGAGGAAGGTGACTACATATGAAAATATGAACTTGGATGTTAGCAGCAGTAGGCCACAGACCCTCAAACCTACTCCACCATTTAATAACATCACTGCTGATCTGAATGTAACACTACTCCGCATTCTCAACTATCTGCAGTAGCCTTTCTCCCCCTTGCTTATCAGGAATCTATCCGCCTCTGCCTTAAAAATATTCAGGATCTGTTTCCACTACTCTTTGAGGAATAAAAGTTCCAAAGATGCAACCATTTGAAAGAAAAAAGATTCACCTTATCTCTCTCTTAAATGGGTAAACTCTTATTTATAATTCTAGTTTCTCCCACAAGAGGAAACATCCTCTCCACATCCACTCTGTCAAGACCCCTCAAGATCTTATATCTTTCAATTAAGTTTGCACCGTATTATTGGAACTCCTCCATAATGCAGGAGGGTACTGTACGTGTTATTTAACTCACTCCATCCTCAATAAACAGATCAAGGTGCATTCACCTCAAGGAAATTCTTGGCATGATTGAATCTTAACAGCAGAATAATCATTATGAGAGAACGTGTCTTGGGATTATGTTTGGTTTGGAAACGTTTTGGTTTGTGGTTTGGTGACTCAGCGCGATTCCCAATTCAAAGTCTTTCCCCAGGAAAATGAAAGATCTACTGTGAAGGTGTGTTGTGTCATGATTCTATCCAATCTCTTCTCGATTGTTTCTCTAGTAAAAGTTTACCAGAAGTCTGTTGAAGGTGCTCATTGTTTCTGGGTGACGCTGAGTTACAGCAGGGGTTGTCAACAACTCTGTCTCGGTCCCGTGCTGAAGCATTCACTTGGTAATTCAGTCGACAACAATCTCTCCCTCATTGTCAGCCAAAAATGAGTTGGTCATTCACTTCTGGAAGTGGAGCAGAGTACAAACCCCTGTCTGCGTCAGTGCTGCTGAGGTGTAAACGGTTGAGAGCTTCAAGATCCTAGGTGCAAATATCACCAAAGATTTGTCCTGGTCCAGCCACACTGATGCTACGGCCAAGAAAGCACACCAGCGCCTTTACTTCCTTAGAAGGCTAAGGAAATTCGGCATGTCCCAGATGAGTCTCACCAATTTTGAGAGATGCACCATAGAAAACATTCTATCTGGATGCATCACAGCTTGGTATGGCAACTGCTCTGCCCAAGACTACAAGAAATTGGAGAGAGTTGTGAACACAGTCCAGTCCAGCATGCAATCCAGACTTGCTTCCATTAACTCTCCCTACACTTCTAGCTGCCTAGGGAAAGCAGCCAACGTAATCAAGGACCCCTCCCACCTCGGATTTTCTCTCTTCTCTCCACTCCCATCAGGCAGAAGATACAAAAGCTTGGTGGAACATGTACCATCAGGCTCAAGAACAGCTTTTATCCCACTGTTATAGGACTATTGAATGGACCTCTAATACGATAAAGATGAACTTGAACTCTCAGTCTACCTTGTCATGGCCCTTGCACTTCATTTGTCTCCCTACACTGCACTTTCTCTGTAACTGTAACACTATATCCTGTATTCTGTTTTTTTTTCCCTTTTGTACTACCTTAATATACTTATCTATGGAATGCTCTGTCTGGATGGCACACAAACAAAAGTTTTTCATGGTATCTCAGTATATCTGACAATAATAAACCAATTACCAAATAACTCAATTGAAGTCTAGCTCCTGAGTAATTTCTCAATATTAAAATTCTCACCAGTTTCCACCAATTCTCACCAGCTGCCTGGTCCTCGAGCTCAGGAACTCCCTCCCCAACCCTCTTCACCTTTAAGATGCTCCTTTAAACTGAACCAAACTTTTGGTCACTTACATTACTATCTCCTGCACTGGTGTCAAACTTTGTTTGATAATCACTCCAATCAGAGGATGTTTTGCAAAGTTAAAGGTGCTATATAATGGAAGTTATCACTGGGGCATCCAGCAGCTTTAATGAATCATTTTCATCATCTTTTGAATATTTCAAATATTTCTTTCTTCCTCTAGAGTTCATAAATAGTGAAGTGCATATTGGGATCCTGAGATTCATAAACAGAGGCACTGAGTACAAAACACTGGTTAGGCCACAACTGGGATACTGAGACAACTCTGTAAGAATGTGAAGGTCCCAAAAGCGGAGATTTACAAAATGGTTCCAGGGACGTGGGAGTTCAGCTTTGTTAGACTGTAGAAGCTGGGGTTATTTTCCTTGGAGCAAAGATGGTTGAGAGGAGGTTTGATAGAAGTGTATAAAATCATGACTGTTTCAGAGATTGTAAACTGAGAGAAGTTGTTCTTGCTAGCAGGTGGATCAAGGTCCAGGGAACACCGATTTGAAAATTGGGCAAAAGACACAAACAAAATGTGAGGAATTCCTGATTATGATTCCAGATTCTGACTCTGGGGTGGTGTAAGCAGAATCAATCAGTGCCTTCAAAAGGGAATTGGACAGGCATAGGAGAAAATTTAATCTTCAGGGCTGTGGGGAAATAGCAGAGGAATGGGATTGCTCAACTAGGATCCAGCATTGCCTCAATGGGTTGAATGGCCTCCTCTGCACCATAATAACTCTATGCATTTATTTTACTGTCCCATACTGCCACAGAAAGACATTGGCCAGATTCTGTGGTCTTGATGGTATTGGTTTGCAAAGGAATATTGTCTGGGGGAATTGTGTCTCTCATCTTCTGGTTCTACTAGAATGGACAGACAGAGGTTTCATGTCTCAACTGAAACACCGAAACCTCTCAAAACCACACAGCGGGTCTGTTGTAAGTATGTTTCTTATGAAAAATACTTTCAAGGGGACTGAAGAGCTCAGCTTACTGTGTTTGTGTAGGAGGGGGGATTCTCTCTTTGTCTGCTGAGGACATTTCAGGGGGATAAAGTGATTCAGCATGGCAATGACAACACCCCTCACTCCCACTTGGATACCACAGTCATCTAGGATTCCCCTCCCCTGTGGAAAGAGTTCTTGCCATTTAGGTCTCCATTGATAAATTATTGTAAATAATACCTCTACTGTTCAAGAGGAAGTACTTTGGTACAGAGTGGGAGGTTGGTGCAGTTAGATTGGGTTAGTCAGCACAACTTTCACCTCTGATTCAGACGGACGTAGGCTGTGGCCCTAGTGACAGATCTGACCCTGTAGGTTTGACTGACACCTCTTCTGTCATCTTGAGAGATTGCTGGACTGTTGGACGTGTTAAATTTCAGATGAGATACCTTTCTACATATGTTTTAGAGCCTATAGTTGCCTTACAAAGAAAAGCGGGGGAGTTCCCTGTGGATTTTTGGGGTAAGATATTTAACATTTAGCTAATGTGTAAAGAAGAACAGATTATCTGGTCATTATATGTACAGTGACTGCATTGTCACCAAATGCCTGAGTGGTTGAAAAGTTCTTTGAAATATCCTAATTGGACTATAGAAGTGCAAAACTTTCTTTTGGGCTAAGTTTAAGAACACATACTACCAGGCTCAAAAACAGTTTCTTTCCTGCTGATATAAGACTCTTGAACAGACCTCTCATATGCCAAAGATGAATTCTTGATCTCCCAATCTACTTCATCGTGGACCTTGCACCTTATTGTCTGCCTGCACTCTACTTTCTTTGTAACTCAGGCAGCATCTCTGGAGGGAGGTGGACAGATGATGATTCAGGTTGAGACCCTTCAGATGGTCCAGCATCTGCAGTCTCTTGTCTCTCCAATGTCAGTTGCTTTGCCTTGGTTAGTGGTGAGAATGCGTCACTATGTACTCTACTTACTTTATCCTCACCTCTCCCCTTGGAGAACAGTGGGAGGATTCACAAGCCAATTAACAGTTTGCCAGGATGCTGATACCATTGTCTTTGTTTCTTCACGTTTTTCCTGTGAGAGAAATTGTAGGCTGACAGGCCAAACAGAAAATGTTGGAAAAATTCAGTAGGTCAGACAAGTGGGTATCCCAGTTGACTATTCCTGAATTTAATTACTTCCCTGTTGTCATATGGGCCCTTCAGCCTAACTCCTCCATGCTGACCAATGGTCCCTCCTGAGCTAGTCCCATTTGCCTGCATTTGGCCCATATCTAAACCTCTCCTATCCACGAACCTGTCCAAATGTCTTTTAAATGTTGTAATTGTACCCGCTTCTCCCACTTCCTCTGGCAGCTCGTTCCATATACCCACCGCCCTCTGTGTGGAAAAGTTGCCCCTCAGGTCCCCTTTAAATCTTTCCCCTCTCACCTTAAACCCATGCCCTCTGGTTTTAGACTCCCCTACCCTGGGGAAAAGACTGTGACCATTCACCTTATTATGATTTTATAAGCCTCTGTAAGGTCACCCCTCAGCCTCTTTCACTCCAGGGAAAATAAAGTCCCAGCCTGTCCAGCCTCTGTTTATAACTCAAGCCCTCCAATCCTGGCAATATCCTTGTGAATCTTTTCTGCACCCTCTCCAGCTTAATCACACTCTTCCTAATGTATGGCGACCAATCTTTCCTCAAAGTTATTGTTTTGTATACACACAGTGACAATTTCTGCACACATTACTTTATCCTACCACAGACCCATGTCAGGTGGGGGAGAACACATTACTGTTTGAGCTGTTGGCTAGGCCTTCAGCTTCTTAAAGTCTAGAATCCTCTCCCTAAATCTCTTTACCTCTCTCTCCTAAGGTGCTCTTTGACTGAGCGTTTGGGAAGCTACCTCTCACGGCTTGGATTCTGATAACACTGCTGTGATTCATAGAAATATCCTGGATAGTAGGAAGCCATTTGGTCCATCGTGGCTAAAAACGAATTTTCGGTTAATCCCACCTCCTAGCTCTCCATCCTAAACTGTGCAGATCACTGCTCTTCAAGTGCTCATGTCGAGCAGAAGATACAAAAGCTTGAAAGCACTTACCACCAGACTCGAGGACAGTTTCTGTTACCAGAGTCTAGAACGGACCTCTCATATGCTAAAGGTGAACTCTGGGTCTCACAATCTACCTCATTGTGGCCCAGGCACTTTATTTGTTCACCTGCACTCTTTTTTCTCTGTAACTGTAATACTACCTCGATGTACTTATGTATGGCAATGAGCTGCCTGGATGGCACACAAGCTCTTCACTGTATCTCGGCACATGTCAGAATAATAAGGTAAGATAATAATAATAAGAATACTTCTTAAATGTGATGAGATTTCTGCTTCCACCACCCTTTCATGCAGTGAATTCCAGACCCTGGCTTCCTGGCTTCTCATTTAGTGAAATAATTTAGTTCAGCTCTTCTCCAATTGCTCCTTAGTTACTGACCACTCTGCTAAGAGATATATCCTTTCTGTTCCAGGGCTCTCACTATTTCATACTCCTTAGTTAAACCTACCCAAAATCTCCTCTGTTCTACACACTAGCTGTGTATAATACCCGGTGTAATCGCTTCCCCATTGGCAGCTGTGCCTCAACAGCCTAGACCCTAAGCCTTGGAGTCCCCTCCCTGAAGCTCTCCACCTCTCTTCCCTTCCTCAAGAGTAGAACTGCAGCAGCAATATTGGTTCTGCTATTCTACCTGTAATCCAGAAACCTGTGATTGATTATCCTAAATCTGTGTCCTCTAGTCACAGACCCTCCTGCCACGGGAAACTGTTTCCTCTTACCAATCAAATCCTTTCCTCAGTTTATTCAAATATTTAGGTTCTTTTTGAAGTGAAATTTAATGCACGGTAAAATGTTTTCCCGGTTCAGCCAGACTTGAGCCTCCACTGAAGCTGATTGATCTAATCTTGCCCACACCATTTTTTTAAATTCACTTACAAGACAATGGTAGCATTCATTACCCATCCTATTTGCCTTTGAGGAGTTGTGGGAGGCGTGAGTTAGGGGGTGGTAAGGAGGTGGGGGTGGAGTCTCATTCGTGAATTGCTGCAGTCCTTGCGGTGAAGACACTCTTACGCTGCTATTGGTTGGTGAGTTCCAGTATTTAGACAGAGCAACATTGAAAGAATGGTAATGTTTTCAAGTCAGGATGGTGTGTGACTTTTTACAAGCTGGAGGAACTCAGTGGGTCAGGCAGCATCTGAACAGTCCAGATGAAGGGTCTCGACCTGAAACGTTGACTGTCCATTTCCCTCCATAGATGCTGCCTGACCTGCTGAGTTCCTCCAGCTTTTTGTGTGTTGCTCCAGATTGCAGCATCTGCAGTCTCTTGTGTCTCCAGTAAAACTTGTGGAGTAGTTTGATTCTGATCAGAGGTTCTCTGAGTTCCTGAGCTGGTGTGGATGCCAGCTAATACGTTAGGCCATTACTCAAGGGAATCCTACGGTGGAATGATCTCCTGGAGGTCAGTGAGGAGATTCCCTTGAAACTGGTTTGGGCTTTTTATCTGTTTAATTCTGGCCCTCCCGAGTGGTCAGGTAGTTAGTTATATGTGGTGATATATTGTGAAGCACAATGTATCTCTGTCATGTGACGACCTGCAGACTCTTTATCTGTCTGCCATTTTACATTTATAAGCAGAATTTGTCAAAAAAATATTTTTTTATACATTTTCATTTATATAGCACTTCCTAAAACACTTAAAAGACAAGTGTAGTCACTGTTGTAAATTGCATACAGCAAGCTCCCAGATGCAACCATTTTACAATGACCAGACAATCTTGTTTTTAGTGAGGTTGACTGGAGGACAAATATTGGCCAGAACACATGCGGAGAATTGCCAGGTGTTCAGACTGGTGCCATGAGATCTTTTATGAGCACCTGAGAGCGGATGGAGGGCCTCCATTTAATATCTGAAAGATGAGGTAGAGTAACAATCGAACACAAAAAAACTCCCAATGCAGTACTGAGGAGTCTTCAGAACAGGACTTGAACCCACGACCTCTGACTCACAGGCATGTGATATCTACTGCCAGACAGAGCCTTGGTTGTACGCTCGTGCCTAGGTCTCAGCTTTGATTTGTGATTGAGTTAAGGGCTGAGGTTACTTGCTGTAGGCCCAGGCTATAACCCAAACAATCAACAGGAAATCTGCTAGCTTTCTGCTGCTGTCTCCTAAACACTTGAACCCACAACTTCTTTGTGACTTCCTGTAATCGAAAGAGTAGGCGTCAAAAGAAAAAGGGAGAGAGAAAAAAATTCTATGCACAAGTTTAAAACAATCCATTGTGAATAGGCTTTTGGAAATTCTTAAAAACTCTGTAACATTTAAGGGTTTTATTTTCCATTATACTTATAGCTGGGGCCAGTGAGGTTTTGGAAAAATAATTGAAACCTTATTTAAAAATGGACAGATGAGTCAATGGAATACGCCAACAGAAAAACCACCACTTTTTGGCTTACCTGGGTTAACAACCAGGCCGGTTGCCACGGCAACCACCCAGTATGACACATATCTTCCAGACTAATTCGGCTTCCCCATTAAACCACTGCAAACATAACACAAACCTTCAATAAAAAAAAGGCTGTAACGTTAGAAGGTATCAACAAACCACATGAGTTATCCAGGGTGTTGATGTTTACACAGCGAGATGGACTTTTGCAAGGGATTCCGTCCATTCATAGAATGGAAAGTTGCATAATTGGACAAAATTTGCTGGCAACTTCTGACCTTATTTCAATGGAATTTGGAGGGCTGAGGAGGTGAGGAGTAGTTGAAGGATTATTTGTGTATTTTTTATAAGCAAAAGCAAAACCCGAACATTAAGGGGTTATTGCCGTACTTGCCCCAGTTCCGTCTTCTGCAGTAGGGTTCCAAACTCCCCTGAGTTGGTCTGGAGTCACCAGGAATTGAAGGACGAAGCAACAAACAATCTGCTGGAGGAACTCAGTGGGTCAAGCAGCATCTGTGGGGAAAGGAATTGTCAGTGTTCTCCAGGAATTGAAGGCTATTTCCTATGCATTACTTTGTACAAAACCTGAGAGGAAACTCAATCACTCCTCCACCTGTCACCTCGCAGCCTCTGTCACTATTCCCATTCTCCCTTCCTCCATCTGCCTATCGCCCCCTCCTCAACTGGGTCCACCTATCACCTGCCATCTCTTGCTCCACCTCTTCCCATCACCTTTATATACTTGGTCTCTCCCCTCCACCTTTCAGTCCAGATAAAAGGTCTTGACCCGAAAAATCAACTGTCCATCTCCCTGCCTGATCCACTGAGTTCCTCCAGCAGTTTGTTTGTTGCTCCAGATTCCAGCGTCTGCATTCCGGTGTCTCCAATCTGAATTCTTGTTTATTAGATGGAGTAATGGGGAAAATTGTTTGACTGGGCAGAATGACTAGAGAGATGTGGTGAAAACCTACTTGCTTTTGGTTGGCTTCTCTGTAAATTCCTCCAACTTCTGCAAACCCCTTCCTGTCAAGGAACTTATTAAAACCTGCCCCTTTTTCTCTGATCCCTTGATAATGTTCTGATCTCTCACTTTTTATTTTCTGCCCCAGTGATGCATTTTGATTAACGCCTTGGTGTTAAAGGCATCACGTAATTTTGTCCTGTCAGAGGTTATGTCATGATGCAGGTGGAATAGCTCAGAAGGCAGTGAACCATCCTTGCAACAACAACACACCCTGGTCCACTCATCCCTCACCACCCACCCCCCTCTGACCCCTGGCACTTTCCCTTGCTCTTACACCTCCTCCATCCGCATTCTTCAGGGACCTAAGAAGCACTTCTAGGTGAGTCAAAGATTCATGTACACATTTTACCCACCGGATCACTCCCCCTGCCTCATCCTCTCTCTGTGATCTCCTCCAGTTCTATAACCCCCTGAGATTTTGATCATCTCTAACTTCTATTGGTTCACCAATGGCAGCCATACTATCAGCTGCTTGGGGCATAAGATCCAGAATTCCTTCCTTAAACCTCTCTGCCCCTTGTTCCTCCCTTAAAATTCTCCTTAAAACCTAACCACCTGACTAAGTGTTTTGCCATCTGCCCTAATATCTTATTATCTGATAAAATGCCAAGGGACATTTAAACATCCCAGCGCATCACAGCCTCCCCTCCTTGGACTCTGTCTTTACCTCTCGTTGTCTTGGTGAAGCAGCCGGCATAATCAAAGACCCCACCCACCCGGGACATTCTCTCTTCTCTCCTCTTCCATCGGGTAGAAGATACAGGAGCCTGAGGGCACGTACCACCAGGCTCAAGGACAGCTTCTACCCCACTGTGATAAGACTATTGAACGGTTCCCTTATACAATGAGATGGACTCTGACCTCACGATCTACCTTGTTGTGACCTTGCACCTTATTGCACTGCACTTTCTCTGTAGCTGTGACACTTTACTCTGTACTGTTATTGTTTTTACCTGTACTACATCAATGCACTCTGTACTAACTCAATGTAACTGCACTGTGTAATGAATTGACCTGTACGATCGGTATGCAAGACAAGTTTTTCACTGGACCTCGGTACAAGTGACAATAATAAACCAATACCAATACCAACCATCTGCCTTCACCACCCTCCGAATGATTCTTTCTTATTTATAAGATTCCAGTATTTGTAACCTCTGTGTTCCTGCTAACCTTGCTGACCCCACCCTCACCCCCTCCCCCACCTGGCTCCATCTGCCTTTTTCTTTGTCTGCCTCTATCTATCACCCACCTGCCTCTTGCCTCCCAACTCCACCCCTCTCCCTCCCCATCTGCCTCCATCTGCCCATCATCCTTAACCCCCTCCCGGTCCACCAATCACCTCCTGGCCCCTGTCTCACCGATCCTCCTCTTTATACCGGCTATCTTCCCACTCCACTCTCAGTCCTGTTGACCCAAAACCGACAGTTCCTTTCCCCCCACAAATGCTGCTCAACCCGCTGAGCTCCTCCAGCAGGATGTTTGTTACATTCTCTTGCAGCCTCTGGTGTCTCCGTGGTACAGCTGAACTCACAGTTCCAGCAACTCGGGTTTGATCCTGACCTCCATCTGTGTGGAATTTGCACATTCTCCCTGTGACCACATTAGTGATAACATGTTTGAATTAGAACACTCTTTCAAAGGCCAATACAGGCTCCATGGGCACAGTGCAGGCGGCAGACCTGGTTCAATCCTGACCTCAGGTGCTGTTGGTGCAGAGCTATCAGGGGTGACCTGATAGAGGTGTATAAGATGATGAGAGGCATTGATCGTGTAGCTAGTTAGAGGCTTTTTCCCAGGGCTGAACTGGTTGCCACAAGAGGACACAGGTTTAAGGTGCTGGGGAGTAGGTACAGAGGAGATGTAAGGGGTAAGTTTTTTACTCAGAGTGGTGAGTGCGTGGAATGGGCTGCCAGCAACGGTGGTGGAGGCGGATACGACAGGGTCTTTTAAGAGACTTTTGAATAGGTACATGGAGCTTAGCAAAATAGAGGGCTATGGGTAAGCCTAGTAATTTCTAAGGTAGGGACATGTTCGGCACAATTTTGTGGGCCGAAGGGCCTGAGTTGTGCTGTAGGTTTTCTATGTTTCTATGTTCTCCCTGTGACCATGTGGTTTTCCTCCGGGTGCTCCGGTTTCCACTCTCATCCCAAAGACGTGCGGGTTGGTGGGTTAACTGGCCACCGCGAACTGGCCCTAGTGTGTGGGCGAGAGACTGTGGGGAAAATAAACTGGGATTAGTGTTGGATTTGTGTAAATGAGTACTTGGTGGTCAAGTACAGATTCAGTGGGCCGAAGGGCCAACTTCCATGTTGTCTAACCCTATGAATTCTAGAACAGGTGGCAGTTCTCTTACTCTTGTATAAGCCGATTATTGCCACCAACTACAGTGGGAGGGTTGGGGTGATGGATTTTGCCACATAATGAGCATATTCAGGGAAGAGGCAAGACTTTGAGGCAGTCTGATATGACTCGCACGTATCATTTAAGGTGGTGTCAATATGTTTATTGTGATTCGAGTCCCCAAGTGAGGCAGACAGATTCAGCCACAAGAGAAGGTGCTAAAGCTGTGAAGTATAGGGTGAATGGACATGCCTCCCATCTGTGAGGTTTTGCATGACAGTGTTTGGTATGTTGGTAATTGATATGTGCCTTTCATAACTGTGTGCAGCCCAGTATAACCCTTTTGTACACCAATTGTTTATGTTGTGTAAGCATCTAGCATTATAATTTAATAACGTTAAATGTCCCTTGGCATTTTATTAGCCATTAAGAGATTAGGGCAGATGATAAAAGAGTCAAGTGGTTAGATTTTAAGGAGGTTCTTAAGGGATGAACAAGAGGTAGAGAGGTTTAGGGAAGGAATTCTGGATCTTATGCCCCAAGCAGCTGATAGTATGGCTGCCATTGGTGGACCAATAGAAGTTAGAGATGATCAAGATCTCAGAGGGTTATAGAACTGGAGGAGATCACAGAGAGAGGATGAGGGGCAAGGTCACGGAGGAGCCTGAAAACAAAGATGAAAAGTTTGAAATCAAGACTTTGCCAAATCAGGAGTCAGGGCACATCAGTGAGCACAAGGGTGACGGGTGAAAGGAACCAGGTGTGAGTTAGGATGTGGTCGGCAGACTTTTGGATAATCTCATATTTACAGAGGTTGCAAGCTGGGAGAGCAGCCAGAGGAACGCAAGTCAACTTTGCCCATGGAACATGTTGAAATTCCTGTTTGAAAATTTGAATTGACTTTATCAGATTTTTTTTAAATTTAAAAGATAAAGATGAGAAGGAACCTGTTGGTTGTCCTAAAATCCCAACTGCTTTGCAAATGTCCCTTGGGGAAGAAAACATACTGTCACAAACCCAGCCTGAGTCTATACATGACTCCTGTCCTACACAGTTGTTGTTGCCTTGTCACCGCCTCTGAAGTGGCCCAGTGAGCCAATCAGTTGTATCAATGGAAAAGTACTATCAGCAGTTCAAGGACAAGGGCCATCTCCTTAGGATTATTGAGGATGGATGTCTAAAGCCTGCATGATATCGGAATCTGAGTGTACGTTGAAGAACATTGTGTGCTGTGGTATGATTTCTAATATACTGTTGTACCAGACAGTGCTGTTGATGGTGTATTGACTATCTTCAATAAGGGATGATATGTTTGCACTTCTATTCTTTTACTTCAAGTCATAGAGTAATGCAGCAGGGAAACAGGCCCTTCAGCCCAACTCGTCCATGCTGACCAAGATGCCCATCTGAGTAATCCCACCTGCCAGCATTTGGACCATGTCCCTCTAAACCTTTCCTATTCATGTACCTGTCCAAATGTCCTTTAAATGTTGTTATTGTACCTGCCTAAACCACTTTCTCTAGCAGTTCATTCCATATATGCACCACCATCTGCATGAAGAAGTTACTTCTCTGGTCCTTTTTAAATCTTTCCCCTCTCACATTAAACCTATGCCCTTTAGTGTTTGATTCTCTTTCCCTTGGAAAAAAAGAGTCTGTGCATTCACCCTATCTATGCCCCCCCCCCCCCTGATTTTATAAGGTCACCACTCAGTCTCCTAGCTCCAAGGAATAAAGTCCTAGCCTGGCCAACTCTCCCTATAACTCCAGCCCTCAAGTCTTAACTCTTAATTTTCTTTGCACTCTTTCCAGCTTAACATGTCTTTCCTATAACAGGATAAGCAACACTCCAGCTGTGGCCTCACTAACGTCTTGTACAACTGCAACAGAGCATCCCAACTCCTATACTCAATGCCCTGACTGAATGCCCAATGACTTCTTCACCACCCTGTCTTCCCTTGATGCCACTTTCAGGGAACTTGCTTCAGTGAACAGCAACACAAAAGGGTGTGAGGACACCACACTGCTGGCCTTGCTAGCGATGGCCTCACATTGTGAATGAATAATAGAAAAGTCACCAGACAGTGGTTTGCTTCCAGAATCAAGAACTGTTGGTGGGACATTCCAGTAGGTCTACCTCACATGACCTCCAAACTCCCAACCATCTCACTCCTGTTATTGTTGCCTGATCTTAGAATATTCCAAAGTGCTTAACAGTCAACGTGGTACTTCTGTACTTCAATTCTAGCCTCTATATCATCCATGAATTTGATCACCCTACCACTGGCAGCTGAGTCCTTGTTGCCAAAGTCCAGAACTTGGGAATTCCCTTCCTAAACATCTTGAGCTAGCTACCTCTTGGGTGTTACTTTCAGATGCTCTTATAGGTTTGATCTTATCTGTAGGTCTTAACAATCTTTCTACCACCCCCTTCTCAAGACTGCACATATGAAAACACCTTTACTCGATGTGACTTGACGGGACAAAGATCGAATGTACTTTACCAAGAGTCATGCAAGTATTGAAAGAACATACGTGGATTCTCGTTTACACTACACCATAGGCACCAAGATTTCAGCAGCATATTCATCACAAAACCTTGCTTGAGAACCATGAGTCACAGTTGCCCCAGCCCCTCCACTGTTTGAGTTGCTGATTCATATTTTGCCAATTCACAAATGACACCTCCGAGTTACGTGTGACTGAAGAGGAAACCTTGTCATTTGAAGCCTTGCCTGGTATCAAAGGCCAGAAGCCAAAAGTCCCATGTGAATGGAGTAGCCTAGTCACCATATTAAGATCAGACACCGGCCCTGTCTTCTTTGGGAATCCCCCCCTAACACCGCACCACCAAAATGCAAAGACATTGGATGCATGATTGAAGTGAGGGAAAAAGGTGCAGGATATCAAGGTGGTTGAGGAGGGCAAAATAAGGCAAGGCAATACACAAAAGTGAGAAGTGTAGAGTAACAGAGCATCTTTGGAGAGTTAAGTTCCATCTGTGAAGCAACATCAAGGCAGAATTTGTCCAAGTGTGGCATCAAGCAGCTTTGGTAAAACTAAAGTCAATAGACTTTATAGGGAAGACACTCCAGTGGCTGGAGTCATACCTTGGACAAGAGGAAATTATTATGCTTGTGGAGGTCAATCAAACCAGCCCCAGGACATCACTGCAGAAGCTCATCAGGGCAATGTCCCAGACACAACCACCTTCAGCTGCCTTATCAATGAGCTCACCACCATCAGGCTCTCTTGAATCGACCCTGCACAACCCTAACCCTACCTCAGCAATGGAACACTACGGACCACCTCTTGCACTACCACGGACTTACCTCTGATTGTGTCTTTTTTTTGCACTAATGACTCGTTTTTGCACAGTCTTTTTTTTCCTCTGTCTTCACTGTCTTGTATAGTTTATGTATAATTTATATTGTGGGTGCCTGTGATGCTGCTGCAAGTAAGTTTGTCATTGTGCCTGTACCTCACTGTACTTGTGGACGTGATGATAAACTCGACTTGACTCAACTTTACCAAAAGGTGTGAAAGGGATTCTTCCTGATGATGAGACAATGTTCAATCTCATTTGCAACCCTTCATTAAGTCCATGGTCACATGCAGCAAGGTCTGGACATTAAGGCAGGTGGTAAGTACCATTTCTGTACAAGTGCCATGCAATAACTATTTGAAACAAGAGAGAGTCTATCAGTTACTCTCGGCATTTAACAGCATCACCATCATTGAGTCCTCCACTATTGTGAGAATCCCCATTGACAGACATTTAACCGAACAAGTGGCGTAAGCACTATGGCACATGACCAAATCTGAGTCTGGGCATCCTTGCTGAGTGACTCACTTCCGAATTCTCTACAGCCTTTGCACCATTTACAAGGCTCGAGACAGGAGTGCGATCGAATGCTCTCCACTTGCTGAGCAAGTGCAGCTCCAACGACACCCAAGATGCTCGACATGATACAAAGAAAGCAGCTCATTTAATTGATACTTCGTCCAGCAGGCTGTAGCACTCAGATCTACTGTGATGAATTGACTTGAGGGGTTGGTCATGGCTAGAATTAACTCCTACCTGAGCAAGGACCAGGACCCGCTGCAACTTGCCTACCATCACAACAGGTCTACAGCAGATGCAATCTCACTGACTCTTCACTTGGCTTTGGAGCACCTAGACAACAGCAATACATACGTCAGGCTGCTGTTCATCGATTACAGCTCAGTGTTCAACACCATCATCCCCTCAGTATTACTCAACAAGCTTCAAAATCTAGGCCTCTGTACCTCCCTCTACAGCTGGATCCTTGACTTCCTTATTGGATCGGTAATAACATCTCCCCATCGCTGACGATCAACACAGGCGCGCCTCAAGGATGTGTGCTTAGCCCACTGCTCTACTCTCTACACTCATGACTGTGACTAGGCACAGTTCAAACGCCATCTATAAATTTGCCGATGACACCACTGCTGTTGGCAGAATCCCAGATGTTGACGAGGAGGCGTACAGGAGTGAAATGAATCGGCTGGTTGTGTAGTGTCGCAACAACAACCTCACACTCAACGTCAGCAAGGCCAAGGAATTGATTGCGGATTCAGGAAGGGGAAGTTGGGAGAACACACTCCAGTCCTCATGGGGGGTCAGTGGTGGAAAGGGTGAGCAGCTTCAAGTTCCTGGGCATCAACATCTCAGAGGATCTATCTTGGGCCCAACACATTGATGCAATCACGAAGAAGGCACGCCAGTGGCTCTACTTCATTAGGAATTTGAGGAAATTTGGTATGTCACCAAAGACTCTTGAAAATTTTTATAGGTATACAGTGGAGAACATTGTGACTGGATGCATCACAGCCTGGTACGGAGCCTCCAAAGCACAGGATTGAAAGAGGCTGCAGAGGGTTGTAGACTCAGCCAGCTCCATCACAGGCACAACCCTCCCCACCATCGAGGACATCTTCAAGAGGCGGTGCCTCAAGAAGGTGGCATCCATCATTAAGGACCCTCACCATCCGGGACATGTCCTCCTCTCATTACTACCGTCAAAGAGGAGGTACAGGAGCCTAAAGACCCACACTCAATGTTTCAGGAACAGCTTCTTCCCCTCCGCCATCAGATTTGTGAATGGTCCATGAACCCATGAACTTTACCTTGTTATTCCTGTTTTGCACTATTTCATTTATTTATTTTTTGGTAACTTATAGTAATTTTTATGTCTTGCACTGTACTGCTGCTGCAAAACAACAAATTTCACGACATACAGTATGTCAGTGATAATAAACCTGTTTTGGATTCTGATTCTGAAACATTCAGTCCCTCCAGCACTGGCAAGTCTACTGCTAATAAGAAGGACCAGGGGAGTAAGGCACATGGGAACATCACCTTCTGCAAGTTTCACTTCACCATCCTGACCTGGAACTATATTAGTGTGCCTTCATCTTTACTGGGTCTAAGTCCTGGAACACTCTCCTGAGTGGTACAGTGGGAACACCCTTCAGAGAGTGCAGCAGCAGTAGTTCACAGTTGCAATGTAAGCAACCAATTTGCCTTTGCAAGGTCTCACACACGGCAATATGATTATGACCATATATTCTAATTTGGAAATATTGGTTGAGAGAAAAACATTGGCCCAGGACATCAGGGAGAACTCCCCTGCAGTTTATCCTCACATCTGAAAACCTCCCATCATTCAGCATTTAGGATGTTGGTCCAGATTGTGTGTTTATCTCTCACCCTTTCGGTGAGGGCCACTCAGAAGCATCCCCAGTGTAGTGGTTAAATTAGCTTGAGTTCTGGATTATTGAATCACTGATGTGAATTCAAATTGTGCCTCAGCAGCTGGATAATTTAAATATTTATATAAATTCTTTTTTTCAAAAAAAATAGTAACAGAAGCCACAAAATTGCAGATGACACAAAATTGGTGGAGTTGCAGATAGTAAGGAAGGTTGTTAAGGATATACAGATATAGATCAGTTACTGATGTGGGCAGAGAGATGGCAGATGGAGTTTAATCCGGGCAGGTGGGAGTTGTTGCACTTTGGGAGGACAAATGTAGGGGCAAAGTATATAGTTAATGGCAGGACCCTTAACAGCGTTGATGTACAGAGGGATATCCCTGAAAGAGGCAACACAAGTAGACAGGGTGGTAAAGAAGGCATACGGCACACTTGCCTTCATCGGTCGGAGCATTGATTGCAAGAGTCGAGAAGTCACGTTGCAGCTGTATAAAACTTTGATTAGGCCGCACTTGTGTTATGTGCATTTCTGGTCACCCTGTTACAGGAAGTATGTGGAGGCTTCAGAGAGTGTGCAGAAGAGGTTTACCAGGATGCTGCCTGGATTAGAAGGTATGAACAATAAGGAGAAGTTGGACAAACTTGGATTGTTTTTTCTGGGTGTCAGATGCCGAGCGGAGACCTAATAGAAGTTTATAAAATTATGAGAGGCATAGATAGACAGTCAGAATCTTTTTCCCAAAGTAGAAATGTCAAATACTAAAGGACATAGCTTTAAGATGAGAGGGGGAAAGTTTAAAGGACGGGGCAAGTTTTTACACAGAGACTGGTGGGTGCCTGGAATGCACAGCCAGCAGTGGTAGTGGAAGCAGATACGATAGCGGCATTTAAGAGGCTTTAGATAGACACATGAATATGCAGGGAGTGGAGGGATGTGGATCATGTGCAGGCTGAAGGGATTGGGTTAATTTGGCATCATGGTCAGCACAGACATTGTGGGCCAAGGGGCCTGTTCCTGTGCTGTATGGTTCGATGTTCTACTGGACTGTCAGAAAAACCCATTGGTTTATTACTGTCCCTCAGAGAAGAAAATCTGCCATCCTTACCCAGTCTGGTTTATATGTGACTATAGATCCATCAATGTTCTTGACCCCTCTGCCTCCTCAGTTCAGGGGCAATTAGGAATGGATGATAAATGCTGGCATTGTCAATGGTGTCCACACCCTGTGAATGGATGAAAAAAAATCACTGAAGAAGTGCTCCTCATTATAGGAAGGATGTGGAAGTGTTGGAAAGAGTGCAGAAGAGATATACCAGGATTCTGCCTGGTTTAGAGAGTATGTATTATGAGGAGAGACTAACGGAGCTAGGGCTTTACTCTTTGGAGGGAAGGAGGATGAGAGGAGACATGATAGAGGTATATAAAATATTAAGAGGAATAGATAAGAGTAGACAGCCAGCGCCTCTTTCCCAGGGCACCAATGCTCAATACAAGAGGGCATGGCTTTAAAGTAATAGGACGGAAGTTCAAGGGAGATATCAGTGGAAGGTTTTTTACCCAGAGGGTGGTTGGGGCATGGAATGTGCTGCCTGGGGTGGCGGTGGAGCCAGGTACATTGATCAAATTCAAGAGATTGCTAGATAAGTGTATGGAGGAATTTAAAATAGAGGGATATGTGGGAGGAAGGGGTTAGATAGTCTTAGGCGAGGTTTAAAGGTCAGCACAACAATGTGGGCCAAAGGGCCTGTATTGTGCTGTACTGTTCTATGATTCTATGATTCTCTGCCTCCATGACCAATTTGTTTCAAAATCCTTAAAGTCTTTATCTTCTTGTCTATGCACCAAAGTTGTAGATCTTTCCACTAGTGCCAGGATTGTATTAGTTCAGGCCAGTGGGATTGGCAGTCAGAAAGCCCCCCAGGACTGCAATACATGTGCTTCATCTGTAGCCCCATCAACGCATCAACCTTCTTCATTTCCAGGAATTTAAATTTATAATAACAAGTCTGCTTCGTATAATCTCTCCAAATAATATAACCCCTTGGTGCCCTGATGATATTCTGATGAATGTGGTCTACTTTCCTTCCAAGATAATATATCTATTGTATTCGCTAATGGGAGAGTCTTGAATGGGGTGACATTTACTGGATAAGGAGCAGTCACTTAAAACTGTTTAGGAATTTCTTCCTGCAGAGGTGGTGAATATTTGGAATTTTCTACCCTGGAGGATTATGGAGTGAGATTATTGGAGATATTTAAAGAGGAGGCAGATACATTTTGGAAAGATCAAAGAATTGACAGCTATGGGGAAGTGGTACAAGAGGAGTTGAGACCTGGAGCAGATCAGCCATGATCATATTGAATGGAAGGGTAGGCTAGAGGGGCCAGATGGCCTACTCTTATTCTCTTGTGCTCTTGAAGCAAGGGGAGGTTATGAACTTAATCTTATTTGTATTACCCATTTGCCTAACTCTCAGAGTAGGCCTCAAGCACACTGGCAGACATCATATGCTCTGATAAGACTGCAGAAGATAGCTGGAGTATGCAGAAACCTAGACATGTGGACATCTGGACCCAAGGGCAGACTTGCCAGTTTGTCTAGATAGCTTCGCCCCTCCCACAAGCCAAAGCAACTAGATGGTTTTTCCAACCTTTGGTCCTACAGTCAACCGTAATGTTCTCCATTATTGCACCAATGACTTAGTTCAATTCACTGACATAGGTCATTACTGATCTGAGAAATCAGATTTACCTCCAAGCCTTTGTGATTTCAATACTGTGCTCCCATCAAAACTGTCTCCAATTATTGAGAACAAACCCACGTGTTACATTGGCTATCCTACAACAAAATGGCACAGTATGAATACTTAAATGTTACTGACAGATTGCGGCCAAAGTCTCAGCATTTCTTAGAGTTTTTTTCAACATCCAAGAGTGCTGGAAATCAGGGTGACTTATCCACAATGAAAGTTATTTTTTAGAATAATTTCCTTTTCTACAGTAATCTCAATCGATTGTTCCACATCCCCCGCTGATACACCTACACTTTCACTTCCATCATCACTGCAGAAACCGAAAAAATACTTATTTCTGTCAGGTATTTATCCTCCAAGTTAAACTTAATACATGATCTCTGAGGCTTAACGTTTGTATACTGCTGCTTCAGAAAGCTGTATCTTACAGTGCTTTAGTTTTAGACATAATTTAGAGAGGATCGTGTTTGATAACATCTTGATTACTAAAGAATAACATAGCATAGAAGGAGGCCATTTTGTCCATTGTACCTGAACTGGTTCTTTGTCGAGGTATTAAATTGGACCTATTTTTCTTGCTCTTTCCACATAGCCCAGTAAAGTTTACTTCTTAGGTAAATATCCCATTGAATCTGCTTCCACTGTCCTTTTATACAGGGTATTTCAGATCACAACTCACTACATAAAAAAGCTCTCATCTCCTCGATTCTTGTTGCCTTTTGTTACCTGAAATCAACTTCCAATTAAGTTAAAGTTGGAAGAACTGTTTGTTAAGAGTAGAATTCAGCACTGGGATAGCACCATTGGTTAATCTGCAATTGATCGACAGAGATGAGAGACCATAGGAGACCACAGGGAAATACAACAACTTGCATTTATATGGCACCTTTAACAAGAAAATCTCACGATGCTTCACTGGAATGATAATGAACAGAACTTAACACCGAGCCACAAAAGGAGATAGCAGGAGGGCTGACCAAAAAATTTGTTCCGAGGTAGAGTTAAGGAGTGTCTTCAGTTAGAGTCATAGGGTCATAACGCATGGAAATAGGCCCTTCAGTCCAAGAAGTCGATGCTGACCACCAAACACCCATTTACACCAATCCTACATGAATCTATTTTATTCTTTCCACATTCCCAAAACTCCTCCTAGGATCTAGCACTCACCTACATACCAGGGCCAACTAACCTACCAACCTGCATGTCATTGGGATGTGAGAGGAAACAGGAGCACCCAGAGGAAACCCATGTAGTCACAGAGAGAACACGTAAACTCCACACATAGCACTGGAAGTCAAGATCGAATCCAGGTAACCGGGATTGTGAGACAACAGCTCTACTAGCTCTGCCACTGTGACACCTGTATGAAAGGTGTCATATTTTTATCTTCCCAATGTCTAAATTCAAGATGAGGTGAAAAAGATTTAACTCAATAAGGAGGGATACTGTGAAGCAAAGGAGGGGGAATTGCCATGCAGTCTAACCTTTGTCTTGCAAGTTCTTCTTCATCTCTCATCCAATCAGAGAGCATTTGCATTCATAAATAACAAATTACGACACTGCTTAGCACAGCTCGGAAACTTAAATGCAGATGGTATAACAAATGATGGAAAAACACATAATGTGGTTGGGAAACTTGGCACTGAACCAACAGTGTCAATGTTTTCATCTGTGGCTCAATGGACACGTCTCTTGCATCTGATTCAGAACTCTGTGGATTCACATTCCACTCCAGAGACTTGAGCACAAAATCCAGCCTGGTTCTCCTAACACAGTACTGGCAGACAGCTGAAATAAAACCTGGAATCACTGGAAACACTTAGCAGGTCAGTCAGCATCTGTCGAAAAAAGAAACAGAGTCAACATTTCAATCCTGATGAGGGGTCTTTGACCCGAAACATTAACTCTGTTTCCCTCTCCACAGATGCTGCCTGACCTGCTGTGTTTCCAGCACTTTTGTTTTTACTTCAGATTTCCAGTAGCTGCAGTATTTTTGTTTTATTTTTAAATGGTACAGTAGTATAATAAGTAAATATTAAACAGCAGTATCACAAAGTTTCCAGTGAAGTCTGTGAGCTTAAAGGGAATGTGGGAGACAAGATCCAGTGAGAAAGATGTCAAACCACTGGGATTTCCAAACAAACGGACAGCAGATTTTCAAAGTCAAAGTCAAATTTATTGTCAAATGTCGAGTTCATTGTCACATGCACAAGTACATATATACACAGGTGCAATGAAAGACTTACTTGCAGCAGCATCACAGGCACATAGCATTAGAGACACAAAATTCACAAGAAAAGCATAAATTATACAAAATTAT
Organism: Pristis pectinata; assembly: GCF_009764475.1. NCBI lineage: Eukaryota > Metazoa > Chordata > Chondrichthyes > Rhinopristiformes > Pristidae > Pristis > Pristis pectinata. The sequence goes on along the minus strand of NC_067439.1, from coordinate 4,629,761 downwards.
ACAAGAAAGAACACAATTAGAAAAAAAAGTGCATTGTAGTGCAAATTGGTCATAGTGTTACTATACTAAGGTGGTGATTAGGGTTGTGCCGGTTGGTTCAAGAACTGAGTGGTTGAAGGGAAGTAGCTGTTCTTGAACCTGGTGGTGTGGGACTTCAGGCTTCTGTACCTCCTGCCCGATGGTAGCTGCGGGAAGATGACATGGCCCGGATGGTGCGGTTCTTTGATGATGGATGTTGCCTTCTTGAGTCAATGCCTCATGTAGATACATTTGATGGTGGGGAGGGACGTGCCTGTGATGTATGATGGATCATCAGTGTTTTATTGTACCGGGTCACAGCTGGACTGTTGGAGGTGGTGTTTTTTCAGATGAGATTTTAAGTTGCAACCCTACCTGTTCTAACATAGAGTATAGAAGATCTAAAAACATTTCTTAACAGTGTCTGGAGGTTATAAGGAGAGACTGGATAAGCTGGGGCTTTTCTCCCTGGAGCATAGGAGGCTGAGAGGTGACCTTCTAAAGGTATATACAATGATGAGGTGTACTTTTTCCCAGGGTAGGGGAGTCTAAACCTAGAGGGCACAGATTTAAGGTGAGAGGGGAAAAATTTAAAGGGGACATGAGGGGCAAATTTTTCACATAGAGGGTGGTGTGTATGTGGAACTTATGATGCCAGAGGAACTCAGCAGGCCAGGCAGCATCCGTGGAGAAAAGCAGGCGGTCAATGTTTCGGGTCAGGACCCCTCTTCAGGACTGAAGAGAGGAAAAGGGGAAGCCCAATATATAGGAAGGAAAAGCAGAGCAGTGATGGGTGGACAAAAGAGGGGAGGCGCGGTGGGCACAGGGTGGTGATAGGTAGATGCAGGGAAGAAATAGTGATAGGCTGGTGCGGGGGAGGAGGGGAGAGCAGATCCACTGGGGGTTGGGTCAAAGGTAAGGAAAGAAAGGAAAAAAAAGTAGAAAAAAAGAGGCAAGGAAAGGGAAAGGGAAGAAGAGAAGAAGCTTTTCCTTTTTCTCCTTTTCCTACCTTCAGTCCTGAAGAAGGGTCCTGACCCGAAATGTTGACTGCCTGCTGCCTGGCCTGCTGAGTTCCTCCAGCATCATCGTGTTTTTCATCTAGATTCCAGCATCTGCAGTCCTTTGTTTCTCCTGTATGTGGAACTTGCTGCCACAGGAAGTGATAAGAGGCAAGTACAATTACATTTATAAGGCATTTGGACAGGTACATGGATAGCAAAGGTTTAGAGGCATATGGGCCAAATGCAGGCATATGGGACTAGCTCAGGTAGGCAACTTGGTCAGCATGGATGAGTTGGGCTGAAAGGTCTGTTTTTTTGCTGTGTTACTCTAAGAAGAGAAGGGGCAGTTTTCTCATGTCCTGGGCCAACATTTATCCCTCACTCCAAAACGATGAAACAGATTACCTGGTCATTATTACATTGTTATATGTGGAAAGTTATTTAGTGCAATGCTTCTCAAATTCCAACAGTGGCAACACTTCAAAAGTATTTAAAGGCTGTAAAAGCACTTAGGTATGAAAATAAAAAAAATAACCCCGCAGATGATGGAAATCTGAAAAACAGTCAGAATTTAGGTCTCGGAAAGAGAGAAAACATGTGAGTTTTAGGTAAGAAAAGAATGTGGGGGGAGGGATGGGTAGAACAAAGGAAATATCTCTGAGAGGGTGAGAGTCAAGTAGCAGTTAAGATCAGATTAAGCTTTTTTGTCTCTGTAACGTGTTGTTAATGGTAAGGGTGTGGGATATGCTCAACAGAAGAAAAGTGAAAGCGAGTCAAAATAATGACAGGCAGAAGTAGCCAGTTCTCATGCAGTCAGAAAAGAGTGTGTTACCTAAAGTTGGAGAGTTCAGTACTGAGTCTGGAAGGCTGCAATGTACCCAGGTGAAGGTGTTGTTCCTCAAGTTTGCATTGGGCCCTCGTTGTAACAGTGCAGGAAGGTACAGATTAAAGTCGAGAAGTGGGATGGTGAATTAAAGTGGCAGGTGACAGGAAGCCCAGGGTTACATCTGTGAACTGAGTGCAGGGTGCTTCGCAAAGCACTTAGGTATGTTATTTAAGGCACCATAGAAATGCAGGTCTTTCTTTTCCAAAAACTATAAACAGTTAATTTGTACTTAAAGTCCTGATGAAGGGTCCCAACCTGAAATGTCCCTTCATGGATACTGCCTGACCACTGAGTTCCTCCAGCGCCTTTGTGTGTTGCTCCAGATTTACAGCATCTGCACTCTCTTCTATCTCCACTCATACGTTAAAATGTACTTTTCTGATTGGAAGTCTGTGAACAGTGGTGTACTGTAAGGATTGGTGCTGGGACTCTTACTGATTGTGATAGATGTTGACGATTTAGATATGAATGTAAAGGGGATGATCAGTAAATTTGCAGAATCGGTTAGAACATATATAGTAAATGGTAGGGTGCTAATGAATGTTGATGAAACGTGAGGAGGGACCTTGGGGTTCAAATTAAAAGTTCCCTGGAAGTGACAACACAGGTAGATAGGGTGGTGAAGAGAGCAGGTGGCATGCTTGCCTTCATAGGTCAGGGCATAAAATATAAAGGTGGGACATTATGTTGCAACTTTCACAGAACACTGGTTAGACCACACTTGGAGTATTTGTATAGTTCTGGTCACCACACAATAGGAAGGAGGGGGGTTGCACTGGAGAGAGTGAAGAAGATTCCCCAGGATGTTGTCTGGATTGTATGAGTTTAGGTATGGGGAGAGATTGGATAGGCTGGGTTTGTCTTTCCTGAAGCAAAGGAGGCTGAGGAGTGACCTGATAGAGGTATAATAGCATAGAACACTACAGCGGAGTACAGGCCCTTTGGCCCACAATGTTGTGCCGACATTTTATCCTGCTCTAAGATCCATCTAACCCTTCCCTCCCATATAGCCCTCCATTTTTCTATCATTCATGTGGCTATCTAAGAGTCTCTTAATGTCCTAATGTATCTGCCCCTCAACCTCTGCCGGCAGTGTGTTCCACGCACCCACCACTCTCAGTGTATAAAACTTACCTCTGACATCCCCCTTATACCTTCTCCAGTCACCTTAAAATTATGCCCCTTGTGTTAGCCATTTTCACCCTGGGACAAGTCTCTGGTTGAGGACTGTTATCATCTTGTACACCTCCATGAAGTCCCCTCTCATCCTCCTTCCCTCCAAAGAGAAAAGCCTAGCTCACTCAACATATCCTCATAAGACATGCTCTCCAATCCAGGCAACGTCCTGGTAAATCTCGTCTGCACCCTCTCTAAAGCTTCCACATCCTTCCTATAATGAGGCAACCAGAAACTGAACATAAGACTCCAAGTGTGGTCCAACCAGAGTTTTATAGAGCTGCAACATTACCTTGCAGCTAAAATGCGAACGCAGTCCCCCACTACCACAAATTTTGCAGTCGAGTATCCCGCATCTGGGGACATTGCAGGTGTCAGCACACCCGAAGTGCAATAGGATAGCCTGTCCTGGGAGAACCACCTTTTTGATCATGGTTCTCTCCCCTGCCAGGTAAGTATAGAGAGGGTAGATATGATTGGTGTGTCAAAAACAAGATAGCATAGGGTTTAAGGTGAGAAGGTGGAGCTTTAAAGGGGATTTGAGGGGAAAGTTTTTCACACAGAGAATGGTTGACATCTGGAACTTGCTGCCAGAGGATGTGGTGGAGTCAGATACATTTAGCAGACATTTAGACAGACACTTGTATAGGCAAGGCATAGAAGGATACCGACTACTGCGGGCAAATGGGACTAGTGTAGATGAGAAAAAAGGTCAGCATGGACTTGCTGTATTTCTGTGCTGTACAACTCTATGACTCTATTAAGGGAGCATTTTAGTTGAGATAAGCAAAATCATTAAGGAATTTGATAGAGTAAATAAGCAGAATCTGTATCCAGTGGGTGGGGTGGAGTGTGGTTAAGTAGGTTTAACATACCTTGCAAAAGGACCAGAGAAGAAGGTTCAGAATTTTTATTTTACCAACAAGTTTAGTGATCTGGAACTCGCTGTCTGAAATTACGATGAAAGAAAAATTCAACAGTAACTTTCCAAAGAGGAACTGGATAAATAATTGAAGCAAATAAAGGGCTGTGAGAAAAGAATTGGGGGGAATGAGGCAAAACTGTATAGCTTTACCTTAGAGCCGGAACAGCACAATGTGTTATAGGATTCTGTTCTACTAATGGTTAAGAGCAAGAGACATTCTTTGAAGTAATAAAGCTTTCCACCCATAGTGGGTGACTCATACTCAAGCTGAGAGCGGCCAGCATTCATGTGTTTAATGAATTGATGCATGATGGAACAGAACTCCCAGTGTGACCACAACATTCACATGCTCTCGTGTCCTTTCATGGATTACTGCAAATCGCAGAGGTATCACAATGGGCCACTACGTTAATGATGAGCCTTTAGGAACGACTGAGGTTGTGTCACACAAATTCTTGTGAGAACCTCAGCTCTGCAGCCTGTTACGTACTTTTTGAAGTGAAGTCCCTGTTGTAATGTCGGAATATGGCAGTCGATTTGCACACTGCAAGCTCCCACGAAAGAGCAGAGGTCAGATAATCAGTTTCAGAGATATCAGTTGAGGAATCTCCTATCTGGTTGCATCACGGCTTGGTACGGCAAATGCCCTGCCCAGGAGCGCAAGAAACTGCAGAGAGTTGTGGACACAGCCCAGCGTGTCACGGAAACCAGCCTCCCCTCCTTGGACTCTTGTCTGTACCTCTCGCTGCCTTGGTGAAGCAGCCAGCATAATCAAAGACCCTACCCACCCGGGGTCATTCTCTCCTCTCTCCTTTCCCATCAGGTAGAAGATACAGGAGCCTGAGGGCACGTCCCACCAGGCTTAGGGACAGCTTCTATCCCATTATGATAAGACTACTGAACGGTTCCCTTATAAGATGAGATGGACTCTGACCTCACGATCTATCTTGTGACCTTGCACTTTATTGTCTACCTGCACTGCACTGCCTCTGTAGCTGCGACACTTTACTCTGTACTGTTATTGTTTTTACCTGTACTACCTCAATGCACTCTGTACTAACTCAATGTAACTGCACTGTGTAATGAATTGACCTGTATGATTGGTATGCAAGACAGGTTTTTCACTGTACCTCGGTACAGGTGACAATAATAAACCAATACCAATACCAATAATGTTGACCAGGGCTCCACGGAAGACAATTGTGGCTGTGGGATCCTTTAAATCTAACATAAATTTCAGAGGCACCTCTGTTCAGCATCACATCTGAGAACAGGTGCCTCCAACTGTGCTGCATTCCATCATTACTGCATCGGAAACATTGTTCTTGAATCTTGATCTTGAAGCCACAACCTTCTTACACTGAGATAATCTACTGAAGACTCCTCAAAGAGAAAGATTAATATCCAAAGGAAATAGAATATGCTACACCACTTTTATAACTTGGCCTTTGGTTTCCTTTGATGGCTGAAGTGATAGAATTATTTAGTTCTGGTTAACACTAAGTGGGGATCTTGGAGATTACGGGTTGTCGGACTTTCCCTCCTGCGGAGTAGGAAGCTGGCTTTCTGCAGTAGTGGGTGACATCTGGTGGACAGCATGCGATAGCACAGCTCTTGCCTGTCAGTCCCAGCACACCACTGGACCAGTCACACTTGTATAAAGATCGTGAGCTTCCTCTGCAATTGTGTCCAGTGATGTGGACGCAAACACAGTTCAAAGTGCATGGAAAATTCTAACTGCAGCACAGCCAAATATCCTCAAGGTCTCATTAACATATAAACAATTCAGCTCCTTGACCTGATCCACCACACAATGAGATCATGACACCACTCCAGCTCTCCGTCCTCTCCCATATCTGTTAACACTTTTGGTTAACAAATATTTCTCAATCTTAGACTTAAAATTAACAACTGATCCAGTTTCAATTGCTGTTTGTGGAAGAGAAATCCAAATATCCAGTACGTTCTGCATGTAGAGTGTTTCTCAATTACACTTTGCTGGGCTCTAATTTTTGGTTTATGCTCCCTGGTCCTAGATTCCTCAACCAGCTAAATTACTCTCTCTCACCCCCCCCCCCCCACCTCTCTCGCTTTCTCTTCCCCACCCCTCTCTTTAACATATCAGTTTCCAGTTTCTCTTAATATTTTGAAGACTTCCATCAAACCGCTCCCTATTTTCCTGAATTCCAGGGAATAAAATATTGTCTGCTTTTATCACAACTGATGATCTGGATGTTAAGGAGCATAAAGGAAGCAGTTATCAAAATATGACAGAATTTTATTTAAGGATTGAAAATGACTTAGTTCAACCTGGAAATAGCATCTTAAGTCTGAATAAGGCAAGCAATGAGGAGATGAGATGTGAGTTGGTCATGGTAGATTAGGAAACTACATTAAAAAGACTCAGTGAACAAGCAATGGCTAATATTTAAAGAATTAATACAAAGTTTACAAGTGATACATATCTCTTTAACCCAAAAAAAAGTAAAAGTGGCCTGGCTGTTTCTATTGAGAGAAGTCAAAGATAGTATTAGATCAAAGGAAAAAGTTAATAATGTTGCCAAAAAAGGCTATAAACCTGAGGATTGGGAATATTTCAGAATTTCAGAAAGGAGACAGAGCATAGAATAAGGTTCTATAATGCAGGTTAAAAAGAAATGATTAGCGAAACTTAATGTGGGTCCTTTATAGACTGAGATGGAGGAAATTACATTGGGGAATGAGGAAATGGCAGAGAAATTAAACATTTTTTTGCGCTAAATCAGCATCAAGATTGGCATAACATCGTGGTCCGAATGGCCTGTCCGGTGCTGTACTGTTCTTTGTTCTATGTTTGTCTTCATGGAAAAAGATATAGAAAACTTCCTGGAAATAGTGGAAGAAGACGGGTGTAGAGTAAATGACCAACTCAAAGGAATCAGCATTAGTAAACTCTACTCTTAGAGAAATTAGTGAGATCGAAAGATGGCAAGTTCCCAGGATCTGACAACCTGTATCCTAAGGTTATGAAAGAGAAGATTATGGAGATAGTGGATGCATTGGTTGTCACCTTTCAAAATTCCATAGATTCTAGAATGGTTCTCACAAATTGGAAGGTTGCAAAAGTAATAACGCTTTTTAAGAAAGGAGGAAGAGAGAGTGAAAACTAGAAAAATAGAACAGCCTGACATCAATAATAGGGAAAATGTTGGAACCTTTTAATATGGAAGTAGTAACAGGGCACTTGGAAAATAATAGTATTGGGCAGACCCAGCACGGATTTATGAAAGTCATGTTGGACAAAACTGTTTGAATTTTTTGAAATGGCAAACAGAACAGATAATTGCCAATCAATTGCTGTAGTGAATTTGAAATCTCAAAAGGAATTTAATAAGGTACGCACAAGAGATTACTAAACAAAATCAGAGTGCACATTATTAGGGTATATATATTGGCATAGATTGTTAATGGACAGAAATAGGAATAAATGGGGCATTTTTTGGGTTGGGTGCCACAGGGATTGATACTAGAGCTCCAGCTATGAACAATCAATGCTTTGGATGAGGGGATGAAGTGTAATATATCCAGGTTTGCAAAACTTTGTTTTGCACGCCATCTGTACAGATCATTTCATCATGTCAATACATCAAGGTAGTACAAGGGATAAGCAATAACAGAATGCAGAATAAAGTGTTTACAGTTAGAGAGGAAGTGCAGTGCAGGCAGACAATAAGGTGCAAGACCATAACGAGGTAGATTGTGAGGTCAAGAGTCCATTTTATCGTACGAGGGGACTGTTCAATAGTCTTAGAAGAGTGGGATAGAAGCTGTCCTTGAGCCTGGTGGTATGTACTTTCAGGCTTTTGTATCTTCTGTCCAATGGGAAGGGGGAGAAGAGAGAATGTCCCTACGTGAGCAGGCTATAGAGAGACTTCAGGGGGCTATATACAGGAATAGTGAATGGGCAAGATCAAAGGGTTGGCCATTCACAACAGAGATGAGAAAAAAAATTTTCACCCAAAGGAAAATGCACCTTTGGAATTCTCTTCCTTGGAAAGTTGTGGAGATTCAGGTGCTGAGTATATTGAAGACCGAGATGAACAGATTTTTAGACCTTAAGCGAATGAAGGAATATGGTGTGAATGCAGTAAGGTTAAAGATCAGCCATGATGTTATTGAATGGCAAAATAAGCCTGAGGTGCCAAATGGGTCACTGCTGTGAGTCACCCCAATGGATGTATTGTTACATTCGAACAAAGTGTGGTGTATCTTCAGATTGTCCCTGCCTCTGGATTTTTTGACTTGCTCCAAGTGAGTTCCACCAGGTGGCAGTATGGGTGGAGGCAAGAACACAGTAATAATTTCTCTTTTAGGCTTTTTGCTATGAATAGCCTGTTGGTTCTAACTAAACAAACAAACTGGGCGAATGTTCGAAGGAAAAACCCAAAATATCTGAAGCAAACTTTACATGGGAAAGGGGAAGGGATAGCCAGCAATGGGCCCAATAAGGACAAAGAAGAAGGCAATTTATAGACATAGGGATTAAAACTGTGTATTGAGGAGTCCAACCCAGCCCCAGATTAGTTCATTAACTGCTGAAGGCCTCCTTTATTCCTTTGTAATCATTTGACTATTCGAACTCTTCCTGGCCTTCCTCTGTAAACATGAGGTCATCCGGAGTTTGTTTGCCCATGTCTCAACTTGCATCATATCCCTTTAACTCATTGCATTTGTGCTTATTGTCCTAACATGGTACCAGTTTAAGCAATGCCTTGATTTGCAAATTTTCTTCCAAATCCCACCATGGTCTTTCCTCTCCCCTCTACCTGTACTTCCCAATATCACTGCAGTACTCCAGTTCTGGCCTGTTAATCCCTCAAATTTATTGCTCCAGCATTGTCTTTAATAACCACCCCCCACTCCCACCCTATGCCTCCAGGTCCCTCTGCTCCTGCACCCTTTAGTACAGCATCCTTTATTCTTTCTTACCTCCCATCAGAGGACACTGAAATAGGTGGTATCGTAGATAGAGAAGGAAGTTATCAAAAACTACAAGGGGATCTTGATCAGCTAGGCAAGTGGACCAAGGAATGGCAAATGGCATTCAATCCAGATGAGCGCAAGGTGTTACATTTTGGGAAGTCAAACCAGGGTAGGATTTTCACAGTGAATGGTAGGGCCCTGGGGAGTTGTAGAACAGAGGGACCCAGGAGTACAAGTACATAGTTCCCTGAAAGTGGCATCTGAGGTAGACAGGCTGGTGAAGAAGGCACTTGGCATGCTGGCCTTCATCAGTCAGGGCACTGAGTATAGTTGGGATGTTATGCTGCAGTTGTACAAGACATCGGTGAGGCTGCATCTGGACTATTGTGCATAGTTCTGGTCATTAAGCTGGAAAGAGCGCAAAGACTTACAAGAGTGTTGCCAGGACTCAAGGGCCTGAGTTATAGGGAGAGGTTGGTCAAGATAGGACTTTATTCCTTGTAGCTAGGAGACTGAGGGTGACCTTATAAAATCATGAGGGGCATAGATACAGAGAATGCACAGAGTCTTTTTCCCAGGGGGAGGGAATCAAAAACTAAAGGGCATAGGTTTAAGCTGAGAGGGGAAAGATTTACGAACGTGAGGGGCAACTTCTTCATGCAGAGGATGGTGGGTATAAGGAGTAAGCTGCCAGAGGATGTAGCTGAGGCAGGTACAATTTAAAAGACACATGGTCAGGAACGGTTTAAGAGGGATATGGGCCAAACACAGGGAAATGGGACTAGCTTAGATGGGAATCTTAGTCAGCATGGGCCAGTTGGGCCACAGGGCCTGTTTCCATGCTGTATTAATCTATTACTCTATCATTCTTCCTACCAAACTGCATTGCCTCTCATGTCTCCGCATTAAATTTCATCTGCCATGCATCTGCCCATTCCACCAGAATGTTCATATCCCACTCTCATCTCTGAAGCTCACAATACTGGCAAGTTTTCTGTCATCTGCAGATTTAGAAATTGTGATGTGCACTCCAAGTCCAGATCAATAATATGGATTAGAACAAAAGCAATGGTGCACACTGGCAAGGGTCTTCATTGCACCCTGGTATATATGACAACAATCTGCAGGCACAGTAGTGTCGCGGTTAGCGTAACACTATTACAGCGCCAGCGACCCGGGTTCAATTCCGGCCGCTGTCTGTAAGGAGTTTGAACGTTCTCACCCGTGTCTGCGTGGGTTTCCTCCGGGTGCTCCGGTTTCCTCCCACATTCCAAAGACGTACAGGTTAGGAAGTTGCGGGCACGCTGTGTCGGTGCCAGAAGCGTGGCGACACTTGCGGGCTGCCCCCAGAACACTCTACGCAAAAGATGCATTTCCACTGTGTGTTTCCATGTACATGTGACTAATAAAGAAATCTTATCCACCCTATGGGGAACACCACTGCTCATCTATTTACCACGCCACTCTAAGCCTTCTGTTTTTAATTCATGAATTTTAAATGGCCAGCAGAATATTCGACTGCAAGGGACCTGCCAGCTGCTCCTCACTCTATAAGAAATCCTTGCTCCAGCAGTTGGCTGGGCTTTAAGGGAGCGGGATCCGCCCCCTTGCTCATTTGATTGGCTGGCACGGGACGTCCATCAAGCCGGAGGGGGGGCCGGCTTCCGGTGTCGTCGCGCCGCCGCGGACAGAGCGAGAGCGCGCGCGCGCGAGAGCGAGCGGGTGAAGGCGACTTAAAAAAAAAGAAAAGATTGGAAAGGAAAAGCTGCCGGGTTTTTTTCTTCCTGAGCACTGATTTGTGGCGGCCGGCCGGGCCGGGAGACTGTGTGTGGAGATTGCGCGCGGAGATAACGCTCAGGTAAAACAGCGAGGCCTAATGGCTGTGGAGAAATTAATTTGTTTTTATCCCCGCACCAGCGCGGTGTAGGCGCGACTTTCACCTCTCTTCGGGGCGGATAACCGGCGTCTTTCTGTCTCCTGCCTATACTTGGAGGGTGTCCGTTTTTTTATGTATATTTGGGTTTGCCGGCGGAAAGTTGTGAATCAGGAGCGCAATCGGAGTGGAAGCCACCCCGGACCGGAAGTGGCGGAGCTGTGATTGAATGACGGGCCTGTTGGCCAATCGAGGGACAAGTTGGTCAGTCGATGACCAATGGGCGAGCGGTGGAGGCGGGCACCTTGTATGATTGACAGTCTTGTCGAGCCCTGGTATGTGTTTGTGTGTAAACACAAGTCACTGTAACGAGAAGACTGAAGGTTACCATCAGGCTGTACTTTAACTTAGTCTGCTGGATTGTTTTGCATCAACTTGCAATGTCGCGCATGAGGCTGCTGGGGATAATTTTTTTTATTGCAATACTTCAAACTTTTGAACAACAAAATAATAACTTTTAGCTAGTGTGTCAGTATCCAGAGGAGATTGGAGCCAAAGTTTTGGGTGTATATCAATGTTGATAAATTATCAGCTCTCTCTACGGAAGCCAAGAAAATTTATCATTGTCAAAAAAGGGTGGAGAGGGTAATGAGATTTTCTTTTTGCAAAATCTCAGCAGCAAGCTTATATTTAAGCGATGTACTGTGGATGCTGTGAATCTGCAATCGAAAATCTGTAATTCCCAGCTGGTCCACGTAAGGAGGTCAAATGACCTTTTGGTCAGAACTGGAAAGAGTGAGTTAAAACTTCAAGGTGCAGAAAAAGGAAGAGGGGAAAGAAAGAACAAAAGGAAGGTCTGCCTTTTAAAATAAAACAAATAAAAGGGAGGCTTTCCCTTCCCTTCTGTGCATCGTAAAAATTACTTTCTCACTTTTCCCAGTTCTGATGCAGGGTTGATGACTTGGAATTAACTCCTTGCCCTGCAGAGCAGTTCCAGCATCTTCTGCATTTACTTTGCATTCTGCCTTACCTTTTTAACTTTGTAAGAAACTCCCAAGGTGTTTTATTGGATCAGATATTAAACAAGTTTTGATGCTGGACCACATATGGATGAATTGAAATAAGTAGTATCCAGAGGACTGTGGATGTGATGATTCCAAAAGGGCTTGGGAAATTTAATTTGGGTAATTTAAATACTTGTAGAATAAACACCTGGTAATAAAGACTATGCAACTACCAGATTGTTTTAAAACTGAACCAAGTTTGCTGATTTCCTTTAGGGAAGGAAATCTGTCAGCCTTGCCCAGTTTGGCTGCACAGAATGGCATATAGGGCATTATGATTGACTCTTAACAAACTCTCCAGTTCTGGAACAGTTGGGGATGAATAATCACTTGAATTAATACATTAAAACAAAATGTAAATTTTAAGTCTGGTGGGAAAGAGAGGCAGTCAGGGTTTAGGACATTGATAGCTGAAGGGATCACTGGCATGCTGGCCTTCATCAGTCAGTGCATTGAGTATAGGAGTTGGGAAGTTGTGTTGCAGTTATACAAGATGTTGGGGAGGCTGCTCTTGGAGTATTGTGTACAGTTTTGGTCACCCTGTTAGAGGAAAGATGTTATTAAACTAGGAGGAGGAGTGGAGAAAAGATTTACCAGGATATTGCCTGGACATGAGGAGGGGGTGGCCTGAGTTACATGGGGTTGGTTTTGGCTTCAGCACTGCTCAGTAGTTCTGTCACCTGAATCAAAGGCAATTAAAGAGAATCAGACAGTACCAGTGTACAAGTCAGTCGCTCACATCGGGTCTCCGTTATACAAATAGGATATGCGAATAGATAGGGCATACATTTAGGGTGAGAGGGAGCAAGTTCAAAGGTGATGTTGCATGAACTAGGGCTTTATTCCCTGGAATGTAGGAGATTGAGGGGTGACCTGATAGAGGTATATAAGATCACGAGGGGCATGGATGCAGGTGAAAGCACATAGTCTTTTTCCCAGGGAAGGGGTGATTGAAAACAAGAGGGCATGGGTTTAAGATCAGAGGGGAGAAATTTTAAAAGGGACATCAGGTAGCTTCTTCACGAAAAAGGTTGATGTGTATTTGGAATGAGCTGCCAGAAATAGTGGATGAGGTGGGCACATTAGCAACATTTAAAAGCCATCGAGATAAGTACATGGATAGGAGGTATAGAGGGCCTTGGGCCAAACGCGGGCAGATAGGGCTAGCTCACTGGACAACGAGGTCAGCGTGGACGAGTTGGGCTGAAGGGCCTGTTTCCATGCTGTATGACTCTACAGCAGTGCTGGGGCCAAATGGAGCACATTACGTCATCTTCTACCTTTCAACCAGATTGGCCTGACTCCCCTGCGCTCTCCTGATAGGCACTGATTCTACATTTCTTGTGCAGTCTCTGTAGTATTCTGAGTTCATTGTGGTTGGTGGAGTCTTAGCATATTTGTGGAAGTACATTCATTTCTTTCCATACACGTCCCCATTTAATTGTCTGAACCCCTGGAAGACTGATCAAACACCCAAATCAACATTAAGGTTCTTATCAGTTGATGCACTCGTAAAACACACACAGCTGAATCTTGAAATACAGAATCTAGTTTCCTGAAGATCTGTTCTTTAAATTTGTGCATAAATATTTAGTGGCATTGCCTGTGTTGCTGCCATGTTCTTGGTGAACTGCCATTTTTGTCCCTCCTCTGTTCCTCTACACCTGCATGTTGGGGTGGGCGGAAAAAGCACTTTATGTGTTTAATGATTTTGCCCTTGCTGACTTTGACTGCACCCAATGTGAGTGTTGTGAACTTTGCAATGCTGCAAAATCAAAAAGTGAATGCAGGTGAAGGCCCATCATGGAAAACCATTCTCTCTCTTTGCATTCTACCATCCATCTGTGTTTTAAATGATAAACCTTGCCTTGAATCTGCGCTCCCCACTCCCTGATTCCAACTAAAAACTGGTGCTAAGGAATAGGATTGAACGTGGATAATTCAGCCCATTTAAAAACCTGTTCACTGAGGTTGTGGCTGGTCTCTGACCTCTCTTCCTTTGTCCTATATCCTTTGATACCATTGGTTTGAACTACCCACCTTGAACTTAAAATTATTAGTTGATACGGGATCATTTGGGGTTTACTGAAGAGTATTATAAACCTACAATACTTTGTGTAGAAATGTTTAATAGCTTTTTTCCTTCTTGGCCTTGTTCTAATTTTTAGGCTGTGCTTCCTCCAAAAGGTGCTATTTTAATATCTTTATAAACTTTAATTGAATCACTCTGGATGGGGCCAAGATGAGGAAAATGAATTAAGGATCATTTCTGAATGTAGATCTATGTTCTGACTTCATAGAGTTATAGAGAATAAGCAGAGAAACTGGGCCCTCTGGTCCACTGTGTCCATGTCAACCATCAACCCCCTCCACTCCCATTTACACCTCTTTATTCTCCCCACATTCTCAACCTCCAGCACTACCACCCCCTACCCAGTTCTACCACCCTCTGACACATTATGGATAATTTCTAGTTACCAATTAACCAACCCACCTACACATCTTTGGGACATGGGAGGAAACCCACATGGTTACAGGGAGAACGTGCAAACTTCATGCACTGTACTCAAGGCCAGGGTTGAACCCGGGTCTCTGGCACTGAGAGCCAGTGGCTCTACTAGTTACAATTCATCTAGTAGTTAATCATTAACATTTAAAACTCAGCAGTGATGGGACAATTTGAGGCTGTGAAATCAAGAAATTGAGGCATTTAATATAAATTGGCATCAAGATCAACACAACATCGTGGGCCGAATGGCCTGTCCAGTTCTGTTTTGTATACTTGATGTACTTAATTTGTCACTCCAAATTAATTCAACCAGCACCAATATTCAGGATAGGAATAATGACCCAAAAAAAAACTTTTAAGGTGCTTTTATCAATCTTGTTATTGGTTTGTATACAAAAATGTAAGGAAATTGTAAAATGAAATTGAACTAATATAATGAATTGAAGTGCCTTCAATGCAGTCATCCATCAATGTTGCCAAACATGGCATCATTACCACTTCAGCCTGTGTTATGTAATTCGATGATGCCTTCTCCAGATGTAGCTGATGTGGACGGGTGCAGAATTTATATAGCAGGATATTTTTCAAAGAGCAAATACAGCATAAAGATTTCCTATGTCCACTTTGTGTTGTCAGTGAAATGTTTCAAGCAACATTTATATCCAATTGTCGTTATACTTCAATGAAATTATATTAGCAGAGTGTCTTGTCTGTGTCTTGGTCCTTTCTCCACTCTCATTGTAAATGACTTTTGAGTGGAGAAGGCAGATTTCTCCCTCTCCCTCTTGTTTTTGTGTGTGTATGATAAAGCTTGCATAGCTGGGGTTAGATGAGGTGTAAAAGTGTGCACCTCCCTTCCCTGCTAGTGTGCGCTGCAATTAACCCGTGGAACATCTGCACAGTACAGATGTGTAGTTTCTTAGCCAGCTGTGGAGTCTGAGTTAGACTGCCAATTTGGGCTGTAACTCAGTAGTTTCAGTCTGACCAAAATCATTTTTGTTACAACTTGTTTGCCAGCAGTAACAAAATATTGAGGTGCATTCTGTCTCCATTTCGTTCTATGTGGCAGTGAATCCACAAGTGGCTTTAAGTAGGACTACCAAAAATATTATTTTGAGGTGAGATTTTAATTTTTGCTCTTCTATCTGGAGTTATCAGCTAGAAAACTTGATTTTTGTTAAACTGTAAAGCTAGGAAAATTGCCAGAGTTCATATTGCAGCAGACCGAAGTTGAAAAGGAACAAAATAAGAGATAAAGTAGTGACTGTGGCAGGAGGCTTCAGTGTTTAGCAACAGCCTAAGACGGCAATAGTTCTTCAGTGAGTTACAGTTTTGATGCTCTGTGGAGACTAGATGATATCCTGTCCTTGGCACAACAGGGAGGAATTAATGTATGTGGGATGATGCATTTATAGGTTAGGTGATTCATGAGAGAAATGTTAAGAATAGTGCAGGATCTTCTGAAGAAGAGAGAAACTGAATGGAGGTTAAAAGGGTGGGAGGGATTGACTCCCAAGATGACACACTATTTCCTGTTTCAGAAAAGTGATAGGAAAATGGATATAATCTCAAGTATCCTCCAAGGACAAAGTGAACTCTTGATAGCTTAGATGAGACTTTTACCTTGTCAGCCCAAGCTGAATTTAGATGTAGCTTGCAATGGGTTTGTTTGTCATCTTGATGGATTTTTGTGCTCCTCAGCTTGAAGGCTTGGTGCTAAGCAAGTGGAAAATGCAGTAGGTACCTATACTCTTCCTGATCCATTCAGCATTAACATGACTGGTGTGAGGGCACTTGACAGCTGCTGGCAGTGCAGGACAATAGGTGTGGGATGTCAAACATCACAATGGATTATTTTTTCAACATTTTTGCAATGTTGCAGTCTAGTACAAATTCTTTTAGCTACTCCTGTTGTAATGATTGGTGAATGTGACTTTCAGCTGATCCCACAGATGAGGTAGAGCAATTTGCTTTGATTTGCAGTTTGAAACTTCATGTAAAAACAAAATATTTTCTATTGTACTTAATAAGGCCAGCATTTGATGTAGTGCATTACAGGAGTTTCAGATGTCCAAAGCACACATGGGCAACATTAAACATTTTGGAAACTGTGGGAGAAAACATGACAGCCATTTTGCATACAGCAGGGTCCCACAAGTTGGGTCTACTCCAGTGTTGTTGAATATCTGATTGAAATATTAGAGCACAGGGGAATACCTTCCTCTTTGAGAGTGTCACAGGATTGCTTGTGTTCACCTGAATGTCTGGAGTCTCTATCCAGTGTCTCATTTGTTGGTAGCTCTACTGTACAGCACTCGTCAGCTTCAGTGGGGCTGACAACTTTTGTGCTCATCTCAAGTGGGGACCTGTACTAACAAGCAACTGCCTCAGGAGCCAAAGTGAGCATAACTGATACTGTACAGAAAAACTACCTTTTCAACGTCTTTATTTTATAAAAGTGGAGGGTACATACATTTCCCAGTTGTTTTTCAACTTGTAATTTCATACCAAAAATGTTGCTAGTCTAGTTAGTAGGATCCCTGGCTGAGTCAGGACACTGTCTAGACTGCTTTCCAACAACCACCCATGACCCCTCCAACCCAAAAAATTCCTTTTCCTCCGCTTCATGGATGGTCATCAGTTAGTAGTAGACAGCAGTTTAATCAAGAAATTTCTGATCACATGGTAAAGTGGTAAATAGATGACATCATAAACTTGAGAACCTGAATTTATTGAATGCCATCAAACCCCTAAAACTAAATTGCTTCCCTTTACTTGCTTGTCAATCTCTTATGCTTTTAGGTATAGTGTGTGTTGCTGTCTCCTTTAAATCATCTTGCCTTGAATATTTGTCATCTGTACAGATTAAATCTTTGTCAAGCTGTAGTGCTGTTGCTGTTTCAAAGATGTCAACAAGATTCCCAGAGTGCAGTCATCAGGCCTGATGTAAAAGTAAAGTGATGTACATTTGAATTTTTAAAAATCTCTTGTGAAACGCTGTACATTTACAGAAATTTTTCTGTCCATGTCAAAGATCATTCTGCATGAAATGAAGGCGTGGTTAGTATGCCTATCGCCTAAAAGTGGAGCATAAATAATTTGACACTGTCAGATGAGTATTGAGTAACACTTAAACAATTAACTTGACGTGTAGTTTTTTCCTATCCGCTTTTTACCAGTGTTGTACGCCAGTGACACAGTATCTAATGCTTATTGTTGAATTCATGGTTGTGGATTTATTCAATTTGGAATCGTATTTACTTGCTGGTAAGTAAAATCCAGAGCGATAACCAGTGTATTGTGGGTCATTGATTTATTATTGGATAACCTTGTCATTTGACGTATTTACTGAGTGCACACAGAGGGAAGGGCAAACAAAAGAAAATCAGTGATTGACTGAGTTTTTCAGATAGCATGTTGCTAGTACTTCATCCATGTTGGAGCTCCTGCAATTTGTCAGATGTGTAACAACTGGTGCTACTCAATCATGTGGCACAGCTTAAAATATCCTCTCTGGACACCATCTCCTTTCGCAAGGGTGAGGGTTCTGGTGTATGATTTCACTGTTCACATCATTGGAACTTTTCACACTTGGTCATTTTGCTTTCCATGAAGTTAACTGAAGCAGTAATTGGGAGAAATGGTTTCCATTGGAAGAGGGCAAATGTACAAGAGTCACTAGTGATATAGAACTATTATGATTTGGAGCACGGTACCTAAAGAGTGATAGAAGTAGTTTGAATAATATTTTTTCCAAGAAGGAATCCAAACCTTAGCAAATGCATGCAGGATTATGGCAAAAGGGCGTGGGATTAATTGAATAGCACTCTGAGACCCTGATGTATCATTCTCTGTTCTCTTACTGGGTTTTTGCCTTATGAGAATTTCAGATGTTTTTATTTTTGATTAATTGTACATAAGCTGGTTCCCAGCATTTACAGCACTGTTCAAGCCCTCTTGTCCTCTGCTGAAGATGAATAATATGCACTGGTAAATTTCCCACGGCATTCCCCATTGATGAATATGAACGTTAACAATTGACAACACTGTCAGTTCAAGAGTTGGTGGTGGGTGGGGTATATGACTGGAAGCATTGAAGTAATTTACTCAGTGTATTCAAGAGTGAAGGAAATGAAACATGACAAACTACAGAACTTCTCCAAATAAAAGACTATTCTCTCATATGAGGTGAGGATAGCTATGTACAAATAATGGCCACAAGATCAATGATGGTCATTTGTAGTGGTATTTAATTAACAATGGAATTGACCAATTACCCTTATTTTGACTAGGAATAGTATTGTCATCTAAATGCAGTTTTTTTTAGTATACACGATGCCAGTAGAATAATGAGAGACTAGAAACTTGCCCCAGAGTCTCCTTGATTCCAGATCTTGTAGCTACACTGTGACGGTTAACACAACTAGATTTATTGGGAAATAATCGTACAACAAAATGGTATGGGGGAATTACTAATCGCATTTTATAACAGAAAGCATGTAGACCACAAGTTTGTTTTTAAAGTAATGCATGTCTACTGAAGCCCTTGGCAATGCTGTGCCATGGTAATGTAATCTTACCCTAACAACTGAAAACCTGCATTTTTATTGTATGCTGGATTGTGTAGTACAGACCTCTGTTGGCAAAGAGCCAAGCCAGATGTGAAAATGGACACCTGCATGTTTAAAAAGTCCCTGATCAAAGGAATGCTTTTCGTATTCTATATTGTTGTATTTTGGTTTTTTTTTTTGTCCTTTTTTATAGCACTGGCGCCAAAGAGGTGCTGTTATAAATTAATCTTGTAAGATTCTGTGATTAAACTAGAGCACATAGCCTCTCAGCTGCAAGGTTGGGCAAAACCAGTTCTTTGCTGCTGCTTTTATCTCTTTTTAAATAGTAACAAAGGCAGTTCAGATTTGTCTGGAACACCAGACTTCTCTTGTTTGAAAGATTAGAGCTGGTGGCGTCTGAATCGCTTTAATGGCACAGGTACTGTCTCTGAATAGCTTACTGATACTGTCTGTGGGGTACTGAACTACATGGTCCTAAATGCTCTACTGTTGAGCTCTGCCCCCACTCTGGAGTTAGTTGATCCTAGTTGGATGGTGTAGAGAATGGGACTAACTAGAGGGTCGTCCAGGATTGCTTCTCCTGTTTGTTATCCTTTGTTGTTTAAAATCTGACCTCCACTATACCACCCTTGGCTTCGCATGTATTGTCTAGTTATTCTAGTAAGCCTCAGCTATGAAGTCTAACTGTTGATGCTAGGTTTCCAAGGGCCAATATCTGTAGAATTGTGCACCAGAATAAACTGCTTGCTTGAGTAGAGGGACAAAACTGGGGGACAAGTCAAGCACTTGATAATGGACAACATGAACAGATTCTGTGTTCTGGCTCTTGTTTTGAATGCTTGGAGGTCCGCTTGCTGCATAGTAAGAGTCAGATTGCCTCTAATTCCCTCACTGCATTCACCTAACCAAGGGCAAAGTATTTTTTAATTTCTGTTTGACAGAATATATGCATTTGTGGCAAATGTTTTTGCTTTGATTTAAATGCAAGATTAAATTGCTAAGTGGCAGAAGTAGTGGAAACAGTAGCTGGGCGTAGGAAGAGCCGCTTGTGGGTGGGGGGGAAGCTTTGTGATAGAAATCTATGACAATGACAGTAAAGAAAGAGCTTGCCTTAGTGTATATCCTGCATGATCATTGGTATATACCAAATTGCTCCTACAGGCAATACATTTAGTTTGAAAAGCCCTTGTATGTTGGCAATAGTGAGAGCCTAAATGTGTATAGCAGAATCCCACAAGAGATCAATGGTGACTTTGTTTTACATTGACCTTTTGTTTTGGTTGGTTGATAGCAAAATGTTAATCTGGATACCAGTTCTTAGTTGCAGTTTTATTAACAGCACAAAAATGTGCTAATTTCTTTTTACTTTAAAGAATTAAACAAAGTGTAGTGTCCAACCTTGCACTAAGTCCCACATTTCTTCAATGTTTGTGTTCTGGGCCATGCAGTTACAAAGAGTTTGAATAACATTAAAGGGCAATCATTTGGTTGTAAAGAAAATCATTAAATATTTTTTTTCCTCCTCAGGAACTGTTGTTCAGGCAGTGTAATGGTTGTCAGTAGACAGCTGAAGTTCCTTGCCTAGTGGAAGAAGACCATCTTAAAGAGATTCTTGCCATGTGTGTTCCAAGAAAATGGGTGTTAATGCTTCTACCTACCCGTACCCATCATGTCAGACGGCTGGGGTGAAAACGCATTCTTCAAATGCAGTTGGTGGTAAGAATTTTATTCTGTATCATTGGAAGAGATCAACCGTGATCTATTCTGTGCAGCATGAGTTGTTTTGTTGCTTCCAAACTATTTCTGAAACATTGGTGTTCATGGGAAGATTTTATGGTACCTTCCCGGTTTCTTAGTCAAACCAGGATTGTTCTCTTCAGGGCAGAGATCCTTTAGGATTTTGATAAATAACATGGAGAAACTGTTTCCATTGGTAGGTGGTTAAGTAACTGGGGGATATAGTTCTAAGACTTCTACCAAAGATCTAGAAGGGAAGTGAAACTTGTGAAGTAGCAAGTTTTTTTTCTGATTTGGGATTTTCAAAGGGTGATGGAAACAGACTCAGTGGTAACTTTCAAAAGGGAATTGGATAAACACCTAAACATTTTTTTTGCCTTGAAAGAGCAAGAGGGTAGAATTTGTTGACCAGCTCCTTCAAAGAGTTGCCACAGGTCAATGGACTTGCTTGATTCCAGTGTGTACAATTCAGTATCTTGTGATGTGGCAGTGAGTCAGAGGACTGCTAATCCTACATTCAATCCCTCTTTTGCTGGCTGATCTCATCTGAAATACAATTTTGCAATAATAATGTGGGGAAAGTTGGTCAATTGTCATTGTCACAGGGCAAATAATTGCAATGTTCCCTATTTATGAGCATTCTTCTTTACAATCAAGTGAGGAATTGATTTAGAGCTGGCTGTGAGTATTGCTTGGTATTAAATTATAGCATGTTGTTCAATTACTAGACTAGTAATCCAGGGGACCTGGCTAATGATTTGGTGAAGTTAGTTTAAATATTATTAGGGACTTTAATTCGACTAATTAATACAAAATCTAGAATAAAAACATGGTAGTTTCACGATGGACCTTGCTTATATTCAGTTGTTGTAAAACTCCAACAAGCCAGCTAGTGTCCCTTGGGGAATGAAATCTTCCATCCACACACAGTCTAGCCTACGTGTGATTGTAGATCCACAGCACTGGTTGACTCTTAACTGTCCTCTGAATCGCCCAATACGCCAGGCGGTCCAATAGGAATTGGGGATGGGCAGTAAATGTTGACCTTGACAATGAGTGAACAAAATAAAGCTTGTGGTGCCTGAAGAACCACATACAAATTGGTATTTGTTTCCCTTTGGTTAACTAGTTATCTCATAAGTACTTCAATGTATCAAGAAGAACTGGTGCCAGCATATTTAGGGATCACTGAAACAGCATTCAACCAAACCAATGATTAATCCCACCACAAACGTTAAGGGCAGCAGGTCTATGGCAACATCAGCTACTGGACCCACCACAAGTGGTATTTATTCCTGGCTTGGAAATGTATCACTGTTCCCTTCATTGTTGATCTATCCAAATTAGGGAACTCCCCTTCCCAATAGTACCATGAAAGTGCCCTTATCAAGAGGAACTCTAGCAGTTCAAGGTGACAAACTCATTGCCACCACCTTGAGGGTAGTTTTGGGGTGAGCAGATAACAATGCCCGCAATCCCATTAGTAAAATGAAATGAAAGGTTGAGCAATAAATGTTGGCCTAATACTGCATTCCAAGAATTAATTTTAAGTAAATAGTGTTAAAATTTTCATTATTCAGATTTTGACACTTCCATTATAACTGCAAGCATTGTTCAGAGAGAGAGAGGTTTGGTCAGTTTATAAGGAAACTACATAGTTTCTACTTTATCTCTAATCTTTCCTCCCCGCCTACTCAACTGTCAATCATAAAGCTGGTGCAGAATTCTGTGGAGGTCAAGGGGTGTAGCTGCCCGCTGACTGTGAAACCATGACCCTCCAATCAATTATCTGGACATTTTTACACTCGTTTTGGAATCCTACTGTGTGCAAATTGGCAACCATACTATTTGCATACCAACAGTGACTACTGATTAGAAGATAGTTCATTGGCTGCGGTATCTTTGAGGTACTCTGGAATGCAGTTTGTTTTGTCTTTTGCCTTGTCCATATTATGCGTAAGTGTAGATATCGAATATCATGGGGTTATTGACTCCTGTGTGAGTCCTCATCTGATGTCATCACATTGGACAGTAACCTTCATTGATTTACAGTGGTCTCACTGTATTGGTTTCAAGATGCCTTTCACACAGTTACTTTTATTTTGATGTTGTGTAGGCAAATACACAGTGGTCATTCTGCATGATTAGTGTCCCACTGAGAGCAATAACATGAATAACCAAATGTTTTCAAAAAATTTATGCGTGGTATTCAGTTTGTAACAAGACTTGATTCATCTTAACCTGAAATCTTAGTTCACCATGCTGTGCAAAGTTATCAAAGCAAAAAAAAATCTCCTTGTCATTAAAAATATTAGAAACCTTAAAGCCTGCTTTGTTTTTATGACATCTCTCTCTGATCTTTTGATGTATAATGCTGCAGCTTGTGTACTGAGAGTGTGTACATTGCCCTTTAAGTTTTGTAATGTTTTATTTTCCTGTTGGGCTTTGTGGCTTGTGAGCTTGATTTATTAGCCTATAAAATATACCTTGCGTGTGTTCCGTTTTTTTTAAGAGTCTTCTGGCATTGTGGTACCATGAGTTAATTCTTAGATCCGTTTCAAGTCCAGTTCAGACAGATGGGAGGGGTTCGTCTGGTAGAATTGAGAGTCGTACATGAGACAATTAAAACTCCCAATCTTGTTCCTTAAAAGCAGTATGATACTGCACCTTTTAATTCTACTCTAATCTCAAGCTTTGCTCAAGGGAAGCTGTAAGATGGCTAGTTTCAAATGTTTTCCTTCTTTTTAAGAAACACAAGCTATAGATGTTGCTGGAGAGAGATGTTCTGCCCAAAGCAAATTTGTGCAATTCTTAATTAGTGCCTAAATGAAAGGTTGCCAGTCTGACCCCATTCGTTGAATGAGGAATCTGGATATCGACGTGGCACCAAGTACTGTAACGATGGATTGACTGCATGCTGAAAATGAGAGTTAATTTATTGAGTGCTGAATATAGAAATTGCAGATGAAGGTTTGTCCCTATGCCAGAAACCTCAGCGTGTCTTTGATTACAAATCTTAACAGAATTGAGAGCTGTGCATGGCAGTGTGGGAGGAAACAAAGTTAGGATTCTTTCCCAGCTTTTTAAGACTGGAGAAGCTTGTGGAAGGAATCTTTTGTGTTTTTTTAAGCACAACTTCAGCTGTGGAAACTTTGAATAGTGCAAGGCTTTGAGTTTTGCTCCTTTGATTTTGAAATCCTATCAAGATATAATTCTTTTTAATTGCAGTCTTCTCCTTCTCATTTAAGATACTGATTTTTGGTGCCTTCCCCACATCTCATAAATACTTTGACTGAATCCAGATTATAATGGCACCTTAGTTTTTGGGAATGCTTTAGATGGGTATGGATACCATAGAACAGTACAGCACAATACAGGCCCTTCGGCCCACAATGTTGGGCTGACCTTTAAACCACACCTATCTAACCCCTTCCTCCCACATATCCCTCTATTTTAAATCCCTCCATATGCTTATCTAACAATCTCTTGAATTTGACCAGAGTACCTGCCTCCACCTAGTTTTGGGGAATTCTTTTGTAATCTTGTTGAGCCATACAATCCATCTAGAATTTTGTTTCTACTAACACCAAGTTCTTTTAACCCATCTTCTCCCATTCCCAAAATTTTGGTCACCCTACTATTAATGAGTGGAAAACAAACTGAGATTTTATCTCTTTCCATACCTTAAAACTATCCTTAAACTAGCTTTTTTTTGTTCATTTGACAATAGTAAAACTTTGCCTTGTAATGCTCCTGTGAAGTTCCATAGTACATGTGCCGTGTACAACAAAGATGTTGTTTCCCTCCTCAATTTTTTATCTTCCAGCCACACTCCCCAAATAGGCAACGTGAGGTTAGGGGCTGTCCTGGCAGTCGCACATTGCCACTGATGGCCTTGGAACATCCCAAAGCAATTTGCAGCCAATGAATTGCTTTTCAACTGTGGTGTAGTTGCTGTAATACAGGACTATATATACATTTTTCATTTTGCCATTGTTATATTTTGCCAGAATATTGTTCCATCCCTTGGGTTAAAAGAGGATCTCATTTATTTTGGTCCTCTGTTTTTCTTGTCAGCAGATTTGTAGATGAAGCCTCTCTGCAGAAAGTTACAGGAACCTCTTTTGATACAATGCAGATTCACCAGAACGATGCAAGAGTGCCCAGGGTTAAATTATATGAACTTGGCTTTTATTCTTGATCTGGGAATGCTGTGCATCAGTTGATGGCCCTCCCACCTCTTAAATCAGAAGGTGTGTGGATCCAACTCCTGCTCCAGAGATTGAAGCCAAGAACAGAAGAAAATAGGAGCAGAGTAGGCCACTCAAGCCTGCCCCACTATTCAACGTGATCCTGGCTGATCTGTTCCAGGCCTCTCCTCCCGTTCTGTGTCACCTCCCCATAACAGCCTATCTCTTGAGCTTTCAAAAATTTATCTATTTCCTTTAAGTATTTCAGTGATCTGATCTCCACAGCCCTCCAGGTGGTGAATTCCAGAGATTCTGCAAGAATAGGTTGATGTTCTAGAGTACTTCTAAGGGAGTGCTGTACAGTTAAAGATGCTGTCTTTTGGATTAAATACTGAACTGCGGCCTTGTTTATCCAATCGTGTGGATGTTTCTTTCAAAACAAAATCCCATTTCTGCCATTTTTAAGATATGTGAAATTTTTTCGTGGTATTCAGTATGATTACCTTTTGGTTCTTGTGTTTTTCAACATTCCTTTTCTTAAAACAATTTTTCATTCCCCAGTACTGGCACCTGGAGTCAAACAGCACAGAAACAGGGGCCCTTTGGCTCAACTGGTCCCTGCCGACCAAGATGCTCCATCCAAGCTAGTCCTATTTGCCAGTGTTTGGCCTATAACCTTCTAAACCTTACCAATCCATGGACCTGTCCAACTGTCTTTTAAACCTGCCTCGACCACTTCCTCTGGCAGCTCGTTCCGCATGTATACCACCCTTTGTGTTTATATAAAAAAATGTTGCCCCTCAAGTTCCTATTAAATCTTTCCCCTCTCACCTTTTTATCTCAATGATCACAAAGTTCATTTAACTCTGGCAACAAATAATCTAACCTGCTATTTATTTATTTCTTGGACAGACTCTCCTTCGCATCCTCAGTTTGGATGTCAACTGGATGGGAAGTTCTGCATCTCCGGGCTGGGCCAGGACAAGCGCGAGAAGAAGAAGAGCTCTAACCTTGCCTTGCTGAAGAAGAAGCTGTTCAGGCGACGCAAGTCGGCCAAGTCGGCTGACCATGCCAAGCACATGCGTGAGCTCCTGTGTGGCTGGGACGTGCGCGATGTGGGCTTGCTGGTGAAGCAGTATGAAGCTGCTTTGGCTGTGAAGGAGCTGGTGATTCAAGCGTGTGTGGCCAGGCCAGAGGCCAGCCGGTTAAATGAGGATCTGGCCAAGCTGTACCAGTTCAAATACTGTACTGATGTGGACCTGATATTCCAAGGTACATGTTTTCCTGTCCACCGTGCCATATTGGCAGCACGGTGCCCTTTCTTCAAGACCCTCCTCTTGTCTAACCTGGACCGTGCTGAGTTGGTCATGGACATCAGCACTGTTGGCATAGACATGCCAATATTGTCATCCCTTTTGCACTACTTGTACAGTGGAGAGTTTGGCGTGCGAGATTCTCAGATCAAGAACGTTGATGTCTTGGTCCGACTCAGTGAGGAGTTTGGCATGCCCAATGCCCTTCACTTTGACATCTACAGCCTCCTGGAAAGCTGCTGCTATTACGACGCAGTCCTCAGTTTCACCTCCAGCCCTGAAGTCTCTGACGGTTTTGAAGGGTGTCGCCTGGAGGGGGACTTTCGCTGTCATAAGGCCATTCTCTGTGCCCGCTCGCCGTTCTTCCGGAACCTCCTCCAGAAGCGGATTCGCAGTGGTGAGGAGACCACGGATCGGACCTTGCAGACCCCAGCCAGGATTGTTCTAAATGAAGCAATCATTCCAAAGAAATATGCAAAAGTCATTTTGCATTGCATGTATACAGACCTGGTGGACCTAGACTTGGTTCTACCATTCAGCCCATCTACAGGGAGCTTGAGAGAAGTGCAGGATGAATCAGGGAAGGATAGCGAGACTCGACTGGAAAATGCAATGGAGCTGTTCCATATAGCACTCTTCATTGAGTTTGATATGTTGGCACAAGGTAAGGAGTAAATGCTTGGGTGGGAGATTGATCTGGTGAATTCTCGCTCTGTATTGAGTGCCTACCTATGCAAGTTTTTGAAGCTGGCCAAGTTGCAAGGTTTGTTTAAAAATAAATTTTTTGGATCCTAGGCTTTATAAATAAGAAGCAAGGAAGTTTTGCTAAGCTGTTTATAAAATGCTGGTTAGGCTCCAGCTAGATATTGTGTCCACTTCTGGGCATTACACTTATTAGAAAGGATGTGCTTGGAGAGGTTGATGAGGTGATTTACTACAATGGTGCAAAATGTGAGTGGATTTTTTCTTTTTGGTTAAAGACAGACTGGAAAAGCTGGAAATATTCCCCTGTAGATCAGAGAAGGTTATGGGTGATTTGACATTCAAAATCTGGAAGATGTT
Source organism: Pristis pectinata (assembly GCF_009764475.1). NCBI lineage: Eukaryota > Metazoa > Chordata > Chondrichthyes > Rhinopristiformes > Pristidae > Pristis > Pristis pectinata. The sequence goes on along the minus strand of NC_067439.1, from coordinate 4,602,474 downwards.
TATAAATAGAAAAACTTGTTTCAAGTGCAGAATTGTCAGTAACCAGAGAGCACACATTCATGGCGTTGCCAAAAGAATTAGTGGGGCAGAGCAATTGACAGAGCAACTGTGATTATAGAATACATGCCTCTAAAATGGCAGTTGAAGAGATTCAATGTTAACTTCCACAAGGAAATTTGGTTTAAAAAAAGGGGTGGGGGGGGGGGGGTGTAATAATTGCAGGCAAATGCTTGTAGGGATTGAAGAGCTTTTTCATTGGAACATAGAAACTGGAGTAAGCCATTAGGTGAATGTTCTGCCATTCGCTAAGGTCCTGGCTGATGTTTACTGCAGTGTCCCATTACTGCACCAACCCATGTACCTCATTCCCTTAGTATCCTAAACTCTATTAACCTGTCTTGAATGTATTTACTAACTGTGCCTTCACAGTCATCATTGGCAGAAAATTCCAAAGGTTCTCTACTGTATAGATGAAGAAATTTCCTCTCATTTGAGTCCTGAGTAGCAGATGCCTAGTTTCGAGATGATGAGCTCCTAGAAATCCCAGCGAGGAGAAATCATAATGCATCTGCCCTATCTGGCACTAAGAATTTTGTATGTTTTAATGAGGTCATCGCTCATTCTTCTAAATTAGAGTTTTAGCCCAGTCTTCGTGAGCTCTATTAGATCAAATTTCACCCATCCCAGGAATCAATCTGCTGGATTTTTTTGGTTGCTTTCCCAGTACATCTTTCCTAAGGTCAGGAGAACAGATTTGTGCACCATGTTCCAGGTGTGGTCTCACCAGGGCCCTGTATAACTGAAGCAAGGCGCTACTGCTCTTGTCCTCGTCCTCTCGCAATAAAGGCCAATGGGCTGTTTCCCTTGTTCACTCTTCTTGCAAGTTAGCCTTAACTGATTTGTGTACCAAGACACCAAAGTTCCTTTGAACACCAACATCTTCCAACATTTGAAAAGTACAGTGCTTTTTTTTCCTCTCTACCAAAGTGAACGACCTCCTATTTTTCTATATTGTATTCCATGGGCCATATCCTCGCTCATTCACTTACCCTATCCATATCCCTCTGACACCCCTCTGGATCCTCTTCGTAGCCCACACTGCCACCTAGCTTTGTATCATTGGTAAACTCAGATGGATGGACCAAGTATAATATATCTAAGATACTGTTGCAGATTGGGCAATAGATGATGTTCTTGCACTGATTCCTGCAGCAGCATTCCCTTCACAGCCTCCAAACCTGACAATATCTGTGTATTCCCACTGTATTCAGTCCATGAACCAGTCTTCAGTATGCACCAGTATTTGCACTGGCCCCCTCTTTTCCCCCAATTCTACGTGCTCTCATTTTGTTTCATAACCACATCTGGTTCCCCTCATGTATTGTACCAGTTACAGCCTTGTAAAATCTGATTTCCTTTTCGAAAATCCATGTTGCCTCTGCCGAATCCTATTATTATCTTTTAAATACCTGTTGCTACTTAATAATTAGATTCTTGTATTTTCCCTAGTACTGATGTAGGGCTAATTGGTTGTTAGTTTTGTTTTTCATTTCTTCTTTCTGTATAGTTGGGTGACATTTGCTATCTTCTGATCTGTGGAGCTTGCAGAGATGATTGCCAGTGTCCATGTAGCCACCTCATTCAAAACCCGAGGGTGCAGTTCATCAGGTTCAGGGGATTTGTTAAGTTTTCAGTCCCTTTAATTGCTCTAATGCTAATTTCAAAGGCTTGATGGGCCAAATGGCCAGCCCCTTGTTTTGCATGGTTCAGTGAAGTTGTGATTTTTGCCTTTTTTATTTCCTGTAAAGCTTTTGTTTAAAAGTTTCATTTTTTTAAAATGGTGCATATGTCGTTCAAACCCAGTGGACCCTGTTTGGCTTGGATGACGAAGTCAGTAATAAAATTCTTTCATTCTGGAATATGGTTTCAAAGCCTCACTAAGGTAAATAGTTTCCATTCTTTACTTATTGTGAGCACTGTGGATTTGAGGCAATCCCAATTCAGTTTTGGTTGTGGGACGCCAAGTGCATATGAGTAATAACTGTTATTAGAAACACTTGATGCAAGTCTTGTATCTAAAATGGGAAAGAACAGATGCATTAACTTAATTGATAAACTAATGGAGGTTGTTCTAAAAGATTAGGCTGGAGGAGCAGTTATAGGAGTGAACCTAAACTACACAACCACAATCTTAAAAGGGACAAAAATGCTTGTTAAACTACATGGGTCTTTCAAAAAGTTGCAGGTACTGAAATTGATAGTAGAATTTATTACACTCATTGACTTGGAAGTCCAAATGGGTTGAGATGAGAACTAACAATAATCCATCAATGCAGTAAGTTTCCCTGACTGAAAGAGAAAGCCTAGGTTTATTCTGTGCTTTATGATGACGGGGTGGTTGCCTTCCCTAAACTTCTCTCACTCTGTGATAAGAGCTGATGTGCGATGGATAAAAGTGCTTGCTTATCAAGTCTGGTCATGTGCAAAAGTTCAAATAGAATTGTGGGCTTGTGCATGACTTTAATACTTCTTAAAAATCAATTGCATTTTATTCAAATTACCAGTGATCACTCCCGAATAGGGTTTAAACCTGATGGCTGATCATTTCACTGATGTACTTCATTATTTTCTGTACATTACCAATGTCTGTTTATGTTAAAATTTCACTTGGTTGCTTGTGCCTTAATGAATTAGAGTTAGCTGCCAAAATCTTTATCTAATCTCTTCTATGAATGCAGATTGGATTTGACTGCATCAAATATTTAAGGTGTCCCCTATCTTTCCATCAATCAGCAACTGTCCGAAATCTCCAGTTTAGTTTCTCAACATCCTTGATTTCCTTCCTCAACTATTGCTGGCTGTTCCTTTTTAGTAGCTAAGGCTTTGTGGTTTGGAAATCCCCTTACTTATTCTCTCTGCTTTCCTTTAAACCTTTTTCTTTTAATCTTTGACCTTTTACATTGCCTTTTTAAAACTCACCCCACACCACCTTTCTGTACTTTTTTAGTCACCTACCCTAATCTTTCTTTAACAGGCTTGGTATCAGTTTTTGATTGAATGTGGTCTGTGAAGTATCTTGGGTTGTAGAAACCCAAAGAAAGCTAAATGCACATTGAATGCACTTTTTTTTTGGTTATGAAGTTTATTTTATTAAGGAGTTAAGTTATTCCATTGGGCATTTTTCAGCTTTGCTATGGAATATTTGGACCTGGAATCCTAACCTTGGGAGCAGAACACTGGCCTCTGGCAGATTTGATTCCATAAAAATGTTTTATTACAACATATTTTACCTGGGCCTTGCTCAGTGCTGCCATTTATGACCATGAGAAGTAAGGGAGTTTTTTTTCATAGAGGGCAATGCAGTGGAAAGCCATGAATGAGATTATCCATGGTGTCTTGAGGTCTAAGCCCTGAGGAGGATGGGGCTTCTATTTTCACACAACATTGTCCTTCGAGGTACTTCTGCAGAAGCATATCAAATAGCATGAAAACAATTAATTTGGAATACTACTTTGTGTCATCTCCTCTCACCATCTCAATGAGGTGTGGATTCAAACGCCAGAGGTATTTTTAAGATTCATTATGAACAAAGTTTGGAATGGACCTAAAGGTGAAGCAACGAAGGTGGAAAACTCAAATTGAGAAGGAAATTGTGGCTTGCCTTAGACAGCTGAATTAAAGATACAAATATGACATGACACCTCCTTGGCATGCATATGTGGTGTGGGCAGTTGGAGGGAGGATCCCTATTGGCTGGTGATCGCTGTGGAACAATTGCAGACTATCCCACTATTTTCCTAAAAGGTGGAAACAATAGTAATGTAAAGGAAGGTGGGCAAATGGGACTTGAGTGAAATGCTCTTAAGAGTTAAAATGGGTTAGTTTTGAATGGCTTCTGTACTGCAAACCTTTTTAACAAACAATGAATGAGTTAAGAAACACTAACTGGGAAAGCCATTGGCAGGATCATAAATAGTTTTGGGAGTCAAATCGAGTGGTTCTTGATGGAGGGGGATTAGGATCTGTGATTTAAAAAGATTGGCTTGAGATTCATCTATGAAGGAGATGGTTGTTTTTTTTTGCTGCTGTTGTATTCTAATTCACTTAATTTCTTGTACAGGCTGTGAAGACCTGATTGTTGAGAGCATTACACTGGACTCGTTAGTTACTATCCTGAAGTGGAGTTCTCAACCATATGGATCCAAGTGGGTCCATCGGCAGATGCTGCATTTCCTCTGTGAGGAGTTCAGTAACATCGTTGCTTCAGACATTCTCTTTGAGCTCAGTAAGGAGCACCTGATGGCAGCCATCCAGTCGGACTACCTGCAGGTACTGGCTTCGGTCTGCAGTTAATGAGTTTCAGCTGGAACGGCTTGTGTATTTGAGGGATTTGTTAATGGAAAATGATAGGCCTGAACAGTGTTTGTTCAATTATTGATTTTTTTTCTCTACAAATCTTTGTAGATTTTGTCCTTACAAACTTGGTCCACGTCTGTGTGTTGTGTATAACAAGGTTGATCTATATTCTGGTCTTTATTGGGTACCAGAAGGTTGAAATATGGATATCATGGAAATTTATAAGTACAAATGTCTTTTTGGTCCATCATGCTTGTGCTAGCTCTTTGAAAGCTTTACCCAACTGATCCCATTTCTTTTTCCTTTCACCATGATCCCCTCCTTCCCAAGTATAATTTACAATTCCCTTTGGAACTTGCACTGCCATCAAGGCTGTTGGAGTACCATTCCAGATTGAAGCAATTTTTCTTTTCCCCTCAACCTCCCCTTTTGTTCACTTTGCTTAATTACTTTTAATCCCTGTTTCCTGGGTACCTCGCCCCACCTCTCCCACTGCAGTGGAAGTAATTTTTCTAATTCATTCTCTTGAAAGCCCTCATAACTTTCAACTTGTTGGTCAGATATTTGTGTAATGTTCTCTGCTTTAAGGAGAATAATGCCTTTAACCTCTCTAGGTACAGTGGCATGCCAAAGTTTGGGCACCCCGGTCAAAATTTCTGTTACTGTGAATAGTTTAGTGAATAGAAGATGAACTGATCTCCAAAAGCCATAAAGTTAAAGATGAAACATTCTTTTCAACATTTTAAGCAAGATTAGTATATTATTTTTGTTTTGTGCAATTTTAGAGTGAAAAAAAGGAAAGGAGCACCATGCAAAAAGTTTGGGCACTCCAAGAGTTTTGAGCTCTCAGATAACTTTTACCAAGGCCTCAGACCATTAGCTTGTTAAGGCTATGGCTTGTTCACAGTCTCGTTAGGAAAGGCCAGGTGATGCAAATTTCAAAGCTTTATAAATACCCTGACTCCTCAAACCTTGTCCCAACAATCAGCAGCCACGGGTTCCTTGAAGCAGTTGCCAAGCACTCTGAAAATTAAAATAAATGATGCCCACAAAGCAGGAGAAGGCTATAAGGAGTGTTTTCAGGTAGCCGTTTCCTTAGTTCATAATGTAATTAAGAAATGGCAGTTAACAGGAACGGTGGAGGTCAAGTTGAGGTGTGGAAGGCCAAGAAAACTTTCCCAGAGAACTGCTTGTAGGATTGCTAGAAAGGCAAATCAAAACCCCCGTTTGACTACAAAGGACGTTCAGGAAGATTTAGCAGACTCTGGAGTGGTGGTGCACTGTTCTACTGTGCAGCGACACCTGCACAGATATGACCTTCCTGGAAGAGTCATCAGAAGAAAACCTTTCCTGCGTCCTCACCACAAAATTCAGTGTCAGAAGTTTGCAAAGGAACATCTAAACAAGCCTGATGCATTTTGGAAACAGGACTTGATGAAGCCGCAATGAGCAAAGGTATGTTTGGAGAAGAAAGGGTGCAGAATTTCATGAAAAGAACACCTCTCCAACTGTTAAGCATGGGGGTGGATCGATCATGCTTTGGGCTTGTGTTGCAGCCAGTGGCACGAGGAACGTCTCTGGTAGAGGGAAAAATGAATTCAATGAAATACCAGCAAATTCTGGAAGCAAACATCACACCGTCTGTAAACAAAAAAAAAATTGAAGATGAAAAGAGGATGTCTTCTGCAACAGGATAACGATCCTAAACACACCTCAAAATCCACAAGGGACTGCCTTAAGAGGCACAAGCTGAAGGTTTTGCCATGGCCCTCACAGTCCTCCAAACTAAACATCATCGAAAATCTGTGGATAGACCTCAAAAGAGCAGTGCATGCAAGACGGCCCAAGAATCTCTCAGAACTAGAAGCCTTTTGCAAGGAAGAATGGGCGAAAATCACCCAAACAAGAATTGAAAGACTCTTAGCTGGCTACAGAAAGTGTTTACAAGCTGTGATACTTGCCATTGGGGGTGTTACTAAGTACTGACCATGCAGGGTGCCCAAACTTTTGCTTTGGGCCCTTTTCCTTTGTTGTTATTTTGAAACTGTAAAAGATGGAAATAAAAAGGTAATCTTGCTTAAAATATTAAAGAAATGTGTCATCTTTAACTTCATGCCTTTTGGAAATCAGGTCATCTTTTACTTGCTTAGCTATTCACAGTAACAGAAATTTTGACCGGGGTGCCCAAACTTTTGCATGCCACTGTAACTGCAGACTTTTATCTCTTTAAATCTTTCCTTGTACACTCCCCAAGCCTTAAGTCTTCTTGAAGAGTGTTGCCCAGAATTGAATGCAGCACTGTGGCTGACCTCTAATCCAATAATTTTAAGTGGATTTTTTAATTAATTTATTACTTCTTCTTTGCCAACTTCACCCAGGAACATTGCTGGAGTTCAAATGGAACCCAAACTGCTATTGGCCGTTGAAGGCTATTATGTGAAACTAAATGTTCAAGCTTACTTCCTGGCTCAAGGTTTGAATAAAGATCAAATACTTTTGCAGTAAATGAAAATTTAAACTACAAATGCTGGAGATTTGAAATTATATAAATCAAAAAGAAAATGCTGGAACACCCAGCAGGTCCGGCAGTATCTGTAGGAAGAGAAACAGTGTTACTGTTTTGGGTCAAGATAAGATATCTTTGTTAGTCACATGTATATAGCAACGCACAGTGAAATGCATCTTTTGCATAGAGTATTCTGGGAGCTGCCTGCAAGTGTAGTCACGCTTCCAGTTCAAACATAGCATGCCCACAATTTCCTAACCGTACGTCTTTGGAATGTGGGAGGAAACCGGAGCACCCAGAGGAAACCCACACAGACACCGGGAGAATGTACAAACTCCTTACGGACAGCGGCTGGAATTGAACCCGGGTCGCTTGTGCTGTAAAGCGTTAAGCTAACCGCTACACTACTGTGTCTGTCCTAAAGAACCTTCTTTAGAACCAGGAAAGAGGAAACTTGCACAGGCCACACCTGTCTTTTTGCGGGATATGCAGAACAGTCTTTATTTTAGTCCTACTCTGGCCTCCTCCCTTGTCCTTTTCTTTCCTATATCTTTGAAGAGTCACTGACCTGAAACATTCACTTTCTCTTTTTTCACAGATGCTACTTGACCTCAAGTGTTTCCAGCATTTTCTGTTTTTATTTCAGATGTCCTTTTGCAGCCTGGCCAACGTTTAGCTTTGTGGGCATTGAATGAAAGGCAAGCATGAAAATGTGTAGAAAAGGCAGCCTGCTTCTGCAAGAAGCCCCTCGACAGCATTGCAGCCCCTTTTGCTCAAAGCTGTCATTTGTTAAATTTAAATGTACATGCTGTCTTCAGTGGTTGCATTTTGGGAGCTATGCCAGTCAGCAATGGATTCACTCCAGGTCTGAGCACATAATGTAAGATGACATCCACTGCAACACTGGGGGAGTCCTTCAAAGTGATCCTAAAGCTAATTTGGTGATGCTGTTTTAAATCGCCCTGTTTAAAGAGCAGGTGTGTTTTTTTTCCCCAATATTTATCCAGGAAGGAGGCAAAAAGAGAACCCACAGATGCCTGAAATCCAAAATAAAAATAAAATGCAGGAAATACTCAGCAGGTCAGACAGCATCTGTGGAGAAACAATTGGAGTTAATGTTTCAGATCGGGGACCCTTCAACAGGTCTTCTATCTAGAACATTAACCACGTTTCTCTTTTCCTAGATGCTGCTTAACCTGTGCTTCCAGGACTTTGTTTTTTAATTACCATTTTTGTTTTTGGTGATTTAAATTTGTTTCATTGCTTATTGAATTGGATGAACAAAGTACTTGTCTAAATGTTATTGTTGCATTGCTACACCACCCTTGCCTGCTTTGAAGTTACTTCAGGCTGATGCATCTTATTTGTGCACAGATCTAATTAATGCAGTAACGTTACTACTGTGCTATCCTCCCCACCTTGAATTATTGGTGCAGTAACATTTCGTAGATTGAGTTTAATTGTCCAAGAATATTGCATTCTACCACAATAGTATGAGAATTTATGACATAGAACATTACAGCACAGTACAGGCCCTTTGGCCCACGATGTTGTGCCGACATTTTATCCTGCTCTGAGATTTATCTGACCCTTCTCTTCCACATAGCTGTCCATTTTTCTATCATTCATGTGCCTATCTAAGAGTCTCTTAAATGTCCCTAATGTATCTGCCTCCAGCACTTCTGACAGCAGTGCATTCCATGCACCCACCACTCTGTTTATATACGTTTTTAAAAAAAAAACTTTTGACATCCCCCATAACCTTCCTCCAAATTATGCCCCTTGTTTTAGCCATTTTCACCCTGGGGAAAAAGTCTCTAACTGTCCACTTGATCTGTGCCTCTTATCTTGTACACCTCTATCAAGTCACCTCTCATCTTCCAAGGAGAAAAGTCCTAGCTCGCTCAACCTATCCTCATAAGACATGCTCTCCAATCCTGGCAGCATCCTGGTAAATCTCCTCTGCACCCTCTCTAAAACTTCCACATCCTTTCTATAATGAGGCAACCAGAATACTCCAAATATGGTATAACCAGAGTTTTTTTTTATAGAGCTGCAACATCACCTCGCGGCTCTTGAACTCAGTACCCTGACTAATGAAGGCCAACACACCATACGCTGCCTTAACAACCCTATCAACCTGTGTGGCAATTTGAATTCTGTTTTACAATATGGCATTTAAAAAATAAGCTGGAACCAGTAATGATGAGCATGAAGCTGTTGTATTTCTGTGGTGTGTAACTGGATATCTAACTTGAAAAGTAAACGTCTCCTCCATGACTAGTCTGGCCTATATATGACTCCTGTCCCGCAATGTCTTAACTACCGTCTATTGTGTTTGAACACCAGTAACTTCTCTTCAGTTCACAAGTTAGACAGCAGGATCTTGTATTGTGCAGGGTCTGCCCTAGACTGCTGGGCAGATCAAAAGATTTTGCCTGGTGTGACTCTCTCTCTGCAATCGCGTGTCTTGGATCTGGTAGACCATATCCATTTTCACTACGTCAGCTCTTGACTTGTTGACTTGGGTGCAGAGCCTAAGTGCCTTGTGCCTTATGAAATGGACCTTTCCAGAGATGCAAAGTTAAGTCTGGCTTTGCCAGTAATAGTCACATCCTGAAAATTCATTTTGAAGCAAGGCAATTAATTAATTTACATGAGGTATAAAGTGGTTCTTGGCCTTATGGGTTTACAAATCCTCTGTGCCCTGATGCATTTTAACAGTATACAACAAATGCGTAGCAGCTCAGTCAGTGGGGGTGTGTGTGTGGAGAATGGGGGAAGAATGCCTAATTCTACAGTGAATCATTTGAACCAAAAGTTGGTTTTAAAGATATTGTTTTGAATGCCTAACTGTATTCAGCACTAACCTTTTGCAACTAAGTGTAAAATGCTGCTGTCCTAAATCATCTTGGCATATTTCTGTTTTATTGTTTGAAGCCATCTGTATTTGTCATGAACAGCTGGAATGAGGCCTAATCCAGCTCATTTGCTTTACCCCATATTTGATCTTCAAACAAAGAGAACTACATTAAATAAATGCAACAGATTGGTATATATTTAGATGCCAGGGTACAAAATCGGAAATGTTTATCAAAAATGTGGTATAAATTGAGGCCATTCATTCCGATCACTGAAGTCTTTATTTTAAAGTTGGTTCACTCTATCCATTTATTGCTAAGTGTTGACATCAGCTGCTTTCTTCTTGCTCCATTTGCAATCACCCATCAGCAGACTGACCTGCAAAGCTATTCTATTGGCAGCACCAGAGAAAACTTGCTGGATCTCTTCAGAGTGCTGTAGTATTTGGCATTCTTCTTGGCTGACAGCATCTGAAAAGTCTGCTTTGGTTTGGAGGCCCTCATCTCAGAAGCCAGAATACCCACATTAAATGTGATCGTGATAAAGGCAGCTGTAGCCAGCTTTCCTCTTTCTATCCTTCAAGATTTAGCAGAATTTGCATTGGAAAAAGATTTGAAGGAAAGATGTCTGTCTTGTAGTTTTAATTATTTTGGGGGAAATGACAATTATTGGAAGAAGTTTTTTAATCTAACCTTGTAAGAAAGATGTACAAACACGAGGGCCACGCGCTCCTTGGATTGGATTGTAAAGCTGTCTGCACCTTTCCTTCAAAACTTATCTCTTTGACATGTTTTTTTTAAACCCCATCCCCTTTTGAGCAAAAGAGTACTTTAGACTAAAGCACTGAGGGAAGAGTAGTTTAATACATTTTTTCTCTCCTAAAGTGCTGCATTTATGAAACCCTATCATTAGTTTGGAATGTTTTAATTCTAGCTGTCAAAGTGATACATTTTTGCTGAGTCTAAAGGGAGCCCAGACCCCAAGGGACACGTTTAACATTTGCCCACTCCAGCACAAAATAACCACTATTTTCGACAGACTTCTGTCTGTAGGGGTCGCTGGGTGGCAATCAGTTGCGGGATTCAGCTGTTTATTTTTCTGTAAAAGGAATTCTTCCAAAACTCAGCAAGGCTGAAGGTAGTTGAAATCCCTGTCTGAAAGGCTGGATTGTGGTGGAATTAAAGAATCTTTGAATGATGCAGCACAGAAGGAGGCTGTTCAGCCCATTGTGCCTGTGTTGGGTCTTTGAAATTTAATGTTTGAAATGGAACAGGAGGAGGCTGTTTAACCAAACAAGCCTGTTCAGTCATTCACAAAGATAATGGGTGATCTGTACCCAAGCCTTGTGGGACCCAACTGTGTTGGGTCCAGATCTGGTTAAGTGTACATTCTGAGGAATGTTTGGGTCAGGCTGTGCTACGTTGCCTGACTCAGTACTTCATCCAGGTTTAAGGTTGATGTTGGGTCAAAGAAATTGTAACTGCTCAGGCTTGCATTAGTTGTATTGGCAGTAGTGTGGTTGGGTTTTAATGTTCTGTACCCAAGTAGAGCTCTAATAAGCTGTTCCCTACTTGATATTCTCTTTTTTTCCATGCATTCTTTTTAAACCTTATGGTTAACAAAGATCTATCACCAGCAGGTTTAAAATTAACAATGACCTGGAATCCATTGTAAAATATGGAACTATCTTCCACAAATTTATTGAACTTTTGTGGAGAGTCATACAGCATGGAAACGGACCCTTCAGCCCAACTCATCCATGCCAACTGTGTTGCCCAGCTAGCTGGTCCCATCTGCCCATGTAGATGTATATCCTGACTTCACAGCTGAAAGGCCTTTTTTTTGACCTGACCTCCTAATCCTAAACTCCTTTGACCAGTAGAGGTAGTTTCTCCCCATTTACCAAGTAATTCCACTTAATATCTTGAGAGCTTCAAAAAAAAAATGACCCCTTAGTCTTTGCAATTCCTGAGAATAGAATCCTAGAAAAGATTATTGGAAACTGTCCCTTTGCCCACTGGTCTGCACCAGCAGTCAAACCGCCCATTTACACTAATCCTACATTAATTTTTTTTAATTATCCCTACATTCTCATCAAATCTACTCCGTTTCTACCACTCGCTTACGCACTAGGGGTAATTTACAGCAGCCAATTAACCTACCAACAACACATCTTTGGAATGTGGGAGGAAAAACCCATGCAGTCACCCAGATCTCTAGCAACTAAGGCAGTATATTAGGCTATGGCACTGTGCTGCCCTACAACCCTACTTTTTCTAATCTCTCCTACTTTAATCTTTGGAGTCCAGGGATCATTCTGGTAAATCTCTGCTGCAGTCACTTCAAGGATGTTGTTATCGTTCCCCAGAAGTTGTGTCCTTTAGGTGTTGTCTGCCTCGGATTTTGCATAGCTGTGGCATAACTTCTCCCAATTATACTCCAGTTTTATAAAGTAAAGGTGCCATATGGCTTCATCAGAACAATGTCTTCAGTCCGTGATGTCGATTGAAATTAATTCCATCTGCCTGCAGATGGTTAATATACCTTTATTCCCTGCCTGTTTGTATCTATATAAAGAGGTAATCATTATGGGATAAGGTGAGATTAGGCTTGGTTGTTGTTCTCATTGGTCTGTTGACATGTGACATCCTGGAGCATGCAAAGGTTGTCCATTTAGGTTGATGAACAGCATGTGACTACTTTCTGGCTTAGACTGAAGTGAAACTGAGGGTGTAAAAGTCTTAATGACTTGTGTTGTTGGAACCTTGCTTCACTTTTGGAGAAGAAGGTAGGGGGGATAACGTTGAAAAGAAATGTGTGTATGTGAAACTGATGTTGATATGGTTCTCCTCGTCCCTTGTAGGCAAGTGAACATGATATCCTGAAGGCTGTGATTAAATGGGCTGAACACCAACTGGCCAAGCGTCTGTCGGATGAAGGTGAGTTGTGTACAGGTGTATTGAGAGCAGTGGAGACTCGCTAACTACATATCTACCAGTTTACACATTCTGGCCTGGCTGGTGGCCTGCTTTTTTAGTGACTGACTCCGTCCAGTTGTCATCTAATAGATTTGGTTGATGCCTGAGCATAGTAATACTCACTGCCAGTGTTGGTTGCAAAATAAGAACACTTTTTAATGTTTTGGCTATGAATATGTCTGGATCCCCCATCCAAAGCTGCAAGTATTGGAGCACTAATTTTTGCAGCCACAAATAAATCCTTTAGTCCCAATCCTGGATGTTTTGGGCCAGAGACCACCTTGTATTCTTACTGTGTAATACTCTCTTCCACCCCAGTACAAACTTGCTCTCCTCCTGCTGTGACTGCAAAGGCCAGAATTGTCTTTATTTTTCTGTTTTCTTAAGATTTTCTGCTTGTTTCTTCCTGGATTCTTAGGGCACCTAGTGGGGGTCCCACACAAGTGTCCAACAATGCAAATTGTGCGAGGGCTGATATTATGGCCAGGGTTCTATAATGTGTGCAGCGGTAGCTGATCAGCATTTTATTTAACAATAATAAGCTGCGTGTTCATGATCTCCTTCTGATTCAGTAGGCCAACTAAGGTTGCACGTGGGACAGAAGTTGGGGGGCTATTCTCTACTGCACAATTGTGATATTTGGTAAATCTGCATGCTTTTATATAGCTGTCATCACCTACTTCCCCTTCCCCCATAACTGGTGACTGGTAAAGGGCCTTTGTAGACCCTTCCTGCAATCCCACCTGCCCCCCAACCTTGCCTTCTCTGCTCCTTTCGTTGCGTGTTTTTTTTCCCCCAAGCTTTCACTCGCCTGACTGAATCTGTATTGGTGTTAATTTTCAGCTGTATGTATGTGAGATGCCTTGTGGCATTTGCCTCCATTAGAGTGACAACATAAATCAAAACTCTTTTGTAATAGCCCCAATGTGTGATAATCTGATGATCATTAGTTGGTTTATAAAGTGTAGCCACTTAGCAGTGAAGAGCCACAGGACAAACTACACAACATTGTCTCCACTTGACACCATATCATTGTGAGTTCTTTACGTTTTTTCTTAACATCACTTGACAATCTCCCACAAATGCAAATTGACAGCCTTGAAAATAAAATCATTTGTGCACACCGTGCTCTCCCCACCCCAGCCTGTGTTGGATTTGGGGCGATGCACAGTTTTTACTTCCCTCCAACTCCCCCCTTTCTATCACATTTGGAAAGCTTAGTTAAAGTAGTGAAATAATTATGGGTGTGGGTGGCTGCTTAAAAAAAATTGTAGTCAGCTCTGGATGATTGCATATGTCAACTAGTTTGGAGCCAGATTCAGTGCATGTTGGTACTTGTCCTGCTGTGATCATAATTGTATTTATTTGTGAAGTATCAGCTTTTGAATTAACACTTTGGAGCACACACTGAGCTTGCTTGTACATGTTAATTCATTTTCATTAATATTTATCACACCTCTTGCAAAATAGTGATTCAGAACATACTTGGCTGCAGTAACTCTTGAGATTCTTCATTTTGATTTTATTGGCTGCTCTGTTTTGGATTGTGCATTTTTCTTTTCAAAGGTTTAATTAGTGCAAAGTACTGCACAAGTGAATCTCAAGATCCATACTTCATAACAACAGAGCCAGAATAATTGGTTTACAGTAAATAAACTTCCCTTTTTGCATTCTAGATTTGTGTACAACTGTTCTGTGACTCTTTTTTCTGTTTGATTTATCCCCTCCCTCCCAGTACCCTTCCCCCCATGTAACTGCAAATCTGTATTCAGATCTGATCAGAATAATGAGGGGTTGAATATTCTGTAAGCTTACATTTAATTACATTTCTTGGTGGGGAATATGGAGGAGGAAAGAAACTTGCATTTCTATAGCACTTTGTACATCCATTTCTGTTCCAAACCAATTTATAGACCGTGAATTACTTTTCAAAGTTGTTTTTGTTGCAGTGTAAGAAACAGTAGTCCACCTTTGCACAGCAAGATCCCATAGTCAGTATTGTGGTGATGACCAGATATCTACTTTGGTGAAGAATTAATATCAGCTCTACCCTTTGAAATCATGGCATAGGATCCTGTGCATCGAGACTGGGAAGCACCGGATCCTCTGCCAAGTCTCATCTGAAAGATGGTGTCTCAGGCAGGCAACACCCCTCAGTTTTGTGATGTGTCAGCAAAGATGTTGCACTTGGGTACCTCCTATCAGCCATCTGACTTGGACTTGAGAATGCTACACATTGAGCCAATGGCTGACACCCTGAAGGATTGGTAGTCATTTAAACCTTCATTTTAACGTGAAGTATTGGTATTCATTTAGACAGACACATGAATATGAAAGGAAGGGAGGGATATGGATCACGTGCAGGCAGATGGGATTAGTTTCATTGTGCATCATGGTCAGCACAGACACTGGGCTGAAGGGCCTGTTCTGGTCCTGTACTGTTCTACGTGAAAGAGAATTGTTTTAAATTTTCAAAAAAATGATGGAAACGCTCTGCAGGCTGGTAGATGCTGCCTGACCTGATGAGTATTTCCAGTTTCTTCTGGTTTGGTATCTGATTTGTAACATCTACAGCTTTTTGAGTCTTCAGTCACTAACTTGCATGAGCAGGGCAAAAGAGTGCAGAATCATGTTTCCAATAAGTAAAGTCAAATATCAGGAAATCCCACCTTTTACAAAGTGATCAATGAATTGAGAGAATTGTGAATTGACAGAACCCAAATTATTTTCAAAAACAAAGGAAAGACGTGTTTTGTGGTAATGCGTCGTTGAACCTACTCAATCCGCATAACCGAATGGAAAAGAACCTACCAAGAATCATGCAGAGCTATTAACATTGAATGGGGGGGACTTTGAACAGAAAGCACCCTTCTCTTCCCCTTCAAACTTGCTGACAGAAGCTGCTTGTATTTAATGTGTGTGTTGGTTTATAGGTAGTGTCAGTGACCAACTGAATGACTGACTGATTTGTGATGAATGTAAGTACAATAGGGGATAAGGTATGGCCTCTTGAAATTGTTCCTCTTCATTAGTTTTTACATTCTGTGGTGCAAGTACAAACAGAGAATGTATTAGATTTGCTGAGGTATGGAGACCGTAGCTTTGATTTATTCCTCTGACCACCAACTTCCTCATTGTGAAGCTTAATGAGCTCATAGCAAGATTGTTACCAATGGTACAAGCAAAAGAGGTCACTGCACCATAAACTGCTTAAAATTACATTTTATTGTGTATTTTTTAAATTGCGCAACAAATTTGAAAGCCTCTTGGTAGCTGAGTTCCCAGCACAACTGTTGAAATGTTAATCCACATGCTGACTCTTCTGTAGCCTTTTCTCCAAATTGTTTCTTTGTTCCACACTTCCTCTACCACCTACCCACTCCCAAATTCCCAATAAAACTTCAAATGCTGGGAACTCGTACAGAAAATGTTCTCTTTCTTTTGTGCCTTTTGGAATAAAGAGATCAGTTTGTCACCTCCACTGTCAGTGAAAGGCTGGGTTGTAAAAGGATGTCTGAGTATGAGGCAAAGGGGAAGAAAACGATATGGAATGTGTGGTCCTGCTTTGCTTCAACTGGTGTTTGACTTGGTCAGAAAGACATCTCAGTAGGGAAATGGCAAAACTGCTTTTGTAACTAAAACTGTTTTCTTGTGTACCCAGAGCCCAATTTATTGAATGGGACTGCACACAGTGTCAACAAACGTGGAGTGAAGAAGCGTTGATTTGGACTCGGTGCAGCTCCGTGAGATTGTCTGCGATCTGGTGCCACAACGTTCGTATTGCTCACGTCTTCCAGCGAAGAGCGAGGTCCTGTCTGATGCTGTAAGTGACCACTTGACCTAGACCACAATATTATAAACCATTGGCTCAACTGGTCTATGCCAATATTAATGCTTCGTATGTGCTTCCCATCTTCATCTTGCCCCCTCGTACAACATACACCAAGTGATACAGGTTTACAGTAATGAAACTGTCTGTTCCAACTCTTCACTGGAGGAACTAAAGCTGGCTATATACTCTTCATTCAGTTTGTTCATCTATTTTGCACTTTCCTGAATCTTGTTTTATCCTGATCAATCACTGTATTAACACTAGGATTGAACTCAAAAACTGATTCTTTATACGCGTGGTACTTCATGTACATTGCACTTCCTAACAGTACTCACATTCAACTTGTGAAAGTCGACCCGCGCTGTAATAAAGTAGACAACAACAGAACCAAGGAGCGTACAACTAGTGCTTTATTATTTAACACTGGTGGGAGTCGCTAGCAGGAGTGAGGGATACAGAGAAAAAGTAAACCATGTAACCTGAGCTCTGTACTAATCCCCACTCAAAGATTTACATGTTTGTGTCCCTCCTTTTTATACTTAATCTAAAGATGCCTACGTGCAAAGTTGCACATACTTGGGCAGTTGCTTACAACAAACTTTTAGCCAAACAAGATATGCCTTAAGCACTCCCAAGCACCTGCATATCCTGCAGTCATAACTATAGTCACACCATGGTTGAAGCAATAACAGCTGTACATTATTAACCCCTTACGTATCCAGTTATTTTACAAACTGACACAATACTGGACACTGCCTTTCTTGTTTTCATTGAGGATGTTTCTTTCTGAGAATTACGTGAATGTCAGAACAAAGGGATGGGTTTGACTTCACATTTTATGCACCTCCTATCAGTAGTGGGCTCTTCAGGTTTGGGATCTGTTATAGATCCGCATTTGTTTTAAAGTTATTCTTTAGGTTCTGTGTGCATTTGCTGATTTGCACAATAAAGGCAACAACCAGGTTTCCTTGGGTCTCCCTGGTATGCTTGTGCTCTAGACTTAAGTACCTGAATCTGGATTTGGGCTTTCCACACGTCATGGTTTCATAGAATGATACAGCACCAAAGGAAGGTCTTCACCGAGCCTCTGCCTACTCTTTCTTTAGTTAAGATATCCAATTAGAAGACGTCATCCTCATTTGGAAGGCACATCACTGGTCCTTCATTGTCACTGGGTCCTAAATCCTGGCTTACCACCCAACAGAACTGTGGTAGTACCTTCACCAGAAGGACTGCAGCAGTTCAAGAAGTTGGCTCACCAAGGGCAAAGAGGGGTTGACCAATAAATGCTGTCCTTGCCAGCAACACCCGAATCCGTAAAAGGAATAGAAATAAAAAGAGAAATAAGGATATGAGTAGGTCATTTGGTCCTTCAACTCTGTTCCACCATTCCGTACGATCAGGTTGATTCACTTGGTCTCATTCAACTGCTCTTTCCCTGTAATTCTGTCAAACTTTATTTTAGTATTTATCTAAATGTGCTTTTTGAAGGTTATTGTCTAATCTGCTTCCACTACCCTTTTAGCCAGTTCATTTCAGATCACATAACTTTTTTTCCCCACTCCATCTCTGGTTCTTTTGTCTATTCCTCATTTTGTAAATGGTAACTGAGTCTTGCCTTGATTTAAAAATAGTTTATCTATTTATTTGATTTAAAATCCCTGACAGCTTGAATTCCTCCTCCAATTTCCCCTTGTCTCCTCTGCTCTTCTCCTGGCACTCCACATACCTGAAGTTCTTCATCTCTGATGCTCTTCTCCTTCCAGTCTAAGGCAGTGTTCCAGCAATGCTGGAAATATTCAGCAGGTCAGATAGTGCCAGTGCAATGGGAAATGGATAATATTTTGGGTTGATGGCTTTCCATCAGAAGAGATTTCCAGCATCTGCAGTATTTTGCTTTGGTGCCATATTCCAGCCAAAGTCTCAGTACAACTGGATCACATTTTGTAGCTTATGCCTTGGTTAATAAAGCCAAATGCTGCATGCTTTTCAACCAGTTCTTCAGGTTTCTCTGTTCCTACACCTAGTTTAAAATTGTACTGTTTGTACTGTCAGTTCTCATTCTTTCTGCCAAAAATGTATCATTTTGCACTTCAGTGTGTAAATATTATTTGCAGTCTCTGCCTATCCACCTGAAGTCTGTTACTGTTCTTCACATTTGTTTCTGAATTTCATGTCTATGGATTTAAAATTCTATATACTCAAATCCAAGTGGTTTGGTTTAAATACTTGTTTAGTCCAGCACTGCTCCTAATGCCATGTACTGGAGGATTCCTGTAACACTTTCCTCTAATTTGGGGAAGAGAACAACCATTCACCACTATTTTCTGCATCTTCTCTAATTTTACATCAACACCATTGCTACTCTTTAAATCAGAAGGATTCTAGTTTGATAATCTAAACATAATGTTTGTGATTGCATATTTATCAAATATTTTGCTGTTAACTTGAAAAATGGGAACAGAAGACTGCCATTGACTGAAGTCATTCTGTTACTGGAGAATATAGCTAGCTTTTAAAGGGTGGGGAATAACTGTCGATGTATTCTCTTCAGCTCCATTAATAACAAGTCAGGTTGTCCTGTTGTGTTCATTATTGTTGTACTGATCCCTGATTCTCAAACTGTGTGTTGGATATATGCCAAATGTCTGAATCATCGGAGACTTTGTCCAGGATATTTCAGAAGCATGGGGCTCTGCCACGTTTGCTGATGTCAGCTGGTGCTGTAGGAGTGGTCTGTGGGAGACTGGACACCAAATTTGTAATTTGTCTGAGCAAGCATGGTTTAGGAAGGGGAGAGTTTGTTGCTGTTTCTGTTCTGAACTAATATCTAGCAACTACAGGTGAAAATGTACAAGATGAGTATTGACTGTGAGTAAAACTTAAGGGAGTTCATAGCAAAGCTTATGGCCTAAAGAGCCTGCCACCACATGCTATCTGTTGACAACACTGTTGTCCATTGAGTTGGAGGTGAGACTAAATACTACAGTAACAAGTACTTGGATTGGAGAATCCACTGCAACTTCTGAGTAAAAGCAAAGTAATTTCTATGGAAAAGGTTAGTTGAGATGAAGTTTGCAGATTAACAGGGTCGCATGTGTTTCTGATTCTCAGGTTAAGAGAATGGGTTGCAGGGGTGAGAGTGTGAGGGTGAACCTCCCCAATCCTCTGACCTGTGATGGCCACTGTCAGAATTCTTTAACTTTCCTTGTTGGCAGCATTGTCTGTAGGGGTATGAGAAATTGAGTTTGCTACTTGTCTGGGGCGGGATTAGAGGGTGAAGTATGAGGTGACCAAGGTTACCAGTGCAATTCAGTCCCATCTTAAAGTTGTATTCTTGTACATTTCTTGTTGTTATTTCCTATGCCTGCACTATAATGCAGCTGCTTGTGTTGTGCTATGATTGAGTGATCCTGTCAGTAAAAAAACTTGGGACTTAAGTCAATAGGAAGTGTATACATGGGCTCATTATAGATGTTCCCAAAATGTTTGCTCTGTTTACCAGCCATGCTTGTGTATCATGAACAACACACACATTTGTGTTCAATGCCAATTGTTCCAGTTGGCCAACTGCCTCCTCCAGTCTTCACTCCAGTTCAATGTTTGCCATTGCACAATTTTTCTTGTGTAGCCCGGAGACACATTGTATACTTCCTAAAGTTATACTTGTCAGTTCGGGGAAACTCCTGCACATCGTGGCGAGTTTGAAATGGATTAACAAAAACTTGCATTTATGCAGCACTTTTAACATTGTCGAAACATCCAAAGCATTTTACGGATTCCTTACCTCCATTAAGCTTCTACCGCAAACACCAGCATGTTATCCAACTACAGAAGCCATCACAGCATGCCCCAATTCAACTGACCTTCATATCCCTACGTTTTCCACTAGGGTAAACCTTTCCTATCTATGAACCTGTCCAAATGCCTTTTTAAATATTGTAATTGTACCTGCCTCTGCCACCTCTTCTGTCGGCTTTCCGTATACCCACCATCCTCTGTGTGGAAAAACATGTCCTGCAGATCTCCTTTGCGTCTTTCACTCTCTTTAAACCTATGCACTCTTGTTTTAGACTCCCCTTGGAAAAAGGCTGTAAATATCTACCCTATCTCTGCCCCTTATGATTTTGTAAACTCTTATCATGTCACTCCTCTGTCTCCTTCACTCCATGGAAAACTGTCTCAGCCTATCCAGTCTCCTCTTGTAACTCAACTCAAGCCCTCCAGTCCAGGCAACATTCCTGTGTTTCTTTTCTGTGCCCTCTAGCGTATTCGCCTTCTTCGTATATCATGGTGACCAGAACTGCGCACAATACTCCATGCAGGCTGATACCCAACTTGTACAACTGTAATGTGACATCCCAACTCCTGTACTCAGTGCCTTGGCTGATGAAGGCAAGCACACCACACATCATCATCATCACTCTGTCTACCTGTGTTGCCACTTTCAGGAAACTATGCATTTGTACCCCAAGGTGTCTACAGTTCATTGTATGTCCTGGCCTGGTTTAACTGCAAAATGCATCATTTCACACTTGTCTGTATTTAAATTCCATCAGCCATTCTCTGGTCCACTTTCCCAGTTGATCCAGATCCTGTTGTAACCTTGGACAACCTTCTTCACTCTTCCCTATATACCAATTTTGGTGTCATCTGCAAAGTTACTAATCGTGCCACCGATATTCTCTTATCAAATCTTTAATATATGTGACAAACAATAAAGGATCCAACTTCGATCTGTGCGGCACACCACTGGGTTTCAGGTCTCCGATCTGAAAAGCAACCTTCCACTACCACCCTCTGCCTCCTACCATCAAGCCAACTTTGATTCCAATATGCTATATCACCCTGAATCCCATGTGTTCTATCCTTCTGGACAAGCCTACCAAGCAGGACCTTGACAAAGGCCTTATTAACATCCTGGTAGGCAATGTCCACTGCCCTGCTCTCGTCAATCCTTTTAGTCCCCTCTCAAAAAAAACTGTCAAATTTGTAAGACGTGATCTCCCACAAACAAAACCATTCTCACTTTCCCTAATCACTCCTTGCCTTTCCAAATGCATCCTGCCCACAGAATCCTTTCCAGTAACTTTCCCAACACTGATGTAAGGCTCACCAATCTGTAATTCCCTGGCCTATCCTTGCAGCCCTCCTTAAATAAAGGCACAACATCAGTCGCCATCCAGTCTTTGGTACCTTCCCATTGGCTAAATCTCTGCCAGGGATCCAGCAATCTCCTCCCTTACTGCCCACAACGTCCTAGGATACAACTGGTTAGACCCCAGCAACTTAGCCACCTATTATGAGCGTCAAGACTGCCAACATCTCCTCCTTCATAATGTCAATATGCTTCATGATATCACTGTTCTCTTCCCTGAACTCACTAGCTTCTGTGTCCTTCTCCATGACAAATACAAAGTATTGATTTAAGCCCTCGCCCATCTCCTGTGGCTCCATGCGTGGATATAAGGTCCTGTTTACAAAATGTTCCATTTCAAGACAAAAGAACAAATTAGTTCTATCTCAAAAACTTGGCTGTACATCAACTTCTGTCCTGCTAATCACACATGAGGAGATTTAACATAAAATGCATAAAGCCTACTGGGAAAGCATCGGGATATTTGTAATAATACAGGTTCCCCCATCAGGAGAGACGATAGGCTTACTAAGAGCTCCTGGGTGTCTGTTGGGTTAACGATGCATCCTTCTGCACCTCCTGAGTCATCCATGAAAAGTACACTGCTACATTTTACAGTTGTGATTTGTTTTTGTTCTAAATATTATTAGGAGTTTGGTAAGATTTGTAAACTAATAGCTTTTGTCTTAATTGGATTCTGTGACTTTGCAATCAGACAACCAATTAGAAATGTTTCCCTAGATAAAATTGGTGTCCTAATCCCACTGGTACTTCCTTCTTTTCTGTGTTTGTTCATGTCCTGCTGGTTAGGGAATTGAATCAATTGATGTAAGCATAGGATGCAATTCTTATTTTGATATTAATGCAGTGTAAATTCCAAATGAGAACATCTTAAGATGTACTGTAGCCTACCTACCTCTGGAAACAGTGGATCATATGGATCCCCTGAGTATAAGAGCTTTGAGTATATTTTTCCTTTTCCATCCGTAACACAGGAATGTTGCCAACCCTCTCCCTGTTCAGCAATGCCATATTTGCGGTGCCCAGACAGTCCAACATTCCCGGGAAAATCTGAAGCATTTCTGGGACTCGGCAAAGAGGAAATGTGCCCCAGTCTGCATAGCTTAATATATTATGAAACTGGAGTATTGTTCCTATGGGACTGGTATAATCCTGTGTTTAAAGACATCAATGTTACTTTAATGTGGTAACGTTTGTTTCAAATGTGCAGTAAATGATTTATGCAAGACTTATTTTCTCTGAGAGGAACACTGGCTCTCTCCCCCAGGAACTAAATTAAGTCTGTGTGTACATTTAAACATAATGGCAGCGCACTCCAATTTCATTAGCAATTTACATTTGACTAGACTAAAGCTGAACAAGACTGTAGGATTGTTCTCTAGAATATCTGTTGCCTATCCATGATTCCCAACAGCAATGAATGCACTTAATGATTTGGGATTTTTATCCCGTGTGAACTACTTTGGAATCTTTTTTTGCTGCATTAAAAGTGCTGTACAAATGCAAGTAGTTTTGTAACTATTGTATGATAGAAACAAAAATAGGAGCAAAGTGATGGTTTCACATCTATTAACGTTATACTGTATCTGCCATGTATTTGTCCACTTGTTCAACTTGCCTTAAAACTTCTTTGCATCCTCACAATTCACAATCCCACCTAATTTGTGTCTTTGGCAAACTTAGAAATATTACAATCAGTTGCCTCCCCCAAATCATTGATAAATATTGAAAGTAGTTGGCACCCTGTGGTCCCACCTTGCCACTCTGAGAAGGTCCCATTTATTCCTATTTCTTGTCTGTCAACCAATGTTCACTCTGTCCCAGTATATTGCCCCAATCCCATATGGTTGAATTTTGCACTCTAACCTCTTTTGTGTGCAACTACTTCTTCTTCAGATGCCTTTTGCACTACATTCACAGATTCTTCCTTGTCTGTTCCACCAATTACATTCTCAAAAAAACAATCCCAGTATGTTTGTCAAACACAACTTCCCTTTCGTAAATCCATGCTAAGTTTGTCAATCGCATTGATATTTACTGCGTGTCTTTTAATCACACCCTTCATAATAGACTAGCATCTTCCCTACAACTGATGCTAAGCTAGTTCTGTTTTCTCTTTCCCTTTTTATTTAAATAATGGGGTTAGAAAAATGTAGATCTGTCGGGTGAAATATAGAAATATCTGATGAAATAATATTACTAGAATAATTTGCATTACACTTTTCTTGATGTTAAGTGGTGGTTGTTGGGTTGCAAGAATGTTTAAAGCATTTTACAGCTGAAGAATTAGTGCAGTACAGTTGTAAATTGAAAAATGCAGCAGTCAATTTGCACGCAGCAAGCTCTCAAAGAAGCAACCAGATCTATTTCAGTGGTAGTGTTTTGATGTATGTGAGGGATAAATGTTAGCTGGGACACTGGGTTGATATCTCTGGTAGGAGGGTTGTGCCAAAAGTGCAGCAATCTTAATACTACGTGGAAGTGTCAGCCTGGATTTTTGTGGTGTTTTTTTATATAGTTACTGTTGTGGCCAATATGACAACCCTTTTAACATTGCAGACTTCCAAAAAGAGCAATGCGTTAAAAGTCCCAATGAGTGGTTTTAGTGATGTTGACTGAGGGATGAACACTGGTCGAGGAGTTTGAGGCTAACTCCCTGCTCTACAGAGTCATTCCATGGAATCGTTAATATGCAGCTCTTGAGGGCATTTG
The DNA here is from genome assembly GCF_009764475.1 of Pristis pectinata. Classification (NCBI taxonomy): domain Eukaryota; kingdom Metazoa; phylum Chordata; class Chondrichthyes; order Rhinopristiformes; family Pristidae; genus Pristis; species Pristis pectinata. The sequence continues at coordinate 4,578,070 of NC_067439.1, read as the reverse complement.
GATCTCGCTTTAATGCTTAAAAGAATTCTTGCTTGGTATTGCACCAAGATTTTGCAGCCTGGATTATGTGCTCAAGTCTCTTGAACCTGTGACCACTGACAGAGTGGTGGGGCTGCTGTGAGTGATACCTAATGATGGTGTTGCAGAAGTAGCTTCTGAGGCATGTATTCCCATCCGCCAGATCTCACTGCCAAAGATGTCCTTTCATGCAGTTCAAAGAAAATTAGCAAGAGGAAAAGTAGTTCTCCAGAACACAAAATACCAGAGACAGAATGTCTCCAGTCTCCCTGTATTTACTTAACCAGCAGTGGCCTCTTAATTGACCTCTGTATGATCCCATTATTTATTTAACTTTAAATAATATGTACATTAGCTATAAATGTTATGTGTTTGACCTTATAAAAGACAGCTTCCTCTCATCTTGCATGAACAGATCCACGAGAGATTTGCTTGTTATGTGTACTGTACATCTGGTGTGCACTTCTCATCAATCATACTTCAGATGCTGTGTCATGGGACAGAAATATAAAGGAAGTGAACAGAAATTTGGAAAGTACCTTGAATTGCTTCAAGAACAGAAAATACCTTGAAGAATATCTCCTTTCTCTAAATTGACCTTGCTGAATGTGCTCGTTCAAAATGACACACGGTTGTACTGTAGATAATAGCTAAACTCTGAACTTCAACAATGGAGAGGAGTGGCTACAAGTAGAAAGTTATTTGTGTTTGATTATGTGTGTTTCCAATATTTCATTAAATACTTCTGGTAGTTGCATATCAATTTAACTTTTAAAAGCAAAAAAGAAATGCTTTGACGGAGGATGAGGGGTGACCTGATAGAGGTGTATAAGATGATGAGAGGCACTGATCATGTGGATAGTTGGAGGTTTTTTTCCCAGGGCTGAAATGGTTGCCACAAGAGGAAACAGGTTTAAGGTGCTGGGGAGTAGGTATAAAGGAGATGTCAGGGGTAAGTTTTTTTTACTCAGAGTGGTGAGTGCGTGGAATGGGCTGCCGGCAACGGTGGTGGAGGTGGATACGATAGGGTCTTTTAAGAGACTTTTGGATAGGTACATGGAGCTTAGAAAAATAGAGGGCTCTGGGTAAGCTTAGTAATCCCTAAGGTAGGGACATGTTTGGCACAGCTTTGTGGGCCAAAGGGCCTGAATTGTGCTGTAGGTTTTCTATGTTGTCTAATTTCCTGGAATGGTCTAGCAGTTTCGTACGGGACTGCTGGCATTCACTCTTGAATGTGTGCGTAGGTTTGGGCTCCCATGTGAGGAATGCACAAAAGTACAAGTCCTGAACACCTGCAGTACTGATCCTGCTAATAGGACCTCTGTACTTCAGTGTTGGACTCCTTGTAGCTTCCTGGTACCTTCACCAGGAGATCTGCTAATGTTAACCCAGTGCCCTGACTAATGTTTATCCCTTGGGGTAATTTTCCCTCTCAAACACTTTTGTTGAAAAAGATTATCTGACTTCTTCTATTATAGTTTTCTTTATGCAAGCTTGTTGTGTGGGAATTGGTTGCTACATTTTCTTTGTTAGGACCATGACTACACTGTAATTTGTGGTCGAAGCTGGCAAAAGGCCACCTATTTGAATGGAGAAGAGTGGCTACAAGTGTAAAGTCCTTTGCCTTGTTTGAGTAACTAAATTAGCTTTCTTGGTATTTCATTAAATTCTTTTAAGTATTGTTAAATATTTTTCTTTGAATATTTGGAAGCCAATGATAGTAACAAACACTTTATTTTTGGCAGTCTGCAAGTCTGAGGATGTGGCTTAACCAGCTGTCAAAACCTTTCTGTAGGCAGGGCTTGCTAATCACAATGGTTAGGTCCTGCCAATCAAGTGGGTTTCCTGGAAGAAGTTTGCATTGAGGCTCCCTCCATGTAGGAGTGGGTTTAATTGGAATGCATACATGGGCGGAAGATTTGAGTTAATGTGTGTTACATGGCATAACATTGGTTCTTTGGTAAATCTTGTACTTCTTGACCTGCTTATAGGCATGTAAGGCCAGTTAAAACTGCCCAATGCCAAATACGTTGAGTTTACTATCTATGCTGGTAGCTAAATGTCTTGCTGCCCCTTTCCTCTCTTTGACTTCCCTACTCCTAATCCATCAGGCATGTTCTGGTGGGAAAAGGATTGGCTATTTAGGAAGCTTCCTGAATGAAAATCACTGATGCTGGAGCAACTCAGCAGGCCAGGTGGCATCTGTGGAGAAAAGCAGGCAGTCAACCTTTCAGGTCAGGAACCTTCCTTGGGACTGAAGATGGGAAAAGGGGAAGCCCAATATGTAGGAGGGAAAAGCAGAGCAGTGATAGGTGGACAAAAGAGGGGAGGTGGGGTGGGCACAGGGTGGTGATAAGTAGATGCAGGTAAGAGATAGTGATGGGCAGGTGTGGGGATGGAGGTTTCAGCTTTCACCCTCTTCCTTGGGTGATTGGTGAATCTCTTAAACATGGCAAATCCTCACAAAGCTACCTCCCATAACCCAAAACTAAAGTCCAGACGGTTCTGACTGTTCCCTTTCCCACAGCTTCTATGACTGTCCCATGGGATAAACCTCTTGAGCATTAGTGAGGTTTGTATAGAGTTTGGCTACAACGCACGTTTAACTGGGGTCTGCTTTTCCACTTTCCCCTCCCCATTTGCCGATTACCCTCTCCTCACCTGCATCTTATTGCTTTCCAGTTCTTGCTCCACCCCTTCCTTTCACCTTTTTATGCTGGCTATCTCCCCTCTATCTTTCAGTCCTGATGAAGGGTCTTGACCTGAAACATAAACTAGGCATACACCATTTTCTAAATGGAGTGAATTCAGAAATTGGAGGTGCAAAGGTACTTGGAAGTCCTAGTGCAGGATTCCCTAAGGGTTAACTTGCAGGTCGAGTCAGTAGTAAGGAAGGCAAATACAACATTAGCATTCATTTTGAGAGGACTACAGTATAACAGCAAGGATGTAATGCTGAGGCTTTGTAAGGTGTTGGTCAGACCACATTTGTTTTTGGGCCCATAACCTAAGGAAGGATGTGCTGGCGTTGGAGAGGGTCCAGAGGAGGTTTATGACAATGATTCCAGCAAAGAAAGGGTTAACGGACGAGGAGCATTTGATGGCTCTGGGCCTGTACTCGCTGGAGTTTAGAAGGATTGGGGTTCTCATTTAAAACCTGCCGAATATTGAAAGGCCTGGATAGAGTGGAGTTGGAGAGGATGTTTCCAGTAGCGGGAGAGTCTAGGACCAGAGGGCGGAGCCTCAGAATAAAAGGACATCCCTTTAGAACAGAAATGAGGTGGAATTTCTTAGCCAGAGGGTGGTGAATATGGGGAACATTGCCACAGACAGTTGTGGCAGCCATTCATTAGGTATATTTAAAGCTGAGGTTGGTAGGTTCTTGATTGGTAAGGGTGTCAAAGGTTATGGGGAGAAGGCAGGGGAAAGGGGTGAGAGGGAAAAATAAATCAACCCTGATTGAATGGTGGAGCAGACTCGTTGGGCCAAATGGCCTAATTCGACTCCTATGTCTTATGTCCATTTCTCCCTTCACAGATGCTGCCTGACTCACCAGGTTCCTCCAGAATCTAATGTATTTGCTTTGTTTATTGTGTACTTGTGTTACAAAGTAGGGATGACGACAAATTATTCTTGTTTTGTGTTGCAGATGAAGAGAGCATTGATCAGCTCTCCTCCACTGGACATGCTTCCACCCCCGGAGGGAAGGAAATCCAGAGCATGGTTTTGCCTCAAGGCTTCTGGTATCGGTGCCAGACCCCGTCTGTTTACCCCATACATCGAGGAAGCCAAGGTAAGTTGACATAAAGCCACTTGATTGTTTTTTTTACCAGTTGGGGAATGCAGCAGTTTAAATCATTGCAGATCTGTACCTTTAGTGTCAACTATTCGCTGGGGTAACATTGTGGTTAAGTGTAATGTTAAAGGGGAAACAGTTTCTGTTATGTAGCCTTTTTAATGCATCCAGCCTGTGACATTAAATAAAACCCAGGGCTTGTTCCACCTCGCTTCCTTGCTTGTCAACTCTGATTTAATGCTAGCTAATTAGCAGTGGGTTTTATATGTCCTCCGGGTCAGAATTCAGTTGCACACTGATTTATTTTACTCTTTGTACACCGGATCAGTTTCTCAGGGCTCTTTTTTTAATCTGTTTGCATTCATGATTGTCTCTTCCATTCAAATCAGTTGCGCTGGTGGTTTTGCTTTTCTAAAAAAAAAGCTTGCCAAAATGAGCACCCTCCAAAGTATGCAGCAGAAAAAGTTCTTGATTTATTTAATATTAGAAATTCGTTTCCTCATCTGCTTTCAGGATTATTTTCTGCTCAGAAGAGAAGATTAAGAGGTATTCAGAATTATGTAGGATTTTGATAAGAGCAGAAAAGTCATTAACTCTTGTGTAGGCAATAATAGGCAGTGAAATAAGTGTAAGAATGATTGGCAAAAACACTGTAAAGAAGAATTTTTTCTTTAGCGACAAACTACGATTTGTAACGCAATTCACTGTCCGAAAGGGATACGCAAACTAACCTGACCGTAACTTTCAGAAAGAAATCAAATGTATACTTAAGGGAGTGGGACGTGCAGTTGTTTTTATTTTATCCATGTACCTCAGTGCTAAAACTATGGTGGCTCCTTAAATCCCACTACAACAGTACAATGAGCATTGTCCCAAATATTTTTCCCCATAGCCCATGTACTTCTCCTCAGAGGAAGATTAATGATTGCCAAAGGCTTCATTCGGTTACCTAGATCCCTCTATCTCGAATACCCTTCCTAAACCTTGTCATCTCCCTCTCAAGAACGTGAAGTTCTGGTCGCCCCATTACAGGAAGGATGTGGAAGCTTTGGAGAGGGTGCAGAAGAGGTTCACCGGGATGTTGCCTGGATTAGAGTATTAGCTATAAGGGGAGGTTGGACAGACTTTGATTGCTTTCTCTGGAGTGTTGGAGGCTGAGGGGAGACCTGATTGAAGTGTATAAAATTGAGAGGCATGGACAGGGTAGATGGTCAGAGTCTTTTCTCCCCAGGGTGGAAATCTCAAACATTAGAGGGCCTAGCTTTAATGTGAGAGGGGGAAAATTGAAAGATGAGATTTCTTTATTAGTCACATGTACATCGCAACAGTGAAATGCATCTTTTGCGTAGAGTGTTCTGGGGGCAGCCCACAAGTGTCGCCACGCTTCTGGCGCCAACATAGTATGCCCACAACTTCCTAACCCGTACATCCTTTGGAATGTGGGAGGAAACCCACGCAGACACGGAGGAACGTACAAACTCCTTACAAACAGTGGCTGGAACTGAACCCCGGTCGCTGGTGCTGTAAAAGTGTTATGTTAACCACTACACTACCGTGCCTGCACTTTAAAGGAGATTTTTGAAGCAAAGTTTTTTTTTACAGTGGTAGGTGCCTGGAACATGCTGCCAGGGGAGGTGGTGGAAGCAGATATGATGGCATTATTTGAGGCATTTAGAGTTGCAGATGAACAAGCAGGGAATGGAGGGATATAGACCACTTGCAGGCAAATGTGCAGTTTAAATTGGCATCACAGTCAGCATAGACATTGTGGGCCGAAGGGCCTATTCCTATGCTCTACTGTTCTCTCTTCTATAAGAAGTAGGAGAAAGCCATTTGGTTCTTTGTGTGCATTCTGATCTTTTATTTTAGTGCCACCTTCCTGTAATAATTCCATAGCCCTTGAATTAAGCCCTTTTAATAGTCTAAAAATTGGTTGATCTGTCATGAATATACTTAGCTATTGAAAATTTCAAGGATGCTTTGCCTGGGTGTAGAAATTTCTTCTCATCTTTGTCCTGAAATGGCCAGATCTTATTGTGACTCCCTGGTCCTGGACTCCCCAGCCAGAGGAAATATCAGCCCCGTCAAACACCTGAAGGATTTTCTGTGATAAATCCTTGTTCTTCCAAACTCCTGGAGAGTAGAGACCCAGTCTGCCTGATCCATCCATACAAGACAACCCCACTGCCCCAAGAATTAAGCTGGAAAATCTTCATTGCACTGCCTCTAGCAAGTATATTCTTCCTTTTGGGTAGGGAGACCAGACCTGTACTTGGTGTTCCAGATGCAGTCTCATAATGGAGAGAAGATGTACTCAAATCATCTTGCATTAGAGACGCGAGTAAAGGCCAACATATCACTGCTTTCCTAATTGTTTATTTTGCCCTATTTAAAGCTTGCCCTTCTATTTCTCCTTTGGGGATCCATTTTTCTTTTCATCCTTAAAGTGCCTTTCTGCTGGCTTTACTGAGTTAGGTGTGGTTTTATTGGTTCAATTTCTAGATCAGGAATTAGAAATCGAGAGGTACAGCACACAAGTGGGCTTGTTGGTCCACTGAATCAGTGCCAACCATCAAACCCTTATTTCTACACTAATCCTATCAGAATCCACTTGCCCACATCCCCAACACGTCCCCCCAGATTCTACCTCTTGCCTACACATTAGTGCCAATTAGCTTGCCAACCTGCATTTTTTTTTGGAGTGTTGTAGGAAACCAGAGTAAACCAACTTGGTCACGGGAGAACATACTAACTTCACAACTGTTGGGGATGTTTCTTTCCACAGAAGAAAGCGGGAAGAAGTTTATTGTCTCTCTGGCTTTTTAATAGTTTGCACATGTACTATCCTCACTTCTCTGGCAATCTGGGCCCTGACTTGTAAAACTAGAACAAAGTAATTAGTGATGATGATGTGCCAGTCACCCAATGAGTTGGAGGTAGGATGGAACAAGTAGCTACTCAGGAAATGGCCTATTTTAAGAGCAGAAGGAACACTGCAGTGTCTCTCGATCTTTTTTTTTAAAAGATAGTGAGTGAAGTGTGGTTAAACATTAATTTTGTGAGTGAAGTCAATCTGTTACTTACAGCAAAATGGTGGATATCACAGAGGCTGGAGTGCATCCTGGACATCAAGGACATTTCAATTCAAGCTTATTTTCAATGGTTTAAAGTTGGTTTGAAACAAAAAAAGGTGGGTGGGGGGGGGCTTCTGGATGAAGACAAAATAAATGTGGGTACTAGGCTCGTTTATTGTCATAGGCATACATAGGGTATAAATGCCATGAAAAATGGCTTTTTGCAGCACAGTACACTACAAACATAAGTTTAACACAAACATAACGACACTATCACAAGCTGAGAGAGAGAAAAAGAAATGTAGTCCAGCTAGTGTTAGGGCTTTTCAGATCGGTTCAAGAACATGATGGCAGTGGGGAGGAAGATGTGTGGGTCTTCGGGCTCCTGTACCACCTCCCTGATGGCAGCATCAAGAAGATGACATGGATGGTGGGGGTCCTGGATGCTTTGACAGAAGAATTACCCAGTTAAATCCCCTTTAGCTGGCTGCCAGATTGTCACATTATGCAACCAATATTTAAAGAATGGTAGCTGCCTCCATTATTCCTTGATGTTCCCTTGGATAAGACCTCCTTAGCAGATTCCTTCTGTCCTTACAGAAGGTACGATAGCCAGTCCTCGGCACTCTCTTCCTCTTTCCATTCCTGCAGTTTCATACACGGGTGTAAGAACAGAGTGTGATCAAAACTGTTCTCCATGATATTAATAGAGGTATCCACCACCCAAATGCCTACTTGTGAATTTAGTCTGTTTAGAAGTAGGCAAAAAACTAATACAACCTAATATTTAAGAATGAGTGTAAATTGTTTTTACTTAGATCGTGCTGGATGAACTACTGTCAGAGCAGACCAGTTTGGAAAAGGTTCGAATGAGCCGGATCTCCAGTGTTCCAGACACTCTCTACATGGTTGACTCTAGTGTAGCAGATTTTTCTCGTTTTAATTCTGGATCTCCCCAGGGATGTGATGAAAATGTTTCTGCAACTCTGCGAGATGAAGTACCTGGTAAGTTGACTAATGTTAATGATCTGTTTCCTCCCCAGAGATGTTTAGTTACTCCTGGACACTCCCACTGCAATGCCAGACATTTCGTGTATTCACTTGCTACAAAGGAGGCTATTCGGCTCCCAATAGCAATCCCAGCAGTCCTATTTCCCCCAACTTGTTCCATCTCATGTGCCCATTAACCCCTTGTTTTTGCTATTTACCTACACTAATGGGTAATTTACACCTTCCTCTTAACAGCGATAAGTCTTGGGGATGTAGGAGGAAACCGATGCACCTGGTGGAAACCCACGGCCACAGGGAGAGCGTGCAATATCCCAGGTCGGGATTGAACCCAGGTCTCTGGAACTGTAAAGCAGCAGTAGCCCCCATCTCCTATTGTCTAAAGTTCCCACACTGAGGCAGGGGTGCACCCAGGAGGGTATTGGGGAAAAATAGGTGGTCCACCACAACTGAAAGGATAAGTCCCAGAAATGTAGTTTTTTGTTATATATCTCCTTACAAAGTCATTGTTTACATCTCCACTGCTGTTTTGGAGTTCATTTTGTGATATTTTTATGACTGGTTTAAGGTTGCCCTTGTTCCTTTTGGTTTTCCTACTCCTCCACCAGTTGTGCTTCATGGCTAAAGTATGTGCCATCTATAGGTTGCCCTACAGCTCACCACGGCATGTTCGATGGCATCTCCAAAGCCTCATAACCTCACTTGTGCTCTCCACACCTCGCCTGTGACCTCCTACCACCTCAAAGGACAAGGGACCTAGGAACAGCAGCTTCTCCCAAGTTCCCTTCCAAGTTGCACACCATTCTTGGAAACGTATTGCTGATCCTGTATCTTCACTGGGTCTGAATCCTACCCAGCAGCACTGTGAATCACATTCACCATGTGGGCTACAATGGTTCACAGAAGTGGCTCACCAGCACCTTAAGGCATTTGGGGATGCTGGCCTCAGTAGCAGTGCCTGTGTTCCATGAATGAATTTCTTAAAAAAAAACTGCCGGAGACAGGAGATGTATAGAAGCTGATTGGGTTTAAAATTTCAGCGAACACTGTTAATGGTGTTTTTATTAACTAATTTAAAATTTTTCTTTCTCTTTCATCCTGTTTTATTCTCTCTCCTTTCTTTGCCTTTGGTCTCTTATCCTCTAGTGCCCCCAGTAGACGTTGCCAAGGCCATGTTTAGGCGACTCAGGGAGATTTGGCACAGTGACCAGGTACAGCGGGCATATGCTCTAAACATCGGTGCGGGGGCCGCTGTGACCCAGGCAGTCTACTTGCGTGTGGTCAGAGAGTTCGGCCTCCCTGATGCCACCACTGAATTATTGAAGGTAATCGTTTACTCTTTGGAGAAGGGTCTACAGGGGAGGATTGGAGGTGTGGGAATTGGCTTGGGGTATCTGCAAAGTGGATGAAAGGCTGGTAGTTTTATAGTGGGGTGCAATCTAATCAAGTAGGGAAAATGTTTCTTATAAAGGAGAATTGTGCAACTTGAATAACTAAAAAAACCATCAATGGTTGAAAATGTGTGGCTGCATAACTGTTGGGGTGTTCTTTCTCTTGCTGATTGTAAAGAAATACACTATATAATTGACTCCTGAGCTGGATTGTTCCAGTTTAGCAAAGTTTCTGATTAATAGTCCATTTTATTTTGTTACATCTGCTGAAGTACAATTTCATATTAAGTTCGGTGCTTTCTCTTTAAACACTTTAATTTCTTGTCCTCTTCCCCTTCGTCTGAGCACTCTGACTTAAGTCAGAGATGTCCATTGCCCTCTGCTATATCACTGGTGAATGTGAGCAGGCCACTCTTTTGTGCATATATCTAAATGGATCAAATCTGGAGCTTAATGTTGCAAGCAGAAAATTAGTACAGAAAATTGAATGTTGATAGTTTCATGATATATTTCAATACCCCTCTGCCCCAGCAAGTTGCGAAAGAGAAACGAGAAGGGCGATTTGCCAACCCACTTGGGTGCTGTCCAGGGGCAGAGCTGAAAAAAATCTACTTGGAAACGAGTTATCTGCCTGCTCTGATATCTGGTGACATCTGCCTAGTTGCATGTGGTTACATTTCAGAAGCAGGACATTTGATCCTTGTGGAAGTTCCCCAAGTCTTGTGATCTTCCTCATGGTATTAATGTCGGTCACATTCTTTCCATCTTCCCTTTGCCTGTGGGGGTTTTGAGGAACAGCAGGAAAGTGGAGAAGGCCAAGATGAGTTGGTCCGTGATCTTAACGCATGCTTGAGAAGCCACATGGCCAACTCCTATTTACCCTCTTTATTCTCTTATTCTGGCCTCCAGCACATCCCAGATTTTAACTGCCCTACCATTTAGCCCCTGTGCCTTCAGTTGCTTTGGCTCTGCATTGCCCTGAAATCCTCCTCCCAACCTGGTGTCTTACTATCACCCTGATATCCCTTTTTGTGTAGCTCAGTACAGTGGTTGGTTTCATTATGTTCCTAAAGTGCCTCAGTGTTTTGTTATGTTAAAGGCTGCATAAAATCTAAACTACAGTCCAAATGAAAATAGCAATCTATCTTTTGAGCAACTGCCTTGTGAATCTAAGCAGATGGTGATAAATACCCAGGGCACTCAGGCCTCCTGGTCCAGCTAGAAACATTATTGAATGATTTAATAAAGGAAGTAAAGCACTAAAATGGAGACTGTTTTGAGGAGGTGAACTTGGGGATGAAAGAGGGCTAACTGGAGGCACAAGAGACTGCAGATGCTGGAATCTGGAGCAACAAATAATCTGCTGGAGGAACTACTCAGCAGGTCGAGCAGCATCTGTACAGGAAAGGAATTGCCAAAGTTTTGGGTTGAAACCTTGCATCTGGATTGAGAATGGAGATGGCCGGTATAAAGAGCTGTCTTCCTTCTCCACGCTCTCCTGATGCAGGGTTTCGACCTGAAACGTAAACACTTACTTTGTCCCCCACAGATGCTGTTCGACCTGCTGAGTTCCTCCAGCAGATCATTTGTTGATAAGAAGGGCTAACTCTCTGGTTGTGGACCCCTTGCTTGAACTTTTGAAGAAAGAATTTGAAGTGTTGGCCTTGATGTAGAATAAACTTTTTTACTATCTTCTGTCTATACTTGATATTATTGGTATTGGTTTATTATTGTCACTTGTACCAAGGTACAGTGAAAAGCTTGTCTTACAAACCGATCGTACAGCTCAATTCATTACACAGTGCAGTTACAATGAGTTAGTACAGAGTGCATTGACGTAGTACAGGTAAAAACACTAACAGTGCAGAGTAAAGTGTCACAGCTACAGAGAAAGTGCAGTGCAATAAGGTGCAAGGTCACAACAAGGTAGATTGTGAGGTCATAGTCCATAAAGTATCATTTAATCATTTAGATGCTGCCTTTTAACTAAGTGATCAAAAACTCCTTCCTCTTATCATCTGATCCCTTTTTTTCTCTCCCCTGTCAGTATCCCACAGTGTATTTTCCGAATGAGCACTTGAGCATCGACAGCCCAGTTTTTGGAAAACGTCAGCCAAACTCCCGCCGGGCCACTCCTGTGAAGGAAACCAACGTCCAGAGCTTGGATCCCTTCCGGAATTTCAGCCCCCCACTTCCTCCCCCGCCCCCTCCATATCACCCTCCTCCATCTCCCCGGAGGGAACAGACACAATCCAGTGAAAAGAAAGAAGACAGTCAGCCTACCTCATGCCGTGCTTTGCGAACTAACCTGCAGCCACATTCTGCCTCTCGGACTTCGGAACAGGCAGTGCAAGCTTCCATCAGGACGGTTAATTGTGAGGAGCCCAGTGATGGTCACCTGTCACCTGACGAGCAGGTATTTGCAAGCATACACTGTGACTTGCTTCAAATGGGGCTCGGGTAGGGTGTTGGTGCTGTCCTTTGTCAGCACACTTGCATTGTGATCACTGATCTCGGCTGCAAGGACTTAGTTTGCTGCATTGATAAGTTCTGGCACTTTGTTTGTGATTGCTAGGACTTTCTTACTGTTCCACCTTTTTAATGCTAGCGGATACAACTATACAAAATGTGCCTTGGCTCTCGTCTTTCTCCTGGTTACAGTGACTCAGTTGGGGCAGCACAGTTGCATAGCTACAAGAGCCACTGCCTCAGCACCAGAGACCTGGGTTCAATCCTGACCTCAGGTGGTGTCTGCACATTCTCTCTGTGACTGCGTGGGATTCTTCTGGATGTTCTGGTTTCCTCCCATATCTCAAAGATGAGCAAGTTGATGGATTAATTGGCTACTGTGAATTAGCCCTAGTGTGTAGGCGAGTCGATGTTGGAGAAACAGCATGGAAACGGGCCCTTTGGCCCACTGTGTCCACACTGACCATCGACCGCTCATTTAGTTATCCTGTTTATTCACCCCACATTCTCATCACCAGATTCTACTGCTTACCTACATGCCCCTGACCCACACATCTTTTGGGGTGTGAAAGGAAACCGGAGCACCCAGGGAGAATGTGCAAACTCCACACAGACCGCATCCAAGGTCAGGAATGAGCCCTGGTCTCTAGCACTGTGAGGCAGTGTCTCTACTAGCTGTGTCACTGTGCCACCCTCTAGGTAGAACGTAGGGGGAGTTGTGAGGAGAATAAATAGAACATAGAACACTGCAGCACAGTACAGGCCCTTCGGCCCACAATGTTGTGCCGACATTTTATCCTGCTCTAAGATCTATCTAACCCTTCCCTCCCACATAGCCCCCTATTTTTCTATCATTCATGTGTCTATCTAAGAGTCTCTTAAATGTCCCTAATGTATCTGCCCCCACCACCTCTGCAGGCAGTGTGTTCCACACACCCACCACTCTGTGTAATAAAAAAATCACCAAACTAGCTTACCCCTGACATCCCCCCCCCCCCCACCATACCTTCCTCCAATCACATTAAAATTGTCCCCTCGTGTTAGCCATTGTCGCACTAGGAAAAAGTCTCTGAGTGTCCACTCGATCTATGCCTCTTATCATCTTGTACACCTCTATCAAGTCACCTCTCATCCTCCTCCTCTCCAAAGAGAAAAGCCCTAGCTCACTCAACCTATCTGCATGAGACGTGCTCTCCAATCCAGGCAACATCCTGGTAAATCTCCCCTGCACCCTCTCTAAAGCTTCCACATCCTTCCTATAATGAGGCAACCAGAAATGAACATAATACTCCAAGTGTGGTCTCACCAGAGTTCTATAGAGCTGCAACATCACCTCGCGGCTCTTGAACTCAATACCCCAACTAATGAAGGCCAGCACTCCACATGCTGCCTTAACAACCCTATCGACCTGTGTGGCAACCTTGAGGGATCTATGGACGTGGACCCCAAGATCCCTCTGTTCCTCCACACTGCTAAGAGTCCTGCAGTTGTTGTAAATGGGGTAGGTGAGTTTCAGTGCCGATTTGGTGAGCTGAAGGACCTGTTTCTATGCTGTATCTCTAAATGACTGCAAAAGAGATGCTGAATGTAGAACAGAAGCAGGCAGTCTGAAGGAACCCTGGTGTTATCCCTGGTCTGTGTAGAGTTTGCAGATTTGAGTGAGGGATGGCATAAGAGTGGAGTGGTGACCTGTCAGAGCTACTCTCAGTCAAAGCCCCATCCACCCTTGGTGGGTGCAAACAAAATACCATGGGACAGTCAGCACAGATTTAAGGAAAGGTTCTGCCTGACTAATGATTGAATGTTTTGAGGAGGTAATAAGGAGGATTGAAGGAAGTGTTTGATGTAATCCACTTGGATTTTTAGCTGGGCTTTTGACGAGGCTTCAGCTTGGAAATCTGGTCACAAAAAAAGCAAACCCACTGGGATCCGATGAAGAGGGACAAATTGGACACAAGTTTGCAGTGACAGGGAATGGAGGTAATGTCCACAGATGCTTAAAGGTAGCAGGACATATCAATAAGTTGATGGAAAAAGGTGGAAACTTTGCTTTCCTCTCTTAGCTGAGGCATGGAATACCAGGGAGATTATACCACACAGCATACTGGCAGAGTACGGTGGACAGTTCTGATCACCACTTTACAGGAAAGGTGTGATGGCACTGGAGAGGATGCAGAGGAACTTCACGCAGGATGTTGTCAGGAATGGGAAAATTGTAGCTATGAGGAAAGATTGGATTAAGTAGAATTATTTTCTTTGAAACTGAGGAGGCTGAGAGGAAACTTGATTCTCTAGATAGAAATAGGCTTTGCTATTTACTCTATCAGCAGAGTGCATGACAACCAGAGGGCAGAGATGTAAAGTAGTTGATAGGAGGTGATGAAAAAGTTTTCATCCAGAGGTTGCTGGAGTTCTGGAGCTCACTACAGAAATCCTCATTACATTTGAAAGGATTATAAATGTTCCTATTCATATTATAAATATGAACTCCTTTATTATAAATTTTCTGATTCAAGTCTCAGTCCAAAGTTCAATAGAGTTCCCCTGTTGCTCTAGCTAATGCCTATTGCTTGTCTGTTGCTATTAAAACATCTTTGTGATTATCTCCTAACTGTTTGCTGTCCTCAAATTTGCAACCATACTTCTCCACTTCAAGAATAACTATGTTGGATGTTCAGTGACAGAAAATGCTGCTATATAAATGCAATTGCTTGTTTGGCCACAGCATTTTAATAAATTACTATTTGATCTTCTGTTAGTCCTCTGCATGTTTACAGGTTGAAGACATTTAGACCACAACTCGTAAATATAATACTTCCTTATGTTTCCAATATAAACTCCTAAGTCCCTTTTTTTTACAATGGTGACTGCCCGTATAAATAGTCACACTGCAATTTCATCCCCTCACTAGTACTCATGATGCAATGCCTCCATGTCATGAATAGAAGCTGCTTTTCAAACCAGTTGCACTACAACTACAGTGATTTGTAATATGGTGCTTTGGTCTTCTATAATGGGGAAGTTGAATAGAATTGTGTGCAGCTGGAAGATTTTATTGCAGTGTAAAAGATGCTGATAATTCGTATAGCATGCTTTCACTTTGTCGGTAAACTTGGCTAACTGTTTGACGTTACAGGGTTCCAAAAGCTTGGTGAAGGACTTGATGCCTGACATTGCCATGGCAGCCACATCAAAGCAAAGTCTGACATCCAAAGACCCTGAGCTTTGCAAAGCTGTGTCTGAAGTAGGTCGGGATTCTGCAGAGCTCAGCACAGAGGCTCCTGAACCCCTCTGCTCCAATCGTGGAATCAGTAAGTACAGCCTAAGGAAGAAGAAGCACTCTCGGGGGCAGAAACCCCGAAGGCATGTAGACTTTTGGAACTACCCTGATTTTTATGACTTCTCTCCGGAAGATTCTTGCCAGTCATTTGTTTTGTCCCAGAAGTTGCCCAGCCCTGCCCCGTCCCCATCAAAGGGTCACACTTTCTGCCAGGATTTGAAGAATAACTCCAGGCCACCCACAGGTTTAAAGCAGCCCTATTTAAACCCAGCATCACCGTCCAAAAGGAAAGAGACCTTGAACAGTGAATCCACGGACACTCACGAGAAGCCTGACCTTAAGAGGACTTCTGTAAATCTTGACCTACCATCTACAGTAGAGGTTGTCCATTGTACTGCTGGCACAGATCTGACCCATGGTCTACCAGCTCATGAGGAAAGGCTATTTGATGTACCTCAACAATTTGGAAGGCCTGACCAGCAGCCACCTTTGGAACCAGTTGATTATAAAGCCTTTGCTGGTGGGACTTTGATGGGGACAGACTTAATCCATGGCTTGCCAGCTGAAGAACCAAAGCCCAGGCACAGGCTGGTGTCACCAGTCAAATGTTCATTTCTCACTTGTGAGCCACCGTCATCCCAGCTGAGGCAAAGGAACTCCCCCCAGACCATATTAAAACCAGACAACTTCTCGTCACCGGCAACTTCCTGTTGTGATTACCTTTACCGAAGGGGTGGCTCTGACAACACAATGACGACAGACTTAACTTCTAGTCTTCCTACCAGCCCCAGTGTCAGTGTGCCATTAATCTCCGTCATTGAGGACACACCTGGAAGACTAGCTGAGGCAAGCCACCTCTCGCCATCAAACTGTTGTATCAGCCATAGTGTGAACTCCAAGAGACAGCCAAACAAGTCTGAGGCTAGAGACTTTCCATACAAAAAGTCAGCTCTATAAATCTGGCATTTGTTATTTCCCTTCTGTTATGTTTTGCATCTTTTTCCCTTTTTTTCTCTCTGTCCTTTTTTTTCCCTCCCTCTCCCTATCCTTTGTTTCTCTCTGTCCTCTTCTCTCCCCCTCTCCCCCCTTGTCCCCCTCTCCCCCCTTGTCCCCCTCTCCCCCCTTGTCCCCCTCTCCCCCCTTGTCCCCCTCTCCCCCCTTGTCCCCCTCTCCCCCCTTGTCCCCCTCTCCCCCCTCCCCCCTTGTCCCCCCCTCCCCCCTTGTCCCCCTCTATCTTTTTTTTGTCTTTTGCTCTCTCGCTGTTATTCCTTCCAAAGGGTGCCCATTAAACAAAAAAATATGCGGTGCGATGGAAATTCTTGTGACCATGGTCAGATTTTGCCAGTTGGTGTCTCTGACTGTATTGCCTATATCCTGAGCTGTTTGGTTCAGAAGGAATATTGGTAATCTGATGAATCATTGGGGACGAGAAAGTCTGTGAGCAATGCAAACCATTATAGTGATTGGATTTGCAGTAGGGTTATCTTGCTTTGTACTTATTTTCTCCTTTTTAGTCCCATGATGGGCAGGTAGAGTGGACAGGAAGGGATGATTCAAGGGGTGAACTTGTTCTACCCAATCCAGCATCTGCACGTGAGATTATTTTGATGATAAGGTATGATTAGCATGGGCTGGATGTGGGCAGGGAGAGGAGGAGCAAAAGGTCCCATGTCCTGTGCAAGTTAAACAGGGCCAAAGCAAAGGCAACAATTGAGGAAGATTGAAAAATTTGGTAAAAGCACAAGGGAACCAAAATTTTAATTTTTTTTGGAATTGCTGGATTGCAAGAAAGTTTTTTGTTTAGTTCAGAAGTCATGACCAGGATTGCATTTTTTTGCTTCTGTTGAACTGGTGTTCTAAATGAAATGAAGCGGATAGATGTTTTTGTTGTCAGCACTTGCTTTGCATGGCAGACATTAGTGGAGCCAATTCTTGTGACTCCTAATGATCACTTGCTGCTCGCTGTGGAGACGGGGTCATGAAGTAAGACACGTCCCAAGCATAAGTCCTGTGCTGTGTGTTGTCAGATGAGCGGCATCCACTTGGAAGTGTGGACACTGCTGGATGCAGGAAGGGAGAACCCACACCTTTTCTTGTGTGCCTGCAGTGCCATACATTCTCCACCCTCACTGCCAATCAGCTTCAACCAGAGTGTGCTCACACACTTACATTTGAACCTCCTTGGAGCAAAGTAACCTCCCTTCTGGTTTGGGCTGGAGGACCCTTCTGAATCTTGACTCCCACTGGGAAGGTGAAGAACTCCAAAGGTGATCAGACTTGCTGCCTTGTCCACCCAGTAGCTGCCAGATTAGCAGTTCTACTGTGGATGAAAAGGGGGAGAAATAAGAGGAGTAAAAATCTGCAAGTCAAGGGGTTGCGTTTTTATTTCACCAACAGTATTCTGTAGCCATATGCAAGGAGCTAGGCTGGAAACGTTTTCACCAGTAAAATTGGCTTAACCAAGGTTCTACACATTTAACAACAGTATTCTGTAGCCATATGCAAGGAGCTAGGCTGGAAACGTTTTCACCAGTAAAATTATGAATTCTTTAAATCTGGAGTTTAGACAATTTAGTTTATGGAACTTTTTACTGAATCAATTACACTGTATGTAGGTCAGTGGAAAAGCTCTATCTGGAAGTGCTCATGCACCCAAACTTGTAGGTAACACAGGCTGATCAAACAATCTCTCCTGTCTCTGACATTTTGATAAGAAGGTATGATAGATCAACTGACATTAAGTTGCCTTTTCCAGGCTCTGTCTAGGTTTTTGTAGAGGTGTTAAACATCTGGGGTGAACCACTGGATTATCAATGGGTAGTGTGAGAAATTAAGGAGGAGCATCGCGAAAATGAGGCAAATTGGACTGACGATGGGGTTACTTCATTGCATGTTAGTTATGAGACCATTAATGGCACTGGAAATTCCCTCGCACCTTTATCTTGTCCCAGGTCTCATCTTCTTGAGGCTCTTTACTCATAACCTTAACTGTCTTAAGTTGCTTCTAAACTGCTTTTGAGAGGCTGTTTCTATTTAGGCATCTTGAAGTTAAAATTATGTTTTGAATATATTTTTATATGATATATCAACTGTGCATCTACAGGTTATATCACCTTTTCCTAAAACATTTAGTCTGTTTGAATCCCCAGCTCTGTTTTTTTTTACCATACTTGTTGAAGTGGTCATTGAAATCATGAATTTTTTTGTATTAATAAAAAGAAGATTTGTTTTCAAAACTCACTAGAGAGCCAGGGTTTTGTTCTGAGGCTATTTAAATAGGCATGTACCCCTGCAAAATCAGCCAAAGCTTAAGGCATAATCAGTTAACTGATTGATCTGATGCCATTGCAAGTATTGGAGGCCTGTTCTTAATTGTTCATTGTCAATCCCCTTTAACCGCTTGTATTCTGCAATTAAAAGAAAATGGGCAAGAATGTAATCATGCATGCCACTGAGGGGGTTGCCAAGATCAAAACCAGATGTGGGGTCAGCAAAGTGGTTGGATAATCACTTGAACAATGAGATTTACTTTCCTAATTCATCAATAACCTATGACCAATATCTGTGTTTAAACAGTGAAGAGCACAGGGAAAGTGGTTGGATGGTGTATTCTTCCTTCACTGGCATTTGAGGGAAGAAGAGTAATCTAATCCACTGGGATTGGATGGGTAGATATTTAAGCAACCACCCCTCCTGTCCCATTAATTTTGGGGTGTAAAACATGCATTGCGTGGATTCCCATCAGTTTCAAGTGGTTGGTTTGAGTTTGTGCCATTGACTTCTTTTCCACCTCTGAAACTTTGGGGAGAGCTCCTTCAAAAATCCATTGATTTGATCCATTGCCAGTCATTTGTTGACTTCAGTTCCCGCTGGTGCTCTGTAACTTATCCCAGTGCTGGCAATGTTCTGTTTTCCCCTCCCCTCAGGTGTTCCAATACACACAAAATTCTTAAATGCAGACTTGGACCTAGTGAGAGAGATGAGTATGTCTCCCTTTATTTTCTTACCATCCCCTGTCCACTCCAGTGTTAGCTATCTGCATAACCACCATCAGCTCACTAAATAATTGATGTGCTAGTATTACTCAACTATACTTTCAAAGCCACCAGCCTAAGTCCTTGCTCTTTGTAACTAGATCTTTGAGTAGGTTTTTTTTCCTGCTTATCTCTTTTTTTTGGCCAGGGAAGCAAAAAAACTTGTATCAGAGTTTTCTAATTGGCAGAGCCACTCTCTTTCAAAGTTGTCCCACTTGGAGTCGTTGTTTGGCCAAGACTGTACAACCTTTCCAGTGCCACATCAGTGCCGAAGATTGGCTGCATAGATGGGTAAACAAGGATATTCAGCCCATCTTAACTTGTTCAACCTTGCAGCTTGGCATTGAATTGGCTCTTCAAAGATTTTCCATCTATACATTCTCCATTATCTTACCTAGAACTTAACTTTGTTAGTGTTAAGTTCCTTGCAGAGTTAGTTCCTTGCAAGAGTGTTAAACTTGCTTGCCTTCTCCAAAATTTGCTTTCACAATGTGTGTTAGTTATTGGTTGACAGCACCAATGGTGTATCCCAGAAAGCCACACAAGGCAGCCACGTCTCTTCTGTGGTGTTTCCTGAGAGAGTCAAATACTTCTACGAGTTGGCTTAAAGCTGATGTTTGAAAAGTCTGAAAAGTTTGAAGGTGATAATGTTCTGATGGCATCCCGCTTGTGAGTCTGAATGTCATTGGTCAGGACTCCAAACTTGCGTTGGCAACAAATCCTATATCAGCATTGCAAGACGGACAGCCTTCTGCTGTTTATATGGATAACCAGCCATGTGTTGCTAGCTGGTCACATGCTGTGGCTTTGATAAGGGAAATGTGTTTTCCATTCAATGTGGCGTCTGAAACTTTTGAGTTTGAGGGAAAGCAAAAAAAAAACACATTTTGCGGCCTTTTAAATAAATGCTTGTTTAGCATTCTTGATTGAACATCAGTGATGGCGGTGTGGGATTCTTGTAGATCGTAATTGTAAACACATAACCCGTGACCTTGTGTGCCCAAGTTGATTTATTTTTCACTTTCTGATTCTAAGTGTGGGTGTGTTTTGGAACCATAACAACACGAAACCGCGTTATGTGAAGATTTAACGTTTTCAGATTAGTTGTACTTCGTGCCTCCCTCCACTCCCTGCCCCCATTCCCTTCCTCAAACTTCCCTGCAAAGTTCTGCCTTTTCCAGCAATATGCCTGAGGTAGTGAAATCAGCTGCTAGACTCATGAAAGTGGAGTGTGGGCTATAGTGTTCCCATCCTCCCAGGAGTTGTATAGGTGATGGTAGGGTTATTTTTAAGCAGAATGCCACAGTCTTGTTACTTCCAGGGAAATAGAAAGCGGGGTAATTCAGAAAATTTAAACCATCCATATATTAAAAACAGGGAAGTCACATTGATACTTCTATACAAAAAAAACTGGTCCAAACATCTCCAATATATTGGAGACAAAAGAGTCTGCAGATGCTGGAATCTGGAGCAAAACACTGGTGGAACTCAGCAGGTCAGGCAGCATCTATGGAGGGGCATGGACAGTCAACGTCCACTTGAAGGGTCTCAACCTGAAACGTCAACTGTCCATTTCCCTCCACAGATCCTGCCTGATTTGCTGAGTTCCTCCAGCATCTCGTGTATAACCAGAATATTGTTTGATTTTGGTCTCCACAGTACGGGAAGGATGTAAGGGTGTTGGAGAGGATCCAGGAAAGTTTGGAGGATGGTGCATGGAATGAAGGGCAACAGTTACAGGGATAGATCTGAGTGGCTATGATTGTTCTCTGTGAAGAAGGCTGAGGGGAGATCTGATGGAAGTATGTAAATTGATGAGGGGTCTGAACAGAGTGGAGAGTGGGAGGATGTTCCTTGTGGTGGAGGGGTCGGGGACCAGAGGTCACGTATATTTAAAAAACATTTAAAAAAGGGAAAGAGAATTAAGAGTGACAAGAGGAAAGACTTTTTAACAGTGTGTGGTCAGAAGGAATGCACACTCTCCGGATGTGGTGGAAGCAGGTTCTATTGTGGCTTTTGAGGGAGAATTGGATAGTTAAAATTTTGCAGGGCTTCATAGAAAGGACTGGATAATGTGAGGAGAATTGCTCTGGTAAAGGTATGATGGGCTGAATGGCCTCCTGTGCTGTAACCATTATGTGGGTTACTTCAGGAAGTCAATTTTTGTGTAGCCTTGCCTGTCACTTAATCCATTGACTGATGCTACTCGTAGTGTTGAGAGGGTTTGAGGAGTGATCAGAGCAAGCAGGGAAGTAGTTACTAGTTGGTGTGATTGAGCTTTAAACTGCAGTGGTGGCTCATGGCCAACTGGAAAGAACATTTTGGACTCGATGTTAGTTGTAGCATGACTTCAAGGAATGCAAGGATCTCATTCAACTACTCAAGCCTGTTCCACCATTCAATTAGATGGTGGTGAAGTTGCATTCATTGTGAGGATTGTTGCAAACTTCATTGTCTTTGGGGTTGTTTCACTTCCATGGGTGCCCTCTTTGACTCTGTAGCAGTGAGCACCACAGGAAAGTGGAGGCAGAAATTCTGAACATTTCCCCTTGCCCCTGTATCCAGCACTGCTTTCAGAGACCAAGTGACTTTAGCATTTGCCAAGGCTCAAGCCAAAGGCTCATAGGAGCCATCTGCAGAGAGGAGTATTTGAATGGGATGTGGTTTATTGATGAACTGTTAAATACCTGAGTAAGGAAGATGGCATCTGAAAATCATCAAAGCCTTAATTTTCCCCATTCCTTAAGTGTGCATTGCCAGAATCTGCAAACCATTTTGTTCCTTCTCATGCAGAGCAATCAAATGTTCTTCCTTAAACTACTGTCCACCAACTTTCAGTATTAAGCACTTAGCTGGTTTTAAATTGCCTATTTGCTTACAAGGAGCTATTTATAATTGACCCAGACTACATTAATGGTACCTTTCAACTGTGAAGGGGTTAAGGCAAAATGTTAATTGAATTCCATTGTTCACATTTTTTTTGTAAGTGCCATGCCCTTACTATTTTACTACTTTTATTAAAAAAAAGTTTACCATTTAATCTATATGTTAGTGACTGAATCCCAGCTCACATGTATGCTATATATATATATATATATATATATATATATATATATATATATATATATATATATATATATATATATATATATATATATATATATAGTCCCACCTTTGTAAATTTCCCCATGTGTATAATATGTGTTTCTTCTAAATCTATTTTTCTACAACAGTAGATGTGTCCAGTGTCAATTAGGGGAAATAACAAATTGATTATGATTTTTTCCACCCAAATAGTAAGTTATTTATGTACTATAGTTGCTTGAATCTTTCTAATGTCTCAAGGATAATAAATGTATGAAAACTCTACTGAGAGTCTGTGTGTGCCTTGTTTTGGAATGGCTGACCTCTTGTGTTGCTTACTGGATTTGTACTCTGTAGTACAGAACTCCAGCTGCTAGAGGCTGAATCTTTCTTATTAATTATAACACGGGAGGCCATCTGGTCCATGTCAGCTCCCAGGAGAGCAATTCCATCAGCCCCATTTCCCTGTTGTTATGAAACAGGTTAAGGGTCTCAGAGGCAAGGACTCTGAACAGATAAGTCTTAGAGATAAATGATGTACTTACAAAAGACAAACGTGGGGAAAGGGTCACGGGAATAACACGCACAGTTTATAGTGAGTGTGGGGAAAATCGCAACGAGGGTAAAATAGACACACAAATTCACACGCAGACACACACCAAACTAGATACAGACAATCAAGGAAAAACAATACGATACCCACCACCCCTTGACTCAGCATGGGCACGGCTATATTGCTACCAGGGATACTAACTAGAATGCTCCCACCCCTTTTAACAGTGCACACCTCACCAACAATTTCTCCAGCACCATTTCACAGTGCTCGTCCTGGAGCGAAGCAGGGTCATTCCTCGGAGACAAAAGAGCAAGAGCCGAGCACACGTGGTACTCTTTATAGTGCTGGGGGGGTCCAGCCCAGGTAACTTAAAAAGGCAAGTGGCCTGGTGCCAGCAAGGACTAATCAATCACAAAGGCCAATGGTCAGGTGTGCACTGATGGGTGGGGCGGGGCCAATCCTTGATTGGCAGTGGTGTGTCTTCTGACCAGGTAGGGGCAGTGTTGTCACGTGACAGCCACAACCCTCCACAGTACACCTGTAACCTTCTCATGCTGATCAGTTCCTCTTTTGCCTTTTTTCCTCATTTACCTACACCAGGGATAATTTACACTGTCCAATTCATCCACCAGCTTGTCTTTGGGATGTGGGGGGTGGGAAAGAAACCCACGTGTTCAGAGAGAGAATGTACAAACTCCACACAGCACTGAAGGTCTGGATCAAACCTGGGTCACTGAAGCTGTAAGGCACATCACTGCCTGCTTCAGTGCCCTGATCTTTCAGTTAGATCTTCATGTGTCCATCTCTCCAGTGAAGAGTAAGCTTTTGTGTTTGGGGCCCCAGTGTGATCCTGCATCAAACAAGGTTTTGAATCTAGTTGGGTGTCCCACTTCACCTGCCTGCTGACTTGGGAATGGGTGAGGTTTTAGGACCTTCCAGCCCGTTCGACCACCCTGCTGCCCCTGTTGATCTCAGCACCGAGGTCTCTGTCCAGGCTGAATGTCTGCTCATGGGATTAGATATTTGGTGCCCCAGTTTCACAAGGAAGCTCCTGTGGGATAGTTTTACTTTGCTAATCCTGATCTGTTGCAAGTATCAATCATGGCCAAACCTCATGTGTAGACAGACATGGTTTAAATCAATTGGAAGTTCCCCTTCTGCACAGTTTGTTTCCAAACCCCCAGCTAGTACCTTGGCCTTGACACCTTTCCTCTGTAATGTCAGTCATCCTAGCACCCCCTGATCTTGCCATCTCCCACTCTGGCACCTCCCCAGTTTTATCCCTTGGGCAGGTGGGCTAGAAAAACTGTAACAGCCTGTAGAACAGGGAGAGTATTGCTATGGAAGAGGGAATTCTTGTTTGAAGATTCTTAGCCATCTCATTTAAAAATTGGGGTGAGAATTTTCATATTGGGTTGTTGCTCAATGTAAATTGGATTATTATTGTTGCATGTACCAAGGGACGGTGAAAAATCTTTTTTGCATGCCATCCATACAGATTTCATCACAGTGCTTTGAGGTAGTACAAGGGAAAAGCAATAACCGAAAGCAGAGTAAGGTGTTACAGTTGCAGAGAAAGTACAGGCAGGCAATAAGGTGCAAGGCCACAACAAGGTAGATTGTGAGGTCAAGAGTCCACCTTGCCATACTAGGGGACCATTCAACAGTCATAACAGCGGGATAGAAGCTGTCCTCAAGTCTGGTGGTACGTGCTTTAGGCTCTTGTATCTTCTGCCCGATGGGAGGGGGGAGAAGAGAGAGTGTCTGGGGTAGGTGGGGTCTTTGATTATGCTGGCTGCCAAGGTAAGTCAGCAAACGTGGGGACCGTAGCACGTGGATGGTACAGGGGCGCAGAGGTTAGTACTGCTACCTCTCAGCTTCAGGGGCCAGGTCTGATCTGACATCGGGTGCTGTCTGTGTGGAGTCTGCATGTTCTCACTTCGACCACATCCCACAAATGGGTTGGTAAGGGAACTGGCTACTGTAATCTAACCTTTGGGGTAGTTAGTTGGCAATGGGGCTGAATAGCTGTTTT
The DNA here is from genome assembly GCF_009764475.1 of Pristis pectinata. Taxonomy (NCBI): domain Eukaryota; kingdom Metazoa; phylum Chordata; class Chondrichthyes; order Rhinopristiformes; family Pristidae; genus Pristis; species Pristis pectinata. The sequence goes on along the minus strand of NC_067439.1, from coordinate 4,553,325 downwards.
TGCCATAATAAATGAGTAACAAAGCTGGATGAGTTAGGGTGTGAGCAGACTAGTTCTGGGTGACCTCAGACAGGACCTCTGAAAGATGGTATCCCAAACAATGCAGCACTCCCTCGGTACCAGATTGTAGGCCTAGGTTCTCCTGCTGGTGACCTGGGATTGGGGATTTATCAGGGTATCTTTTCAACAGACAAGATGCTGGAGGAACTCAGTGAGTCAGGCAGCATCTGTGGAGGGAAATGGACAGTCAACATTTCAGGTTGAGACCCTTCATTTGGATGACCAAGAATGTCAACTGTCCATTCTCCTCCACGGATGCTGCCTGACCTGCAGATTTCCTCCAGCATCTCGTGTGTTGCTCCAGATTCCAGCATCTTCATTCTTGTCTCCAGGAAATCTTTTCATCAAGGCGAGAGTACAGGCCACTGAACACACAGATAATCAAGTCATAAGGACTATACGTCACAGAAACAGGCCCTTCGGCCCACTGAGTCTGTGTTGACCATCAACCACCCATTCACACTAATCTGCAGTAATCTCATTTTTTTTTATTCTCCCCATGTTCTCATCAACTCCCCCCAGATTCTACCCCTCACCCACACACTGGGGGCAATTTACACTGGCCAATTAACCCACTGACCCACACGCCTTTGGGATGTGGGGAGGAAACTGGGGTGCCCGAAGGAAACCCACACGGTGACGGGGAGAACGTGCAAACCCCACACAGACAGCACTCGACGTCAGAATTGAAACCAGGTTGCTGGCGCTGTGAGGCAGTGACTCTACTGATTGCACCGCTGTGCTGCTGTAAATATCATGACAGTCTCTGTGTCCACCACCAATTCAAGCAAGAGCGAGGTATAATCCTTGTCAATATTCAGTTAGGAAGACAGCAGGAAGAACTCAAGGGATGCTTTCACCATTCTCTGCTCTCTCAAGCCCTGACTCATGCATTGTACCTTGCCTGGATTGTTTCCCACAACTATGCTGTCATTACCTACTCTGTATTTATCGTCTATTTGCTAATTTGCTTTCAACGTTAAATTATCCTCATTGGATTTGGTGTGCTTTCTATTAATTACCATTTATTGATGCAGTGCAGTTAACCCATTACCGCTATTTTGTCCGGCTTTTGCTGTTGCCTTATCTATTTTTAATCTGTTCACAAAGTGCTTAGTCATCATTTTTCGCTCCATCGACAATGTCATTTCTGTGACCCTGTCCCGCACACGGATTTTGTTCGTTTCTGACTTACGAGCAGTTCTCGGGAACAGAACCTGTCGTCACCTGGGGAGGACCTGTATACTACTGTGTAACATGTAGGACAAAAAGTGAAATAAAATGTTTGGATATAATAACATCCAACAGTCCTGTGGCGCCACCAAAATCCCGAGGGTGCTGGATTCTCGGAGTTATGGTGTCGGTGAAAAGAAACACTCTCTGTTTTCAGTTCCAGCTTGTAAAACTCTGGGAAGAATGGAGAGGATCGTGTGTGAGCAAAGGGGATACCTGCTTTGACGCCCATCTTTCTTTGTACAAACTGTTTAGCTAAGTTTTCTTGCTCTTGCCCGCCCCTCACTCTTTCAGAATCAGATTTATTATCACTGACCTATTTGTTGTTTTGCGGCAGCAGTACAGTGCAAAGACATAAAGTTACCATAAATTACAAAATAAATAAATAGTGCAAAATAAAGAAATGATGAGGTAGTGTTCATGGACCGTTCAGAAATCTGATGACTGAAGGGAAGAAGCTGTTTCTGAATCGCTGACTGTGGGTCTTCAGGCTCTTGTACCTCCTCCCTGATGGTAGTAACGAGAAGAGGGCATGTCCCGGATGGTGAGGGTCCTTTAGTGATGGATGCTGCCTTCTTGAGGCACCGGCTCTTGAAGATGTCCTCGACGGTGGGGAGGGTTGTGCCCGTGATGGAGCTGGCTGAGTCTACAACCCACTGCAATCCCCCTCCCTCGTTCTCACTCTGACTTCCTCCCCCTCACTCTTGTTCTGTTCCCCTGAACATTCTCCCTCTGCGCTCCCCCACCACTCTCGTGCTCCCTCCACCTCATTCTCCTTACACCCACTCATTCTCCTCTTGCTCCCAAGCTCTCTTCACTCTCTGCCCGATGACAAGGGCTTGTAGTCTTTCTAATAAATGCAGGTAACGATTAATGTTCTAGCAGATATCCACACCTTGCAATATGCCACAGACACCCCAGTTCACCCCAGGAAAAATATAATCATGTGGAGTTGCTTCTACCCTATTACAAGACTCTCTAATGGACCTCTTATACGATAAAGGTGAACTCTTCATCTCCCAATCTACCTCTTCGTGGCCCTTGCACCTTATTTGTCTACCTGCACTGAACTTTCAATGTGACTGTAACATTATATAAGATCTCTTTATTAGTCACATGTACATCAAAACACACAGTGAAATGCATCTTTTGCGTAGAGTGTTCAGGGGGCAGCCCCCAAGTGTCGCCACGCTTCCGGCGCCAACGTAGCATGTACTGTATATAAGGGCATGCATGGTAGTGTAGCGGTTAGCTTAACGCTATTACAGCGCCAGCGACCCGGGTTCAATTCTGGCCGCTGTCTGTAAGGAGTTTGTACGTTCTCCCCGTGTCTGCGTGGGTTTCCTCCGGGTGCTCAGGTTTCCTTCCACATTCCAAAGACGTACGGGTTAGGAAGTCGTGGGCAATGCTATGTTGGCGCCGGAAGTGTGGCAACACTTGCGGGCTGCCAAGTCTATGACTCTAACTCAGCAGGTCAGGAAGCATCCGTGGAGGGAAATGGACAGTTGATGTTCCAGTCCTGATGAAGGGTCTCGATCTGAAACGTCGACTGTCTGTTTCCCTCCCATAGATGCTGCCTGACCTGCTGAGGTCCTCCAGCACTTTGTGTGTTGCTCTCTTTTATCTTACTGAGTTTGCTGGAAAATTGATCATATCATTGTGTAAAAATTTTAAAAATGAATTAGGAATGTATTGTACTATAAAATAGGAATAATAGTGGGGAAAATCTTCTAGTCTGGCACCACCAAGCACTCAGACGTGCTGGATTATCAGAGTTTCACTGAATCAGTGAACTTGAACCCATTCCTTCTGGTCCCTGTTTCCCTGCTGGCTTCACCCTATTTTCATCCAATGCATCAAATTCCGGCTGGGGTTATGGGACAGTAAATGAGTCCAGGAATCCTGGCTGATGATAACTCTTCCTTCCTCCAGCCACACTGGGGCAGTGTCTCACTTATTTGGTCACGGGATGTGAAAGTTACAGGCAGGGCCACCACATATTGTCCTTTCATACTCCCTGTGGAACCAAGCTCTGTGCTGGGCCCATTCAGAGGAAGTTAAGAGTAAATCAGATGGCTGTGGAATTGCTTCTAGGCTGGATCAGATAAGGACATTGGCCCTGATGCGTGGGTTTGATCGGAAACGTCAACAATTCCTTCCCCACCTCCCCACAGATGCAGCTCGACCCGCTGAGTTCCTCCAGCAGATTGTTTGTTGCTCCAGATTACAGCGTCTGCAGTCTCTCGTGTCTCCAAGGACATTGCTGAACCAGGTTGGAGGTATGCTTGAGTATGAAATCAGAACACAACCCAAGCCCAAAAGGACATAATTTTTTTGATATCAGATCCTTGCCGACCAGAGTCCTTTCCTTGTATCTATCCACACCGTGGGTCCAGTTAACCCGGTATTACATGGACCCTGTATAATCATGTATCATGTAATCATGTATTATAAACTTCTGAGCATTAGCTCAATGATTTTTAGATAGCATGACAGGAGGCCAAGGGCTTCAAAGCTGTCCCAAGCCAAACCCAATGCCTAGTAAGATCCCAATAGGCATTATCGGGAAGCCAGGCTCTTAAAGCAGAAAGCTTCATGGTCACTGGAAGGACATAGGTTTAGGATAAGGGGTGAAGAGGTTTAGAGGGGATCTGAGGAGGAATTTTTTCACCCAGAGGATGTTTGGAATCCGAAACGCACTGTCTGAGAGGGTGGTGGAGGCAGAGGTTCTCTCAGCATTTATGTAGAGAAGCACTTAACTCACCAGGGTTTAGAAGGCCACAGACCAAGTTCTGGTAAGTGGGATTAGTATGGATGGGTATTTGATGGTCAGCGTGGATATGGTGGGCCGAAGGGCCTGTTTCTGTGCTCTATGACTCTATGACCATCACTGATACTGGTTTTTAAATTCCATTTTTATGAAATTAACTACATTTAAATTGCTCAGGAACTCATGTCAGCAGCTCCACTGATGTCTGCTGTTCCCCTCATTGTCATTTCCTTACAATATAGGAGGCCATTTGGTCCATTAAGTCTGTGCCAGCTCTCAGAACAATCCCATCAAACCCATCCCTGTTCTCCCTCAGATGCCCATTAAAAGCCCCATGGTTCTCCTACCATCCACCTGCACTTAGGAGTCATACAGCACGAACACAGGCCCTACAGCCCAACTCATCCATGCCAACTAAGTTGCCTAACTCAACTAGTCCCATTTGCCTGTGTTTCCCATGTCCCTCTAAATCTTTCCTATCCATCTACCTGTCCAAATGTCTTTTAAGTGTCATAATTGTATCCACCTCAACCACTTCTTCTGGCAACTCATTCCATATACTTGCCACCCTCTGTGTTAAAAAAGTTCCCCTCAGGTTTCTTTTAAATCTTTCCCCTCTCACCTTAAGCTATGCCCTCTAGTTTTTGACTCCCCTTCTCTGGGAAAAGACTGTGGTTATTCACCTCAGCTATGGCCCTCATGATTTAGGGATAGTTTACACTAACTAACGCACGTCTTTGGGATGTGGGAGGAAACTGGAGCACCCGGGGGAAACCCACACAATCACGGGGAGAACGTGCAAACTCCTCATAGACTGTGCCCGAGGTCAGGATCGAACCTTGGTCTCTAGAGCTGTGAGGCAGCAGCTATACTAACTGCACCATTGTCCCTTTTCTCTCTCCTCCTGATCTACCCAGTTCCTCCTGCACCCACCCCACACCCCCCATCACCCTCCACCCACCCCATCTGCCCGACACCCACACACCCCCCCCCCCGGGTCGCCTCCCCCCACCGTTCCCCTCTGCCCCTCCCCACCTTCCTCCATCTGCAGCCCTTTTGTCACCTCCACCTTCACCTCCCGGCCTCTGTCGCTACTCCCGCTCTCCCCTCCTCCATCTGCCTATCGCCCCCTCCTCACCTGGATCCACCCTCTCTCCTCCCAGCTCTTGTTCCACTCCCTTCCCTCCACTTCTTTATACTGGCTATATCCCCTCTAATCTTTCAGTCCGGATGAATGGTCTTGTCCCATTTCCCTCCACAGATGCTGCCTGACCCACTGAGTTCCTCCAGCAGATTGTTTGTTGTTCCAGATTCCAGTGTCTGTAGTCTCTTGTGTCTCCATGCACCACTGTACTGCCCTGTCGCCGGTCACCTTAAACGTATGCCCTCTGGTCATTGGCCTGTCAGCCAGAGGGATCAGTTCCTGTGCTCAGAACAGAGCAGGTTGAGCTGAGGGCTTTCAATCACCAAGGTAAATACACTGTGTAAATAACAATGGAGGATTAATAGCTGGAGAGGCACGGATTTAAGGATACTATTATAGAGTTGTAGAGCAATACAGCACGGATACAGGCCCTTCGGCCCAACCAGTCCATGCTGACTACGGTGCTCACCCAGCTAATCCCAATTTCCTGCATTTGGCCCATATCCCCCCATGTACCTATCCAAGTGCTTCTTAAATGATACTATTGTACCTGCCTCAACCACTTCCTCTGGCAGCTCGTTCCATATACTCACCACCCTCCGCATGGAAAAAGTTGCCCTTCAGGTCCCTTTTAAATCTTTCCCCTCTCACTGTAAACCTAATCCCCCTAGTTTTGGACTCCCCTACCCTGGGGAAAAGACTGTTACCATCCACCTTATCTATGCCCCTCATGATTTTATAAACCTCTAAAGGTCACCCCTCATTCTTCTACGCTCCAAGGAATAAAGAACTAACCTGGCTGACCTCTCCCTATAACTCAGGCCCTCGAGTCCTGGCAACATCCTCGTAAATCTTCTCTGCACTCTTTCCAGTCTAACCACATCTTTCCTATAACAGGGTGACCAAAACTGTACACTGTACTCCAAGGAAAATAATTTTGTTAGTCACCTCACTGTGGCAAAACCTGTGAGTTTGAATTCTCCCATACTGTGTGGCGCAGTGGCACAGCTACTAAAGCTGCTTCCTCTCAGCTCCAGCAACTCGGGTTCAATCCTGACCTCTGGTGCTGTCTGTGTGGAGTTTGCACGTTCTCTTCTAGTTTCTTCCCATGTACCACAGGCATGCTGGTAGATTAATTGGCCACTGTAAATTGTCCCTAGTGTGTAGGTGAGTGGTAGAATCTGAGAGGAGTTGATGGGAACGTGGGGAGAATCTAATGGCATTAGTGCTAAATGGTTGGCGTGGACTCGACTGGCTGAAGGACGTTCCCATGGTGAATGACTCAGTAGTCAAAACTTTAGACCACAAGTTCAAACGTAAATAAAAACTGAAGATAGTGGAAGTGCTTAATCGGAAAAGTAAGGTTGCTTCACTTCTTGGATTTCATCAGACGTTGTTCTGAGTTTCATTTTTTATTCTTTTCCTTCACAACCTCAGGAGACTGCATTTCACAGTGACCACTGGCTCCTCCTTAAAGGTTCACTTCTAGGCCCTCTACACCAGAGGCAGAAACTTAACAGTGAAATTGGGGTCAACTCTACAGTCGTGAGAAAGGCCTGCTTGTTTTTTGTAATGTCAAAAATAGTTAATAGGGTGATAACTAATAGATAACACAAGAGGACATGACAATGCAGGCATCTCAAGGCACTTGAAAAGTAGCACCAGTGCTATCTCTGTAAAATCCTTTAAATTTACTGGAGGAACTGGATGAATTGGGGCAGCACGGTAGCGTAGGGGGCGGCACAGTAGCGTAGCGGTTAGTGTGATGCTATTACAGCGTCAGCAATCGGGTTTCGACTCCCATCTCTGTCTGGAAGGAGTTTGTACGTTCTCCCGTGTCTGCGTGGGTTTCATCCAGGTGCTCCGGTTTCCTACCACATTGCAAAGACGTACGGGTAGGTTAATTGGGTTTAAAATGGGCGGCGCAGGCTCGTTGGGCCGGAAGGGCCTGTTACCACGCTGTAAGTAAAATTTTAAAACATTTTTTAAAAATTTTAAAAATTTAAAAGAGAATTGAACCAATGGACAACATCCCCAGCTTCGATGACCTGGTCGCACTCAATTGGCTGTCAAGTTCAAGTTCATTGTCATGGCCATACATACCCAGGGTATAAATACCATGAAAATTTGCTTTTTTGCAGCAGCAGTACAGTACACTACAAACATGACAAACATAAGTTACATAAACTTAAATTACATAACTTACACGACAAACTAAACATAACAACATCAGTGCAAGTCGAGGAAAATAGAGTCCGAGGTAGACTTAGGGTTTTTCAGGTCGGTTCAAGAACCTGACGGCAGTGGGGATGAAGTTGTTGTTGAACCTTGAGGTGTGGGGTCTTCAGGGCCCAGATGGTGGGGGTCCCCGATGATGGATGTCGCCTTCCTGAAACATCACGTCTTGTAGGTGTCCTTGATGGAACTGACTGAGTCCCACCACTCTCTGTAGCCTCTTGTGTTCCTGTGCATTGGAGTCCCCATACCAGGCTGTGATGCAATCAGTCAGGATGCTTTCCACTGTACATCTGTAGAGGTTTTCAGAGTCTTCGATGCCATGTCAAATCTCCTCAAACTTCTAAGGAAGTAGAGATGCTGACACACCTTCTTCATGGTTGCATCTATGTGCTGGGCCCAGGATAGATCCTCCAAGATGTTGACATCCATGGCTTGAAGCTGCTCACCCTTTCCATCACAGACCCTTCAATGAGGACTGGTGGGCTATGTTGAGTAGGCCGAGTCTATCACATGATAGACTCCCAAAAGAGATTACCAGACAGACAGAGAAAAGGATTCAAGGGTGTGCTTAAAGCTTCCTTGGAGAAAGGCAATGTCCCCACTGACTCCTGGGAATCTCTGTCCTTGATGGCTCAAAGCGGAGAAGGGACGTTTGGGATGATATAATGAACCTTGAGTCCATAAAGTGGGGATCCCTGTGTTAGCAGTGGAAGGAGAGAACCACCTCACAAACCACCCCATCAGTCATCTCCTGTACCGTCTTTCGAAGAGTCTGTGGTTCCCAACTGGTCTTGTCAGCCACCTAAGAACGTGCAAAACTGAGGTAGAAGCCACTCATCCCCGATTCTGAAGGACTGCCTGAGAAGAAGAATGTGCACTGAAAGATCGCAGAGGTTTGGAAACACTGGTGATACATCAATGCGTCAGCTGTGTGACAACCAGGAAATGAATCTTAGCTGGGACAAGCTGAATAACTGGCTCTTATAAAACTCAAATTCAGTTGAAGTCTCTGCCAGGCTGATCAAGAGCTTTGCTGACCACAAGAAGTTGTTTAGCAACCTAAACTGGGGAAATCCTTCTTTATTGGATACTACTTGTTACAAGCATCTCCAGAAAGGGCTTGAATGTCATTCACCAACTCCTGTTCTCTGAATGATACCCTGAACTGTCTGACTTGTGGTCTGGCTGTCTGACTGGTTGCATCACGGTCTGGTACAGCAAGTCGAATGTGCAGGAATGTAAGAAGCTGCAGAGAGTAGCGGATTCGGCCCAATACATCACGGGCACATCCCTCCCCACCATCGGGAGTATCTACAGGAGGCGCTGCCTCAAGAAGGCAACATCCATCATCAGAGATCCCCACCATCCGGGTTGTGCCATCTTCTCTCAGCTACCATTGGGCAGGAGGTACAGAAGCCTGAAGTCCCACACCACCAGGTTCAGGAACAGCTACTTCCCTTCAACCATTCAGTTCTTGAACCAACCAGCGCAACCCTAATTACTACAGTTTAGCAACACTGTGACCACTTTGATCACTTTGCACTAAAATGGACTTTTTTTGTTCTAATTGTGTTCCTGTAACTGTGTTCTTTCTTGTAAAAACTGTGTGTAATTTATGTTTAATTTGTTTTTCTTGTGAATGCTGCTTATCTGATCCTCTGTGCCTGTGATGTTGCTGCAAGTGTTTCATTGCACCTGTGCACGCATGTACTTGTGCATCTGACAATAAACTTGACTTTGACTTTGATAAGGCCTTGAATTTAAATCGCTTATCATTGGTTTCAAGTTCTCCATGGCTTGCAGTCCTCCCCACCTCCTCCGACACTGCTCCCCAAAATTGTTATACACAGAAAATCGGAGCAGGGAGCAGCCATACAGCCCCTCAAGGAAGCCACACCATTTAGTCTCATGGGCAATCTTGGACCACTTTCGTACCCGACCCCTTCAGCTCATGGGATCCCTTGGTGTCTGTGACTGACTGACTGGGAGCAAAGGGAGGCAAAGTTGGTTGATGAAGGGTCTCGATCTGAAATGTCGACTGTTTATTTCCCTCCATAGATGCCGCCTGACCTGCTGAGTTCCTCAAGCATTTTGTGCGTGTTGCTCCAGATTCCAGCATCTGCAGAATCTCTTGTGTGTTAATTTTTCTCTCTCCTTTCTCAGAGGATTTGAAGCTAATTGTAACTGGTCTTGACGTCATTAAACTGGAGAGGGTGCAAAAAAATATTTATGAGGATGTTACCGAGACTGGAGGGCTTGGGTTATAAGGAGAGGCTGGATAAGCTGAGACTTTTCTCCTTGTAGTCTGGGAGGCTGAGGGGTGACCTTGTAGAGGTTTATAAAATCATGAGGGGTGTGGATAAGGTGAACGGCCAAAGTCTTTTCCCCAGGGTAGAGGACTCCAAAAGGGCGTAGGTTTAAGGTGAGAGGGGAAAGCTTTAAAAGAGACCTGAGGGGCAACTTTTTCACACAGAGGGTGGTGGGGGTATGAATGAGCTGCCAGTGGAAGTAGTAGAGGCGGGTACAATTATATTCAAAAAAGACGTTTGTACAGGTACACAGATAGGAAAGTTTTATGGGATATGGGCCAGATGCGTGCAAATGGGACTGGCTTAGATGGGCATCTTGGTTGGCATGGACAGTTTGGGTGGAAGGGCCTGTTTCTGTGCTGTTTTACTCTATGAGTCTACTTGAAGCAGGTACGGTAGTGTAGCGGTTAGCGTAACGCTTCACAGTGCCAGCGACCCGGGTTCAATTCCCGCCGCTGTCTGTAAGGAGTTTGTACGTTCTCCCCGTGTCTGCGTGGGTTTCCTCCGGGTGCTCCGGTTTCCTCCCACATTCCAAAGACGTACGGGTTAGGAAGTTGTGGGCGTGTTATGTTGGCGCCGAAAACATGAAGACACTTGCAGGCTGCCCCCAGAACACTCTACGCAAAAGATGCTTTTCACTGTGTGTTTCGATGTCCATGTGACTAATAAAGAAATCTTATCTTATCTTGAATATTGTGGGAGTACCTGCCCCCATCACCCTCTCAGACAGTGGGTGGTATTGGGATTGGTTTATTATTGTCACTTGTACCGAGGTGCAGTGAAAAACTTGCCTTGCACACCGATCGTACAGGTCAATTCATTACACAGTGCAGTTACATTGAGTTAGTACAGAGTGCATTGAGGTAGTACAGGTAAAAACAATAACAGTAGAGTAAAGTGTCACAGATACAGAGAAAGTGCAGTGCAATAAGGTGCAAGGTCACAACAAGATGGTGAGGCAATATTCAGATTCCAATTCCAACCACCCTCTGGGTGGTTTAACCTTTCCTCAGAGCCCCTCGAACTCTCTTATCCCTTCCCCTAACCTATGCCCTTTAGCTTTAGATACCCCTGCTATGTGGAAAAGTTTCCTATCCTTCACCCCATCTACACTGCTGTATCTTTCATGGTCTTAGACTTCCATGCACACTGCAGTCATTGCATTTCTAAATTGTGGTTGCTGTACCAGAGTAGGAAAAATAGCACAGCAAGATCCCACAGACAGCAAGGAGGTAATGATCTGCTTTAGTTTCTTTTTTTAATTTGTTCATTCACAGGATATGGACCTCTCTGGTGATGCTGATGTGTAGCTGCCCAGACTGAGGAGACAGTTGATGGGTCTGGATTCACATACCAAGTGGGTGAGTGGATTTCTCTCCCTGAAGGAAAGTCATGAACCAGGTGGGTTTTAATGACAAAATAATAATTCTGTCGTTACCATTACTGAAACTAACTTTAATGCCAGCTTTAATTACAGATTTAAATTCCCCAACTGCCATGGTAGGACTTGAACTCCTGTTCTCCAAGTTTCTTGGTCCAGAATTCTGGCTGCTAGTCCGGTGTCTTAACCACTACACTGCTGTTCTCCAGCAATACTAGCTGATGGATAAATGTTAACACAAGAGACTGCAGATGCTGGAATCCAGAGCAAAAAACAAACTGCTCGAAGAACTCAGTGGGTCGGGCAGCATCTGTGGAGGGAAATGGACAGTTAATGTTTCAGTTTGACACCTTTCATCTGGACTGAAGGAAAACTTCTTCAAAGTGGGCATACCTTGAAGAGACTTTGCAGTGGATACAAAAACTTGAAAGCAAGTACCGCCAGGCTCAAGGACAGTGCCTATCCCACTGTTATCAGACTCTTGAATGGTCATCTCATACGTTGAAGATGAACTCTTGATCTCCCAAAATACCTCAACATGGCCTTTGCACTTTACTTGTCCACCTGCAATACACTTTCTCTGTAGCTACACTATATTCTGCATTCTGGTTTTCTTTTTACCAACTCGATATACTTATGTACGACATAATCTGCTTGGCATGCAAACAAAAGCTTTTCATTGCACCTCGGTATACGTGACAATAACAAACCAACATCAACACAAAAGACTGCTGCAAATAAGTGTTTAAAGGCATTTAGCACGCTGGCCTTCATCATTCAGGGCACTGAGTATAGGAGTTGGGACAATATGTTGCAGTTGCACAAGTCATTGGTAAGGCTGCACTTGGAGTACTGTGTACAGTTTTGGTCATTCCATTATAAGAAAGATGTGGTTAAACTTGAAAGAGTGCAGAAAAGATTGATGTTGCCAGTACTAGAGGGCCTGAGTTATAGGGAGAGGTTGGCCAGGCTAGGCCTTTATTCCTTGGAATGTAGGAGAATGAGGGGCGACCTTATAGAAATGTTTAAAATTATGAGGCGTAGATAAGGTGGACAGTAACAGTCTTTTCCCCAGGGTAGGGGAGTCCAAAACTAGGGGTCTTAGTTGTAGGGTGAGAGGGGAAAGGTTTAAAAGGGACCTGGGGGTCAACTTTTACATGCAGATGGTGTTAAGTATGGTTACAAGCTGGTTGAGGCAGGTACAATAGTATTATTTAAGAAGCACTTGGATCACAAGATCACAAGACAAGGGAGCAGAAGCAGGCCATTCGGCCCATCGAGTCTGCTCCAAGGAAGGGGAAATAGAAATGAGAAATGGGGAATGGGGGAAGAAGAAGAAAAAAAAACTATTCTAATCCCAATTTCCGGCCTTATCCCCATATCCCTTGATATCCTGACTATTTAGATATCTATCTATCTCCTCCTTGAACGCCCACACTGATCTGGCTTCAACTGCTGTACGTGGCAAGGAGTTCCACAAATTCACCACCCTCTGGCTAAAGACATTTTTCCTCATCTCTGTTTTGAAACTGTACCCTCTAATTCTAAGATTGTGCCCTCTGGTCCTGGACTCACCCACCAAGGGAAACAGCCTAGCCACATTTACTCTGTCCTTTCCTATCAATATTTTAAATGTCGCTATGAGGTCCCCTCTCATTCTTCTGTACTCCAGCGAGTACAGTCCAAGAGCCGACAAACGCTCCTCATACGTAAGCCCTTTCATTCCTGGAATCATCCTCGTAAATCTCCTCTGAACCCTCTCCAACGTCAACACATCCTTCCTAAGATGTGGGGCCCAAAACGGCGCACAATATTCCAAATGAGGCCTCACTAGTGCCCTGTAGAGCCTCATTAACACTTCCTTACTTTTATACACTATACCTCTCGAAATGAATGCCAACATAGCATTCGCTTTCTTTACCACCGATCCAACCTGGTGGTTAACCTTTAAGGTATCCTGCACGAGTACCCCCAAGTCCCTTTGTACTTCCGTGCTTTGGATTTTCTCTCCTCCTAGATAATAATCTGCCCGCTTATTTCTGCTTCCAAAGTGTACAACTGCACATTTCCCTACATTGAATCTCATCTGCCATTTCCTTGCCCATTCTCCTAAACTGTCTAGGTCCCTCTGCAACCTTCCTATCTCTTCAATACTCCCTACTCCTCCCCCTATCTTGGTGTCATCCGCAAACTTAGCCACGAAACCATTTATTTCATCATCCAAATCATTAATGTACAAGGTAAAAAGGAGCGGTCCCAACACCGACCCCTGCGGCACACCACTAGTAACCGGTAACCAACCAGAACGAGATCCTTTTATTTCCACCCTTTGCTTCCTGCCAACCAGCCAATGCTCCACCCATTCTGTTATCCTACCCGTAATTCCATGACCTTTCATCTTATTAATCAGTCTCTTGTGAGGCACCTTATCAAAGGCCTTTTGAGTCTAAATACACAACATTTACCGCCTCTCCCTTATCCACCTTGCCTGTGATTTCTTCAAAAAACTCCAATAGGCTGGTCAGGCAGGATCTTCCCTTCACAAAACCATGTTGGCTAGGACCTATCCTGCCCTGTGCCTCTAGGTATCTAGGATGGGTACATGGAGGGCCAAGGCTTAGAGGGATATGGGCTGAACACAGGAAATTGGGTGGGGGTCAGTGGTTGGCATGGACTCGTTGGGCTGAAGGGCCTGTATCCTTGCTGTATTGCTCTATGATTGCACTGGTGCATATGACAATAAACTCAACTTTGCAGATGTTGGAATCTGGAGTAAACAAAACAAACTGCAGGAGGAACTCAGCAGGTCAGGCAGCATCTGTGGAGGGAAACAGACAGTTGACATTTCAGGTTGAGACCCTTCATCTGGCCTGGAGAAATGTCCCTGCTTTTGGTAAATTGGTTTATTATTGTCACTTGTACCGAGGTACAGTGAAAAACTTGTCTTGCAAACCGATCATACAGATCAATTCATTACAGCAGTGTATTGAGGTAGTACAGGATAAAACAATAATGAAGTGCACAGTAAAATGTTACAGTTACGGAGAAAGTGCAGTGCAGGTAGACAGTAAAGGTGCAAAGTCATAGCAAGGTAGACTGTGAGGTCAAGAGTCTATCTTATTGTACTGGGGTCTTATAACAGCGGGACAGAAGCTGTCCTTGAGCCTGGTGGTACGCGCTTTCAGGCTTTTGTATCTTCTGCCCAATGGGAGAGGGGAGAAGAGAGAACGTCCGGGGTGGGTGGGGCCTTTGACTATGCTGGCTGCTTTACCGAGGAAGCGAGAGGTATAGACAGAGTCCACGGAGGGGAGGCTGGTTTCCGTGATGCGCTGAGCTGTGTCCCATTTGGTTCACATTTTCTGCTCCGCCAGCTCTCCCTTATTCCCAAGGTGCAGGTCATCGAGGTTCTTGAGCAGGATTTGAACCCAGTTCTTCTGCCTCTTTGGGAATGAAGACATTCCTTCAGACTGCTGCTTGGGTTGAATGTTGAGTAGGGCGAACCAGACTTCCAGCATTTGGAGCCCATTGGGCCCCACCACAGAGGTAAACAGTGATGTAACTCCAGGATGTGTCAGCGAAGCCCCGCCCACGGAAACCCACATGGGTGGGCGTGGCCCGCGGATGTTGCAACCCTGCGTGTCACGTGGGCGCTCGATCATGTTTGTTACACCGCAGGCAATAAAAGCCGGGGACGGGACCCCGGTCAGGGTCCCCACAATGAATTGGGTGGTGACCCTGGGTGGGCTGCCGGGGAGGGGGAAAAAGGGGTTCACTGTGTGACAGGAGGCAATCAGACTTTGGACCTCATTGAAATGGGAGTGTTAAGGCTGATTAGTTATTAACATGGGCTGGAATGACTGAGTCTTTTGTCATCCGCCTCCTACACTTTTGCAATAAGGTAAAGCGTTCAGCAGCTGTCAGAACCTTCCAGCTTGGGGGAGAGAGCGAGAGAGAGAAGAGGCTATCTCTTCCCAGCTTGTAAGTCATGTTGAAACGCCAAGGGAAGCGGTTAGGATTCTGCCTAAGCGACAAAAAAAGGAAGAAGTTAAATTTTCTCGTCTTTGCGGAGCTCTTCAGGTAAGGCTGTTGCTTCTCGCTGCTTTGCTGAGGAATTTTGAGAGATGCTGCTTTGTAGACGTTGCTACCGACGCAGTCCTGTTTTCCCCATGTGAATGTATATTTCTCCTGCGTATGCAGACTTGCATTCCCAGATAGTTTTGCTGTGTAGTGTGGTCACTGTTGTAAATATGGGGAAACATGAAACCAATTTGTACATAATGAACTATTTTAAGAAATATTGATTGAAGGATAAATGTTGGCTGGGACACTGCAGGTGATCTGTTGAAATGGCTCCATTGAATCTCTTCTGGTGGGGCTCATTTTAATGCTTCATCTGAAATGGTAAATTGGTTTATTATCGTCACATATACTGAGGTACAGTGAAAAGCTTTGTTTTATGCATGCCATCCATACAGATCACTTCATCACATCTGTGCATTCAGGTAGCACATTAATATAAAAATTTAACTTAAATATATTTAAGATTTTAACACAGTTGGGGAGTTAAGGGTTATGGGGAAAGGCAGGTAGGTGGAGCTGAGTCCACAGCCAGATCAGCCACAATCTTATTGAATGGTGGAGCAGGTTCGATGGGCCAAATGGCCATCTCCTGCTCTGATTTCTGATGTACAAGGGAAAAGCAATAACAGAACACACCAGTGTGTGGTCTGCATATGATATGAACTGCTAGAAGCAGTGGTAGAGGTGGGTACAGTAGCAGCATTTAAGACATTTGGACAAGTACATGGAGAGGAAAGTTTAAGAGGGATGTGGGCACCATGGTTAGCATGGACTAGTTGGGCTGAAAGGCCTGCTTCTGTGCTGTATTACTCTTTAGTGTTAGAGAAAGTGCAGGCAGATAAATAAGGTGAAAGGCCATGATGAGGTAGAATGTACAACGCTGAACTCCGTCTCCTGGCCAGTCCCTCAGGGCTGACAGTGATGTGCTTTCATGCCAGTTCCTCATGTTTTGAAGGGTCTGAGGTGGTATCTGCAAATGCTGCCGTGGGTGAGATGGGATTGGTCCACCTGCTGTTGTCTGCTCCATTGATTGGGAGGTGGTGCACACCACCTGCAGCTTGTGCTGAGCTTTTGTGTGCTCCTAACAAATGCACTGGATGTTCTGGGTTCCATCCCAAGTGCTCCTTCTCTGTATTGGGTGGTCATAGAGTTGTACAGCACAGAAACAGGCCCTTCAGCCCACCATATTCATGCTGACCTTTTTGCCCAGCTACACTAATCCCATTTGCCTGCATTTAGTCCTGAAGCAGAGATTCCTGAGAGTCAGTGTGGATGTTCTACTTTTCAGAAGGATAGGAGGGATCTCATTGAAACTTTCCAAATATCGAAAAGCCTGGATAGAGTGGATGGGGAGAGGATGTCTTCATCAGTAGGAGAGTCTAGGATCCAAGGGCACAGCCTCAGAATAAAGGGACGTCCCTTTAGAACAGAGATGAGGAGGAATTTCTTCAGCCTGAGGGTGGTGAATCTCTGGAATTCATTTCCAGAGGGCTGTGAGACCAAGTCAATGGGTGTATTTAAGGCAGAGATTTATAGGTTCTTGACTGGTAGGGGGGTTAAGGGCTACAGGGAGAATGATGTTGTGGGAAAAAAAATTGGCGATGATTAAATTGGTGGAGCAGACTCGATGGGCCAAATGGCCTAATTCTGCTTCTATATCTTATCTCTTTGAGAGTGTTCTTGAATTGTTTCCACCTGAAAGCTCGGAAACAGTGTCGAGTATTCAAAAGGTATGGCCTTCCCACTGGAGCTGACTGTAATTGGGACCTCTGAGGATATTGGCCTGGGAGAGGATACCAATGTTCATTCCCTTATCCCATCAGTGGATCTGGAGAGTTTTGTGGCCATGCTGTTGCTGACACCTCCAACTGTTTGACGGTTCTACCTGTCTTGGGAGACTACAGGACAGTGGGGGATCACTGCTGCTTGGTAGATCACAAGTTTTGTCCTGTGTTTGAGGTCTTAATCTTCAAATGTTTTCTTCCTCAGATGGCCATAGAGGTGGCTTTTGAGATCTGGGAAGTAGTCCATGTTTTCTAAGGTTTTGTGGTGAACTCCTGGTGTTAAAGGATGGGTTGCACAGGAGGACCAGGTTGGTAAAGGGCACTTGTTTTGTGGACAGTAAGTGTGGTGCATTTGTCTATCTGTTAACCTGAATGTTAAAGTTTAGTGATTTGTATGAGGTTTAGGTTCAAGTTTTTTGTCATGGGCATACATACCCAGGATATAAATGCCATGAAAATTAGCTTCTTGCAGCACAGTACATTAGTTTTTCAGGTTGGTTCAAGCCCCTGATGGCAGTGGGGAAGAAGCTGTTGTTGAATCTTGAAGTGTGGGCCTTCACCTCAAGGAGACCCAAGTCCGTGAACATCAACAATTTACCTTCGGAGGAAGCTGTTGAGGCAGGTACAATTACAACATTTAAAAGACACTTGGACAGGTACACGGCTGGGGAATGTTTGGCGGGGTATAGGCCAAATGCAGGCAACTGAGACTAGCTCAGGTAGGCAATGGTTAGCATGGACATCTGGCTGAAGGGCCTGTTTCTGTGCTGTATTACTCTGACGCTAGTTCCCAACCACTTTTAAGTCTTGTCAGTTCTACCATTTGAAACTGAAGTGGCTAATCTCATTTTCCCACATTGTCCTCCACCCATTATGTCATTGCCGACTCTCTCTGCTTGTCGACATCCACTAGAAGCCTGTTTGCATTTCCATCGTTTGTCCCTTCTCACTAGTTTTGTACCACTGGCAAACTTGGAAATGTTCCACTTCATCCCCTGGCCAAATCAGTGATGTGGATTGAGAACAGTTTGGACCCAAGTAGTCACGCCCAGCCAACCTGTGAAGAACCTGTTTGTTCCTACTTGGGGCTTCTGTGAACCACCTCCCTTTGGTGCTCCTATGATTACAATCAGCTCATGTGCTCTAATCTGTGTGGGATCTTGCTCTACAGTTGTGGAAACATGCCCTTCAGCCCACTTGTGTCCCTGCCGACCTGTGGGCACCCACCTGTATTATTCCAATCTTCTGGCACTTGGCCTGTACCATTCAATGCCCCGGTGATTCAAGTGCTCATCTAGACACTTAACTGTTTCCACCACACTCTCTCTGGCAGTGCATTCCAGTTCTCACAACTCTCTGGGTAGAAAAAGGTCCCCCTCTAAATCTCTGCCCCTTGCCCTGAATCTATGTCCTCTAGTTTTATTTATCGAAAGCCTTTTCAAAGTCCAAATACACCACCTCCACTGGTTTCCTCCTCATTTTATGAGATACATCCTCAATGAACTCCACTAGAGTCGTGGTGACCTTGATACTGGAGTGGAGATGTAAACTGAATACTTTCCAATTTGAACTGTAGATTAGTTTGACGCCAGTGGGGAACGTGTTGGAGGTGAGGCCCAACACTGCAGGGAGGAAGACTGACAGAAGTATAGAGGTGGCAACCCGGTCTTGCTTGATATCATTCTGCATTGAGATTGGATCTGTTAGTCAAGCTCACACTCACGTAGCAGATACAACATGAAGGTTAATTTCTCTCTGCTGCTGAATTTGAGAAAGATAGTTTCATTTCTGCTTCTCGGTTAATAGAATCCATGCTGTGATTTGGAGAGCAGCTCTTTGGCCACTGGTGGTTGAGGTGGAGCCTTGTGACTCTGGTACAGTGGGGAGACTGCCTGTAGCTACCAGGGTCAGATATGTCATCTTTCTTGATGGTCACGAGTAGTGCATCTGAGGTCCCCTGTAATGTCCTCCTTTCTGGATGTACAAGGTTTGAGGCTATGAATTTGATATTCCACTCAGCCAAGTTTTAGATGTTCATCAGGGATGCACAAGACCTTGTTTCTCAATTGACCTTTCTGATGACTCGATGGCCAGAGCTGGGGATGACACTAGACTGGAACGTTTGCAATGTGGTGGAGTCAGTCACACGTGTCTAGCACAGAGTTGTGGCTGGGTTTCTTCAGTGTTCCTGCAGCTGTTGACCACCTGTGTAAGGTTAACTTCACCTCCGCACTTGTCTCACTCAGGGTTGGGTCCTTGGACGTCCACATCAGTGCCGAAAGGCCCACACGTCAGAGCTGTCGGTGGGTTGCTGGGCCTTTTGTAGGTCTTTCCACTCACTACTTGTTCTTTAGGTCCTGGGCATTCTGTTGTTCCTTGGCCTTCAGGAGCCTATGGAGTGGTTTCTTTGTCCTTGAGCTGTGGCAGAGTTTCCAACAGAGGAATGCCTTTGTTTGAGATTAATTAGTTCCTGGTCAATCTCATTGACTAGCCCTGGTGTTTTCTGGTGGAGGAGTCTCTTCACAGCTGCTAATTCTGGTGTCAATGAATGCTGGTTATTTGTAATCCACTTCTCTCCAGGAGGTCACCTCTAGAGAAACGTACAACTAGGAAGCCCACCAAATACTGACTGTCTCTTCACCAATACTCCCAGCAAGCCCCCCTGCCTCCCCCCCCTGATCTGCCTATACAGACCCATCCCAGGTTTTAAAAAAAACACTGATGCTGGAGGAACTGAAGAAGACTCCCTGCTTTTCTCCACGGACGCTGCCTGGTCTGCTGAGTTCCTCCAGCATCATCGTGTTTTTCATCTGGATTCCGGCATCTGCAGTCCTTTGTTTCTCAATCCCAGGTAAATTTTTGCTTTTGGTAATAAAACACACCCATGGACCAGTTCTTACAAGTAATGGGATACACCTGGGGTCTTCCTCTAATGTTTATGGATTTCAGGTGACCTTCCTACCCTCTTTTTTCCACCACCCCACATATATCAGCTGGCTCCTGGAGAATGTGTCCAAATGCAGGCAAGCTCCCTCTTGTCAGTCCTGGTGGAGCTGCTGCCTCACCGATCCACAGACCCAGGTTCAATCCTGTCCCCAAGTGCCGTCTGTGTGAAGTTTAACATTCTCCCTGTGACCGTGTGGGTTTCCCCAGTTGCTCTTCCCATATTGTAAAAGATATGCTGGTTCATGGTTAATTGGCTGCTGTAAATATTTCCTAGTGGTTGAAAACCAAAACAGCAGATGCTGGAAATTCTGAAGTAAAAAAAAATGTTGGGATTAAATCCTGACACTGCTGGCAACACTCACAGGCCAGGCTGCATCTGGAGAGAGAAACTGAGTGAATGCTTCAGATTCAAGACCATCCATTGGGATGGATTGGGATCCCCCTCATCTTTGGGATGTGGGAGGAAACCGGAGCAACTGGAGGGGAAACCCATGTGGTCACAGGGAGAACATGCAAACTCCACACACTGTGCCTGAGGTCAGGATTGAACCTGGGTTGTTGGTGCTGTGAGGCAGTGACTCTACTAGCTGCACCACCCTACCCTCTGAAACAGTCCAGCGATCCAATTGATTATAAACAGGAAAATTTAATAAATAAAGCTCCCTACCCTATAGAACTGGGGGGGGGGGGGGGGGGGGGGGGGGGGGGTGGGGAAGGCCAAAAGAGATTTCACCATCTACAATCTGCTGGAGGAACTGGGAGTGACCTTCACCTGAAGGACTGCAGCACTTCAAGGAGGTGCCCCTTTCCAAATGGTTGGAGAGGGGATTAAACGCTGGCTTTGCCGGAGGTTACTCGTGCCCTAAAAAAAAGAATGAATTAAGAAAAGTACAGGATGCCCACATGAGCACTCAATGCAGGACATTACTTTGGACGTTGTAGAAGTGAATTGCTGCTTTATCTTGAAGGGTTATTTTGCACCTTGGATGGCTCGTGGAGGTGAAGTCATAGTCGTACAGCACAGAAGCAGTCCCTTCAGCCCAACTGGTCCATCCTAACCAAGATTCCCATCTAAGCTGATCCCATTTATATGTGTTTGGCCCATATCCCACTAAACCTTTCCTATCCATGTACCCGTCCAAGTGCCTTTTAAATGTTGTTAACTTACCTGCCTCAACCAGCTCATTCTATATGCCGATCACTCTTTTACCCCTCAGGTTCCTACTAAATCTCTCCCCTCTCACCTTAAACCTATGCTCTCTAGTTCTTGATTTCCCCAACCTTGGGGGGGGGGGGGGGGAAGACTGTGCATTCACTCTATCTATGCCCCTCATGCTTTTATACACCTCTAAGATCACCCCTCATGCTCCAATGAATAAAGTCACAACCTGCTCAACCTCTCTCCATAACTCAGTCCCTTGTCCCAGAAACATTCTTGTAAACCTCCTCTGCACTCTTTCCAGCCTAATGGTATCTTTCCTATAGCAGGATGACCAAAACAGAACAGAATGTTCCAAATGTGGCCTCACTAGTGTCCTGTACAACTGCAGCATAGCATCATTACTCAGTGCCCTGACTGATGAAGGCCAGAGGTACAAGGAGAATTGTTGCATCTCCTGCGGTTGTGTGGAATGCTGCTCGAGAAGGCGGATGTTGGTGGAGGTGGAGTATGCCAGGAAGCAGGGCAAATGATTCCTTCAGAATATTGAAATGGAAGGAGAGGGGAAGATGTCTGGTGCAAAACACAATCTACCTTCTTGTAACCTTGCACCTTATTGTCTACCAGCACTGCACTTCCTCTGTAGCTGTGACACTTTACTCTGTACTGTTATTGTTCTTACCTGTACTACCTCAATGCACTCTGTACTAACCCAATGTAACTGCACTGTGTAACGAATTGACCTGTACGATCGGTGTGCAAGACGAGTTTTTCACTGTACCTCGGCGCAAGTGACAATAATATATCGATACCAGATCTGTTGAATATGGAGGCTAGTGGGGTAGGAGGGGAGGACGAAGGGATCCTACCCCTGTTGGGGGTGGGAGAAGGCTTGAGAGCAGAAGTGAAGGAAATGGAGAGAGTTAAGTGCTCTGTGGTGGATGGCATACCGTGAACCATACTTGTAGTCATTAGGTGTGCACAGGACAGAAGTGGATCCCTCGGACCACCCCAATAGTTGAGGGAAAAGGAACTCGTCCCAAAAACACTGGGGTTGGATGGTGGCAAGACCACAAAGGAAGTGGTGGTACTGGGTGTTTTGAAGTGGACCACTGACAGTAGATGGGGTGGTCAAGATGTGGGGTCGTAGTGAGTGGTCGCTAACCCGTCCCATGAAATGGAGAAGTTGGAAAGGGAAGAGTGCATGTGTGAGAGAGTGGAAATTGGCAGCTAGGGTGATGAAGTTCTGTAGGCGATGCAGTCATCAATGCATTAATAAAAACTGAGGGACTGGTCTGGATAAAACTGAAACGAGGACTGTTCCATGTAACTCATGGAGTGATGAGCATCACTTGGGCCTGTATGGGTTTCCATCGCAACTCCTTTGATTTGGAAGAAGTGAATGGAGTTAAAGGAGAAGTTGTTTGAAGTGAGAAGGTTCAGTTTGGGGAAGGAGGCTGGTGGGGGAGGGTGACGTTGGAGCTCTGTTCAAAGAAAGCGAAGACCCTCAAGCCAATGTGGAGCAGGATTGGATCTCCACTGGTGAATGTGAGCTGATTGGGATCAGGGAAACTGTCAAATTGGTGGGAGAGCCTGAGAGCTGTTGTGGATGCAGGTGGGTAGAGAACAGGATAAGGGGAAGGAAAAATAGAATAAGAGGAAAAGAGTTTTGAGGAATGAAAATGGCCTCAAATGATGGTTCTGCCAGGACTGTCCTGCTTGTGGATCTTGGCGAGGAGGTTGGAGTGGACAGGACCTGGTTTGGGAGGGGAAACGATCTTCAGAGGAAAGGAGTTCAGTGACCCTGGGAAGTGATGGCCTTGTGGTAATTGTCACATGTACTGAGATGGTGAGAAACTTGTCTGCATGCCATCCAGACAAGTCAGTCCATACATAAATACACTGAGGTAGTACAAAAGGAAAACAAAACAGAATGCAGAATATAGTGTTAGTTGCAGAGAGTGCAGAGCAGGCAGACAAATAAGGTGCAAGGGCCATGATGAGGTAGACTGGGAATAAAAAGTCATTCAGTAGTCTTATAACAGTGGGATAAAACTGTCCTTGAGCCGGGTGGTACATTCTCAAGCTTTTGAACCTTCTGCCTAATCGGGGGGGGGGGGGGGGGGGGTGGTTGGTGAGAAGAGAGAGTGACTGGGGTGGGAGGGGTCTTTGATTATGTCGCTTGCTTTCCCAAGGCAGAAGGAAGTGTAAATGGGAGTCCATGGAGGGAAGGCTAGATTGTGTGATTGACTGGGCTGTGTTCACAACTCTCTGCAGTTTCTTGTGACTTCACGCAGAGCAGTTGCTGTACCAAGCTGTGATGCATTCAGATAGGATACTTTCTGTGGTGCATCGATAAACATTGGTGAGAGTCATTAGAAATGTGCTGAAGAGGTGCTGGTGTGCTTTCTTAGCCGTGGTGTCTGTGGTTGGACTGGGACAAGCCATTAATGATATTTGGAGTCCAGAGGGAGGGGTGAGGAGGTGTCTGAGAGCTGACATTGGCCTTTGAGATACAATACAACAGTACCACCCACATTGACAGGGCTGGTCTGTGGGGAGTGGAAGACCTCAAGTTCAGAGGTGGGTAGGTTGGAGTGAATGGAGGGGGGGATGTGAAATAAGAATATTGGTTAGGGTCAGTGGCTGGCAATGAATTGAGAGAGAGCGAGGGGTCCAGGTGGAATCCTTGAGACTGGAGAAAAGGCCTACTGGCTGGGTGAAGATCCTTTGACACAGACAAAGATGGTGGAAGAAGAGCTTGTTTTACATTGGGGCCTTGAAACCATTAAGTTGGAGAAATGAAGCAAAACCTTTGGCTAAGGAATGATGGTTGGGGATTGCAGAAGGGGAGGATAGACTTGGAGACTGTGTTGAAGAGGAGGAGAAGATCCACGAGGACACTTGGAGTTTTGGGTTTGGTAAGTGATTAAATTATTGATTATCAGCAAGAGTCTGGATCCAGGGACAAGTTCCAGTCCCAACGCAGCTGCTGTAGAATTTCTACTTGAGTAGTTATATCTAGAATTTAAAACACAATCTTTCTCTGTAATACTGGCCACAGAATTATTGGGTGGTTTTTTTTAGAAAACTGGTTTGCACATGTCTTCCAGGGAAGACTATCAGTCATTGCCTGGTCTGGCCCATTTGTTTCCAGACCCACCAATGGGGTTGATTCCTAACTCAGGCTGGGGACAATTGGGGATGGGCAATAGTTGGCAGCAATGTTTGACAATGAAGGAATGATTAATGTTATTTTTAAAACCTTCAAGAGTTGAAGTTTGATCCCACCTCTCAGAATGTAGTTCATGGGGATGCAGAACTGTGGACCAAGACGACATTGAGGCAGATAGTCAGTGCTGCGGGAGAGATGCCAAGAGATGCATCTGGTGATGTATGGCATTGAGGGTGGATACAACCTAGAACAGTACAGTGCAGGAACAGGCCCTTTGGCCCATGGTGTTGTGCTGAAACTAATTAAACACCTAACTGAACAAATCCCTTCTGCCTACATTGTCCACAACGCTCCATTCTCTGTACATTCATGAGCTTATCTGAGAGCCCTTTAAACACATCAGTAGATAGACAGGGCTTCACTGTAACATTTTATCCAACTAAACACAAGTACAGATTTCCCTGGCAGTGTGAGATAAGCACCAGGGAGAAGGACTTGAATTGACAACCTCTCTATTCTGAGGGGTGAGTGTTGCACTTACTGGTCACCTGTTGAGGCCACTGTACTGAGGTGACCAATTCATAATCGGGAACTTCTCTGCAAAATAAAAACGTACTCTGGTGGATCTTGAAGTGATGAGATGGTAATTCTGAGCATGTGTGTAATCACAGGTGGCTCTAAAACATGAAGGGCAGAATTTCAGTTGGAACCCACCAGGAATAAATCTGAGCTGGGAAGACTTCCTAGAAAAGGAGTGTGGAGCTGAGTTTTGGCAAATGCCTTGTTGAAAACAAATGCCAGACTCCTGGTTTGGTTTCTGTTGGCCACAGAACTGACTAAGGCACCAGGAAGAACTCTCACTGGAATCGAACTCCCTACCTGGGAGCAGAAAGGGCCTCGGTTTAACATCTCATCAGAAAGGTGGCACCACTGACAGTGTGGCACTCCCCCTTGCATTGAGGTACAATTTGTGCACTGGTTCCTGGTGTGGGATTCAAGCGCCCAACCTTCTGACAGAGACAAGTGCGCTGTCCACTTTAGTAGCAGATGTATCCCGGGTTCTGCTGCCCCCACAGATGAATTTCCTGCAGCCTTGGTATATTGTGCAAAAGAAATGCCCATCCAAAAAATTCTGGGGCTTTTGTGTCTTATTGTAAACATAAAACACAGCTTGAATATTTGCTGTTTAGTAGCAAGCCCCAGACTCCCTGCCTCATCGTTATAACCCAGCTATCAATGAATGGGACAGTCACTGGCATCTCTAGTTAAGACGAGACACACTGGGTATCTCAATCATACCTGGTTACATTGCATCAAAAGTATGGCAAACTAGACAGACACTTAAATAGGCAACAAACAAAATGCTGGTCACTATTTCCACATCTCCCCTCCCCCATCTGCCTATCACCCCCCCCCCCCTCACCTGGATCCACCTATCACCTGCCAGCTCTTGCACCACCCCCTCCCTCCATTTTTTGTACCAGCCATTTCTCCTCTATCTTTCGGTCCAGATGAAGAGTCTCCACCTAAAACATCGACTGTCCATTTCCCTCCACAGATGCTGCCCGACCCGCTGAGTTGCTCCAGCTTGATTTGTTTCTCTGGATTTCAGCATCTGCAGTCTCTTGTCTCTCTTAAAGGATACAGCTCTAATGCGGGCAAATGCAATTGGTATAGATGGGCTAGAAGGTCGACGTGACGTGGTGGGCCAAAGGGCCTGTTTCTGTGCTGTAAGAGTCTCTGACTCTCTGAACTAGAAAGCCCAGCCAGACTGTTCTATTCTACAGACAAAATGCTGGGAATATTCAGCAGGTTTGGCTGCTTCTGCAGAGAGAGAGACAGTTTTCTCTCATGCCCTGATCCTCCTGCAACCCACAGGAACCTGTAAATCCAAGTTTATAGGATGTGAGAGGAAATTTGAATGGTCATGGGGCGTATGTGCAAACTCCATGTGCACCCAGAGGTCAAGATTGAACCAGGGTCAATGGAGCCATGTAGAAGCAGCACTACCTGCTGTGCTGCCTGTTGCTGGGTTGGGATAGGAACATGTCTCCTGATCCAGGCCCCAAATTATTAGTGTTATTCTAATCGCTGCATGCCTGAAGTGGTAAGTAGGATTGGGAATCAGTTTTGCGAGAGATTCGGTCTTTATCTGCAGTGCGAACACATTGTGTTCAATGCTCCCTGAGGACACTGCTACAGTTTCTATTACCTAGTGTTGAATATTATTCCCTCCAATTTTCCACTAGTTCCTCCCCCTCTCCTCTGCTGCTGTTGACTGTGTGCTGGGATAGACTGTTACTGATCGCTTCCTGTCACAGTTTCCTTGTGACCTGCTCACTGGGGTGAGTAATGTCATCACTGGGGTGTGACTCTCCTGGCAGTGCCTGGGTCCACCTGCCTACTGCACCAATGGTGCCTTGGCTCCACTGATCGATAACGTGAACCTTTTGCCCTGCTCCTCCTTTCCTAGTTTCCTGGGTGGGGATCTGTTTGACCAAACCCAGACTGTCTGGGCTGTGGAGGCTCAAGGCTGTGCTCGATGCTGAGGGAGTTGGTAGATACAGGGTTAATGCAGGAAAGTAGTGCCAAGGGTAAAATGTATATGCCACTATAGAATGGTGAAGTAGGTGTGAAGGGAATCCTCCCTCAATTCCTTAGTCAGGCATAAGAAAAAAATTAATTCCTTGGGCTCTGACTAAGGTAGACAGCACCTCCCAAACCCACTGCCTCTTTTAGCTAAGAGAAGAGATCTTTATTAGTCACACGTACATCGAAACACAGTGAAATGCATCTTCTGTGTAGAGTGTTCTGGGGGCAGCCCACAAGTGTCGCCACGCTTCCAGCGCCAACATAGCACACCCACAACTTCCTAACCCGTACGTCTTTGGAATGTGAGGAAACCAGAGCACCCGGAGGAAACCCACGCAGACACGGGGAGAATGGATAATCTCCTTAGGGACAGCGGGCGGACCTGGAATTGTATCACTTTTCCTTTGCTGTCACTGGGTCATGATCCTGGAACTCTCTCCCTAACAGTATTGTGGGTGTACTGCAGTGGTTTGTCCACCTCTAAGTCACCAATCCCAGGTGAAGCCCCTTACCCAAACTTTGGGATGTGGGAGGGAAACCAGAGTGCCCATGGGAAACCCACACAGTTACGGGGAGAGCATGCAAACTCCACACAGTCAGCACCTGAGGTCTGGATCAAGCCCAGGTTTCTGGCACTGAGGCAGTGGCTCAACCAGCTGTGCCACCTAACTTGGGCTCAAGTCTCTGGGGTGGGACTTGAACACACCACTGTCAGCCTGAGGTAAGAATCCCATGCAAAGTCGGAGCTTGTTCCAAGTGGTTTCAGTAAATAAACCTCTGGTCAGGGTAGGTTAATGAGTGAGACACTTTAACTTCATTTACCTCTAAGTGAGTGGCCCTAGTTTAATGCAGGTTTTTTTCCTTTTATAGGAAGAGGGGAATTGAGGTCATCCAGGTGAGTGAAGAATTTTTTCTTGCATCTTGCACATGCATGTTTGCAAAAGCTCAAGTGCATACATGTTGCTGTACCTGTATCCAGGTAGCTTTTTGGTATTGGTTTATTATTGTCACTTGTACCGAGGCACAGTGAAAAGCTTGTCTTACAAACCGATCGTACAGGTCAATTCATTACACAGTGCAGTTACATTGAGTTAGTACAGAGTACATTGATGTAGTACAGGTAAAAACAATAACAGTACAGAGTAAAGTGTCACAGCTACAGGGAAAGTGCAGTGCAATAAGGTGCAAGGTCACAACAAGGTAGATCATGAGGTCAGACTCCATCTCATTGTATAAGGGAACTGTTCAATAGTCTTGTCACAGTGGGGTAGAATCTGTCCTGAAGCCTGGTGGTACGTGCCCTCAGGCTCCTGTATCTTCTACCTGATGGGAGAGGAGAGAAGAGAGAATGACCCGGGTGGGTGGGGTCTTTGATTATGCCGGCTGCTTCACCAAGACAACGAGAGGTAAAGACAGAGCCCAAGAAGGGGAGGCTGGTGTCTGTGATGCGCTGGGCTGTGCCCACAACTCTCTGCAGTGTCTTGCTGTCCTGGGCAGAGCAGTTGCCGTACCAAGCTGTGATACATCCAGATAGGATGCTTTCTATGGTGCGTCGGTAAAAGTTGGTGAGAGTCAAAGGGGACAAACCAAATTTCTTTAGCCTCCTGAGGAAGTAGAGGTGCTGGTGAGCTTTCTTGGCCGTGGCTTCTGTGATTTGACCAGGACAGGCTGTTGGTGATGTTCACTCCCAGGAACTATAGAGCTGCTCCCATAGTTGTAACTGTTCTCCATCACCATATAGAATTAGCAGTGAGTGGAATACTTCCCTTTCTCTGGGCTCGGACTCCATCCTGTTCATTAAATTCAGTTTGAAGTATTTGTGGAATCTGAAACCCAACTGAAGTTGAGCAGGAAAAGGCCAGAGACCTTGTGTTTATGTGCAATGTTGATGAAAATGTGAATTGTCTCACAGTTAAATTTGCTTTCTGGTTATGACATCAGCGGTTCAGCTCACTGGATCTATGCCAGTCCCTAGAAGAACAATCCCATCCAGCCCACTTTCCCCATCGTTAGTTTACTCCAGCCCAGCAACGTTTTCTCATGCCCATTGACTTCTTTAATCTTGCCACTCACCTACGCTAATGAGTAATTAACAGCAGCCAATTAGCCTTCCTGCACATCTTCAGGATGTGGAAAGAAAGTGGAGCTTCCAGAGGAAACCCGTGCAACCACAGGGAGAGCTGCAAACCTGACACACGGCATCAAACCAGAGTCAAGAGAAATGAAGGACTGCAGATGCTGGAATCTAGATTAAAAACACTCTGATGCTGGAGGAACTCAGCAGGCCAGGCGGCATCCGTGGAGAAAAGCAGGTGGTCAACGTTTCTGGTCAGGACCCCTCTTTCAGGACTGAAGATAGGAAAAGGGGAAGCCCAATATATAGGAGGGAAAAGCAGAGCAGTGATAGGTGGACAAAAGAGGGGAGGTGGGGTGGGCACAGGGTGGTGATAGGTAGATGCAGGTAAGAGATAGCGATGGGCAGGTGCGGGGGAGGAGGGGAGAGCAGATCCACCGGGGGGTGGGGCACAGGTAAGGAGGAAAAAGGGGGGGGGGGGTGTAGAAAGAGGCTAGGAAAGGGAAGAAAGGCATAGTTGGGGGGGGGGGGGGTTACTTAGTGGGAGAATTCAATGTTCGTGCCGTTAGGCTGCAAGGTTCCAAGATGAAAAATGAGGTGCTGTTCCTCCATTTTGCACTTGGAATTCTCTCAGCAGTGGAGGAGGCTGAGGGCTGACCTATCTGTGATGGAGGGGGAGTTGAAGTGACTGGCAACGCGGAGATGCAGATCGCAGTTACGGACAGAGCACAGGAATCTGTCTCACCTGAAAAGACTGTTTGGGTCCCTGGGTGGAGGTGGTGTAGGGGCAGGTGTTGCACCTATGGTGGGGAAGTGGATGGTTCCTGGGGTGGCAGCAGGATGGGTTGGGGGGGGGGGGTGGAGGAGTGAATGGGGGAATTGCAGAGGGTCCCTGTGACAGGCAGAAAGGGGTGGGGAAGGGAAGATATGCTTGGTGGTGGGGTCCCGTTGGAGATGGCAGAAGTGGTGGAGAATGAGGGGTTGGATACGTGGGCTGGTGGGATGAAATGAGGACAAGGGGGGCCCTGTCCCTGTTGGGTCTGGGAGGGGTGGGGGTGAGAGCAGAGGTACAGGAAATGGCAGAGATGTGTGTGCAAGTTCTCTTGACCACAGTAGGATGGAAGTCATGGTTAGTAAAGAAGTTGGACATCTCAGATGTACTGTAGTGGAAACCTTCATCGTGGCGGCAGAGGTGGAGAAATTGAAGAAAAGGAATCGTATCCTTGCAAGAGACATCTTTGCAGCTTGCACCCCCAACCATGCCTCTTCTTCCCTTTCCAAGCCTCTTTTTCCTTTTTTTCTACCCTGCCCTATTTTTTCCCCTCACCTTTTGACCCATCCCCCGGTGGTTTGGCTCTCCACCCCCCCCCCCCCCCCCACACACCTATCACTATCTCTTACCTGCATCTACCTATCACCCACCTTGCGCCCACCTCACCTTCCCTCTTGTCCACCTATCACTGCTCTGCTTTTCCCTCCTATATATTGGGCTTCCCCTTTTCCTATCTTCAGTCCTGAAGAAGGGTCCTGACCAGAAACGTTGACTGCCTGCTTTTCTCCACAGATGCTGCCTGGCCTGCTGAGTTCTTCCAGCATCGTCGTGTTTTTTATCAAACCAGATTCACTGGAGCTGACGCAACAGCATTCGTGTTGCCCTGACAAAAGGAGAATAAGGTTTTCAATTGGACAGCTTTTAGCAACTGTTGAAACACAACTGGCTTCACTCTTGGTCAGTCTGAGCAAGGTTGAAGTTAAAGGGGAAAAAAAAAAATCTGTTCTCCAGCAACTTTCTTGTCTCAGTCCCACAGTGAATGAAGCACTTGAAGTGTAACATAGAAAATGTCAAGATCTATTTGTACTTGAAAGCTCCCACAAATGGATAGTCTGCCTTTGTTTATTCTGGAACAGAGAAGCCTGAAGAGAGTCTTAAGGTGTATAACATGAAGGGTGTACAATGAAGAAATAGGAACGACCCATTTTCTCTAACTGGTTTAAAAACCAGGGTCAGGGTTGAAGGAATTGGTAGAGGGGAGATGAGGAAAGGTTGATTTTCATCCAGAGGGTGGTTTATCTCTGGAACACACTGGCTGGAAGGGTGGGCAGAGGCAGGAATCATTCCCCCACTGAACGAGTGCAGTTTTTGCCACTTTTGATGAGATGTCACCAGCAGACACACCTCCCCTTCACTTTCAGCATTCCCAAGGAACCTTCCCTATGCGACTTCCTGGTCCACTCTTTCATCCCCACCAACCGTTGTGCTTCTCAGAACTTCCATGCAAGCCTGGGAGATGCAGCACTTTACCCTTCCCCATCCAGAGACCCTAACAATCCTGGCTGAAGCAATGGTACACTTGCACCAGGATTGGTGTAAGTGGGTGCTTGATGGCTGGCATGGATTCTGTGGTGGAAGGACCTGTTTCCTTGCTGTATGACTCTGACTGCAGAGGATTTTGTGGGAGGAAAATCCCTCCAGGGAGAACATACAAACTCCACATCGAATCAGAATCAAGTTTATTATCACTGACATGTGTTGTGAAATTTGTTTCGTGGCAGCAGTACAGTGCAAGACATAAAGATGTAAAAAAAATTACTATAAGTTACAAAAATAGTGCAAAAGAGGAATAATGAGGTAGTGTTCATGGACTGTTCAGAAATCTGATGGCAGAGGGGAAGAAGCTGTTCCTGAAATGTTGACTGCAGATCTTCAGGCTCCTGTACCTCCTCCCTGATGGTAGTAATGAGAAAAGGGCATGTCCCAGGTGGGGAGGGTCCTTAATGATGGATGCTGCCTTCTTGAGGCACCGCCTCTTGAAGATGTGCTCGATGGTGGGGAGGGTTGTGCCTGTGATGGAGCTGGCTGAGTCTACAACCCTGTGCAGCCTCTTTCAGTCGATAACAGGAGGTCGGGATCAAACCTAGGTCACTGGAGCTACGGCAGTTTATTTAAACTGAGTGAGTCACTTAGTCTTGAGTGTTGACCAAAAAACTGAGTCATTGAAGTGACCAGCTGTGTATTGCTGCCATTTTCTGGTCTTTATTCATGCCATTGATTAGTTTACTTAATCCCTGCTGTTTTCTATGCTCCCTTTCCCCAGCTATTGTGCTGGTGTCACAGACAGAGATCTCCATGTCAGCTGCTGCTCTGGTCCAAGGGTTGAGAGAGCTGAGGGTGCTGCCCCTCTCCACGTCCCTCGCACCTGCACTCCGGCTGGTTTGCTGCTTTGATCTCTCGATGCTGCTGACATTTGCTGAATTTTGAGGCTTCTGGAAAAGCCAGAGGCAGTTTGAAGAAAGAATTGTATTCTTGTGGCATCCTGGGGAATCCCAAAGTATTTTGTGATGACTGACCTTCAATCATCATAGAGTCACACAGAACAAATGTTCTTTGGCTCACCGAGTTCTTACCAACCATCACTTGTCCCCTTGCACTGATCCTGTTTTATTCTCCCCGCATTCCCATCAACTCCCGCCCCCCCCCCCCCCCCCCCCCAGATTCTACCACTCGCCTACACAGTAGGGGTGACTTACAGAGGCCAATTAACCCACCAATCCGCAAGTGTTTGGGATGTGGCAGTCACAGGGAGAACATGGAAACTCCCAAGGTTGGGATCAAACCCATGTCCCTGAAGTAGAGGCAGCAGCTCTACTGGGTGTGCCAGTGTTGTCAGCTTTGGAACATTCTGTATGTGTCTGTGTCCTGTCAGTCATGCCTTGCACAGGACACTATTTCTGAGCCAGACCTCAGGAAGAGGTGACCTGCCTGCCCCAGACACTCAGCTTGCACTAGAGCTTCTCTTACTGGGGCCTTGAATTTATTTTAAAACTCCGCACAACCCCACCCAGGTGCAGAATTACCTGCAAAGTTGGTGCTCTCGGATCTGTAAGCTAATACTACCCAGATATTCTGTCTTGCCTGTGCTTGTTTTCATGGAATGCTGTCTTGTCTCCTGGATTTTTTGGTGGTGGTGGAGGGAGGGAGAAGGGGGAGCTGGTAGAGAAATGGAATGTTAACCAAACGTATCCCAGAACTGGTCACTTCAGCTCAAGTTCGCCTTGAATCGTCATAGCATTTGTGGTGTGTTGCGTGCTCTTGGGAGTCAA
This sequence comes from Pristis pectinata, assembly GCF_009764475.1. NCBI lineage: Eukaryota > Metazoa > Chordata > Chondrichthyes > Rhinopristiformes > Pristidae > Pristis > Pristis pectinata. The sequence continues at coordinate 4,520,279 of NC_067439.1, read as the reverse complement.
GCCAATGAACTGATCCAGAACTAAGGGGGCTACCATTGAGCCCTGGTGGTCACTTTGGATGTGAGGTCTTAAAACTTGTCTTGGGGATGATGTGAAGGTCCTGGAGGGGGTACAGGAAAACCATGAATGGTTCCAAGGCAAGGGATTTTCCCGGGTTCCACGGGGAAAAGCTGGGGTTGCTCTCAGGGCAAAGAATGAGGTGATTTGATGGGGTTGTACAAGACCCCTTTGGGCAGCGGAGCTGTTTCCTTGCTCATGTTTTCTTATAACATGGAAGGAGGCCATTTGGCCCATGGAGTCAATGCCAGCTCTTGGAACAATCCCATTGCCTCATTTATTTTTTTCAATCCCATCCATTTCCAACAATTTTACTGCCATCTATCCACACCCAGGTTAATTTAGTGGCCAATTAACCTACCAGGTGTGTCTTTGGGATGTGGGAGGGAACCAGAGCACCCAGGAGAAACCTACTGTCGCAGAGAACATGCAAACTCCACACAGATGGCAACAGAGTCAGGATTGAACCATAATCCCCTCTGTTAGGGTGCAGGATTGAAATGATGGGCCAAAGACATGGTGGATGGACAAAGGGTTGACATGCTGAATGCAGGAAGGATGTTCCCTAATCTCCCCAGCCCCAGCTGAGGAGCCTGAAAACAATGCAGAACATAGTGTTGCAGTCAGAGAAAATGCAATGCAAGGGCCACGACAATGTAGACTGGGAGATCAAGAGTTCGTCTTTTAGTGTACAAGAGGTCCATTCAAGAACGATGCGGGATAGAAGCTGTCCTTGAGCCTGGTGGCACGTGCTCTAAGCTTTTGTATCTTCTGCCAGATGGGAGAAGAGAGAATGACCGAGGTGGGAGGGGCTCTTGATTATGTTGGCTGCTTTGCCGAGGCAGCTGGAAGTGTAGATGATACACCTGTCACGGCAGCAGGAAGTCGATGGAGGGGAGGCTGGTTTGTGTGATGGACTGGGCTGCATTCACAACTCAAAGTTCTTGCAGCCTTGCGCACACCAGTTGCACATCAGACAGGATGCTTTCATCATTGAGTTCAATGTGAAGGCAGTTAAGGGATTTGGGTTACAGCAGGAAAAGGTTACAGAGGTAGTAACAGATATGATCCCAATGAATGGTGGAGTCGGTACAATGGGCTGAATGGCCTACACCCGCTCATTTCTATTGTTCTTTATATAAAGGTTTTGTTTTAACAAGAGTGTTAATGATTTGGACCTTGTTGCCTGCAGGAAGCTGGAAATGGTCATCTGGAACCTTGAAGTGAACACTGGAGGGAGAATTTGTAGAACATAGAACATAGAACATAACAGTACAGGCCCTTAGGCCCACAATGTTGTGCTGACATTTCATCCTGCTCTAAGATCTATCTAACCCTTCCCTCCCACATAGCCCTCCATTTCTCTATCATTCATGTGTCCGTCTAAGAGGGGAAAGGGCAAAGAATGGGACTTGCAAGATTCCTCTATCAGGAGCTATCAAAGTGTAAATGGGCAGAATAGCCACCTTGTAGACCACAACAATTCTATGACATTCTAAGGTTTCTCAATGTGAATCAGTGGCTTGACCACTGTTGCCTTGATGGTAATTGGTTTATTATTGTCATATGAACTGAGATACAGTGAAAAGCTTTGTGTGCGTGCCATCCGGGCAGATCATTCATTCCAATTTAGAGGAACAGAGTTGACGACATAATATTGCTCTGTTTCTATTGAGAAATTTCAGTCCAGTCTTTTTTTCTTTGTCTTTTTAAAATATTTTTTCAGTTTGGTTTGATATATTGTTTATAATTTTTCTTATTGATTTGGGGATTTTTTTCCTTTTATATACACAAATCTTTTTCTTTCCTTTCTCTTATTATATTTACTAAGAGATCGTGGGATCTACAGATTTTTTTATTTTATTATTCTTTATGATTATCTATGCCATGATTGGTCTCCTGATCTCTTTGTATTATATGTACAAACATTGCTGTTATATATTAATTTGGAAACTAATAAAAAGATTGAAAGAAAGAAGATCATTCCATACACAGGTACATCAAGGTAGGACAAAAGGAAAAGCAAACAATGCAGAATATCATCTCAGAGAGAGTGCAAGGGCTGTTGAGGTAGACTGAGGGGGGTTAGGAGTTCACCTCTCTCGTACAAGAGGTCTGTTCATGACCACAGTTATTTCTTTGAAATATTGTTAAGTTTATTTTGTGTGGGTTCTTCTCTTGTAGATCGACTTGACCAAGTCCCTTGAGGATCAGGGGCCCTTTGACGTGATCATTCACAAACTTTCTGACTTGATAGTGGAGGCGGATCAGTCAGATTCACAGTCCCAGCAACTCCTCCAAAAGTTTCAGGTATTGGTCCAAGCCTTGAGCTCCCATAGAAGGATGTAATACAGGGAGGTGATTCAGCCCATTGCACTTGTGCTGTCTCTCTGAAGGAGCTCTCCCATTGGTCCCACTCTCCTGCCCGTCCCCCACAGCGCTCCACCTTCATCTTTCCAGGTATACGTGCAATTCCTCCCCATGGAATAGATTCCATTTCATAGGATCATGGAATGAGGAAATTAGAAATTAAATTGCACAACACTTTTATTTAAGTATTATGCAAGAGAAAATCAATTATTTTTAAAAAAGCAAAAGAAAATCTTGATTAATGTTATCTTTTGCTCCAGCCACCTCTGCCACAACTACAGAATGGGTCCTGATCAGGCCACCAATTAGACAGAAGATTGGTTAATTGGTATCTAACTTGACTGTCCCCAGCTCGCCCTGTTCCTGAAAATTCAATCTGGGATCATTGCAAGAAGCATAATGGTGAGAAACTTCTACACCAACCTTAAATCTATGTCCTATGATTTATAGCCCAATTCATGGCCAAATTAACTAATGAGTTGAAAGAGTGTTCTGTCTGAGATGTTAAATCAGGATGCAAAAGAGCCAATGAACAGTTTTTTCCAGAAGTGTTGACCCTGGTACCCTGACTAATGTACAACAACGGTGACCAGACCCAAGGGGAAGAGAGGATTTGAAGGTTTTTGCACCCAAAGGGTGGCTGAAATCTGGAATAGGCCACCAAGAGGGTGATGGAGATGGTGCCTTGCAACATTTTAGATGAGCACTTGAAACACCATAGCATAGAAGGGCTGAGTGTCATAAATCAGAGTAATACTGCACAGAAACAGGCCCTTTGGCCCAACTTGTCCATACTGACCAAGATGCCCATGTCCCTCAATCTTTCCTATCCGTGTACCTGTCCAAATGTCTTTTAAATGTTATTGTACTACCTCATCCACTTCCTCTGGCAGCTTGTTCCACATACCCACCACCCTCTGTAGAAAATGTTGCCCCTCAGGTCCCTTTTAAATCTTTCCCCTCTCCCCAAACCTATGCCCTCCAGTTTTTGATTCCCTTTTGCTGGGAAAAAGACAGTGTGCATTCACCCTATCTATGCCCCTCATGATTTTATACACCTCTAAGGTCACCCCTCAGTCTCCTACTTGCCTGCCCAACAACTCTCCATAATTCAGGCCCTCGAATCCTGGCACAATCTTCCTTGCACTCTTTCCAGCTGGATGGCATATTTCGTATAACCGGTTTGCCAAAACTGGACACAGTATTCCAGGTGCAGCCTCACCACCTTGTACAACATCAACATAATGTCCCAACTACTATACTCAATGCCCTGACTGAAGACCAGTGTGCTGGAAAATGTGATTGGTGTAGAGAGGTAGCTGATTGCTGGCGTGGACATTGTGAGCTGTAGGCCCTGTTCCCATACAGTGTGACGCTAATAAATGAGATTTCTTTGTTAGTCGCATGTACATCGGAACACACAGTGGAATGCATCTTTGTGTGGAGTGTTCCGGGGGCAGCCCGCAAGTGTCGCCACACTTCCGGCACCATCATAGCATGCCCACAACTTCCTAACATCCACATCTTTGGAATGTGTGAGGAAACCAGAGCACCCGGAGGAAACCCACGCAGATGGTGGGGAGAACGTACAAACTCCTTACAGACAGTGGCCAGAATTGAACCTGGGTCGCTGGCGCTGTAATAGTGTTACACTAACCGCTACAGTACTGTGCCTGCCCACTACACTACCATGTCTACCAATAGTTAACCCCACCTGGTTAACAACTAGTTCTGGGTTGGGGCAGAAATTTGACTGGGCACTTGCACTGTTGTACAAGATGGTGAGACTGCACTTGGTATTGTGTACACTTGCTCATTCTGTTATAGGAAAGACATCATTAAATTGGAAAGGGTGCAGGGAAGATTTGCAAGGATGCTGCCTGGACTTGAGGACCTGAGTTTATAGGGAGAGGTTGGGTGGGTCTCGGACTTTCCTCCTTGGAGCGTAGGAGGTTGGAAGGGTGACCTTGTAGAGGCGTATAAAATCATGAGGGGCATAGATAAGGTGAACACGTTCTTTTTTTTCTCCCAGGGAAAGAGAACTTGAAAACTAAAGGACATAGATTTAAGGCGACAGGTGAAAGCTTTAAAGAGGACCTGAGGGGCAACTTCATACAGAGGGTGGTGCGTATGTGGAACAAGCTGCCAGAGAAGGTGGTTGACATGGGTACAATGACATTTAAAAGACATTTGGATAAGTACATAGATAGAGGGACATGTCCCAAATGGGACTAACTTGGTGGGTACCACAGTTGGCACGGACAAGTTGGGCTGAAGGGCCTGTTTCACTGCTATATTACTGACACTGAATTCCTGGCATAATTCAGTTCCTATTTGATATCAGCCACGTGGCACACTTGGTGGTGTTCCACCAAATGTGGTGGGGCAAATGGGACAATTCTGGGCCTGTTATTGGTCACTTCTCAGGATGAGGTCTTCCCAATGCAAACAGTCGTCAATGTCCAAGCTCTTTCACCCACACGGCTGCCCCAGGGGGAGGTGCTCTGACCCTCTTCTCTCACTACCCTTCCCCCAGATCCCAGAACAGGGCCTGATTGATCCCACCTCCCTGCCCTCTCACCTCCCCACCTACCACTGAACTTGGCCTTGATCCCATTAGCTCATTTGTGTTCCTGAGTTTGTGTAAAGCCTGCTTGTTTACACCCAACATCTCTGCACCGCAAGGGCAGTCTTGATGGCATTAGAATTTCAAACCAAATATCCATCTGTTAAATACCAATTAACCAACCCTTGTTTAATCCCTGGCCAAATTAACCAGTTACATGTTGTAAGAGCCATTCTCTTGGATGTTAAACCATGATACAAGAGATCCCACAACCAGTTGAGTTGACCCTAGTTACCCTGACTAAAACAAATGCTCAACAGTCTCCAAACTTCGGAAGTGTCCTGAATGGTCTCGACCTGAAATGTCGGCTGTTTATTTCCCTCCACAGATGCTGCCTGACCCACTGAGTTCCTCCAGCATTTTGTGTGTTGCTTCAGATTCAGCATCTGCAGAATCTCTTATGGCTTCAGAAAAGACCTTGCTATAAGATGCTTTGGGAAATCCTGATGTAGTGAAAGGTGCTATAGCAATACACATTCTTACTACTGTTTTGACCCCTTTTTTTGGTACCAGGATTACATTGATTCCCATCCTCGCACCATCCTGTTGGACCCCTTGCCCGCCATGCGCAGACTCGCGGACCGGTTTCAATCCTACAAGCTTATTCAGGAGCTGCAGAGCTTGGACCAAGGTGGGTTCCACTGGGCACCAATGGGTTGTGGGATCCATGGAAGTGCCACTTGTTGGGAGCTCCCTTAAAGTGGGCGTTGATTCAGACTTCTGTCCACACAGATGGGTTTGCTGTTCCTCTCATGAGAGATGGGACTATTCCCTGCAATTCCTCAGCCAATGTTCTGCCTCTATCCAATGTCACCATAGCTAGATTTATCTGTGATCATTGGGGTGTTCTTTGAATGAAAATAACTTAAATATCTTGCCAGTTATGGTTGTACCTGCAACTATGGTAATTGATTTATTATTGTCATATGTACTGAGATGAAATGAAAAGCAAGTTTTTTTTTTTTCCCCTTGTATGTTGCCTGGAGCTGTTACTTTGGTGATGGTGTCTGTTTTTAATCTGCTCCCATAGATAACCACTTCTGCAATCCTCCCTATCTGGAACTGGCAACAGGAAACCAGAATGAGATCTTGCGTCAGATTAAAGAACAGAAGTTGTCCTTTCCATTCAGTGAGTGTCTGCCTGCTCGTCCTGTGTCTTCTCTCCTGACCACATCTTGCCTCTCCCTATCTCTTCCCAGAACCACCCCTCCAACTTTCCTGGGTTTAGCAGTATCTGAGCTATGCCAAGCTCGAGGTTGGCATCCCAGCTGTTGAGTCAGTGGTGTTATTCCCGCTGGCCTTGACCATCGTGGCTAGGAAGAAGGATCAGTCTAAGGGTTCCTTCTGGAAAATGGAAGCATGCAGGGGTTGAAGTGGGAAGGTCAGTCCCTGTGCACTTGGACACTAAGGCAAAGGACAGAAGTGAGAGGGCACCAATGGAACCTCGAGGGGGAGGTGATGCTGTGAGGGGGAGAGTAGATGAAGCAATTTGATTGCCTTCAAACACAAACTAAAATATAATGGCTACTGATGTTGGCCTCACTTGGGGGCTGGTGGGAAGAAGCAGTCAGTCAGCTCTGCAGGGTGGTACTGCATTGACATAGGAGCCATCTTCCAGATGGGATGTTAAACCAAGGCTCTGTCAGTGGGATGGGAAATGTCCCACAGCTGCTGTTCAGAGAGGAGGGCAGTTCCCTCTGGTATCCTGGACCCAATATTGATCCTTTACCAAATGTTACTGAAACTGGATTCTCTGGTGCTGATGTCAAAGTTTATATACTTCCAACAGATCACCCCTCAGCTTCTGCTGCCCCAGAGAAAAGATCCCAAGTTTGTCCATCCTCTCCTGATAGCACATGCCCTCTAATCTGGCAGCATCCTGGTAAACCTCCTCTGCACCCTCTCTAAAGCCTCGACATCCTTCCTGTAGTGAGGTGACCAGAGTTGCATGCAATACTCTAAATACGGCCTAACCAGGGTTCTATAGAGATGCATCATGACTTCTTGACTCCTATACTCAATACCCCGATTTTAATAAATGCAAGCATTCCATAAGCCACCTTAACCACCATGTCTACCTGTGTAGCCACTTTCAATGAGTCATGGACTTGCACTCCAAAGTTTCTCTGCTCTTCAACACTTAAGGGTCTTGCCCTTTAGAATGCACTGCCGCTTGAAGAGTTGAAGGGAAGTAGCTGTTCCTGAACCTGGTGGTGTGGGACTTCAGGCTTCTCTACCTCCTGCCTGATGGTAGTTGTGAGAAGATGGCATAGATCCCCACTGTCCAGGCTATGTTGGTTGTGGGAACTTGCTGTGCACAAATTAGCTGCCATGTTTTTCTGCCATACAGTAATGCTAGTGCCTCAAGTGGAACTTAACTAGTGGTAAAGCAGTTTGGGATATCCTGAGAGTTTGTAAAAGTAACCTTTAGTTTTGGGTTAAGTACTGGTTATAAGTATGATAAATGCAGGAAGTGGTGTTTGAACATCCTTGCTTGGGTTTCCACTGCATTACTGTCGCCTCAATGAAGAAGGGGGCTTATTTAATCAAAACTAACTTCTGATTTCTTTTGCAGTTTGCAAAACCAGGGTTGCCCAGGGATCGAGTTCCCATGATGTGAGTAGAGGGCCAATGCTCTGAACTCTTTTCTACATTCACAGTTGGATGCTTCAGGAAACCTTTTCCCAATCTTCCATGGTGTCAGATAAGCCAAGTGCTTTTATCAGTGGAAATAATCCTTCCTGCTTGAAGCATTAATACTCCCACACAAGGCATTGCAAGATGGTGTCATGGATTCTCTCAGACCAGGAGGCTATTTGCTGAATCTTTGTGTTAGCTCCTCTCTCCTGCTCTCCACTCTCCCCTCCTTTCCTCTGCCCAAGTGATGTTGTCACCTTAAATATTTATCCTGCTGCTCCCACTGCAGTCTGTGCTGAAGGTGCTCCCACAGTGCAGTTCCAGGAGTCCTAGTGATGAAGAATGGGTGTCGTCAGGATGGTGTGCGACTTGGAGGGCAATCTCAAGAGTGGTGTGCCCTTGTGTCTGGTGCTAGAGGTGTGGGTTTGAGGGGAGGTGTCAGAGTAGCCTGAGTGAGCAGGTACACACACACAAGGCTGGAGCAACTCAGCGGGTCGGGCAGCATCTGTGGAGGAAAATGGACAGTCGATATTTCTGGTTGAGACCCTTCATCTGGACTTAGAGGGGAGATGGTCAGTACAAAGGGGTGGAGCAGGTGAGGGGGGGGGTGATAGGTAGATGGGGGGGGGTGGGGGGGAGAAGGCGCGGGGATAGTGCCAGAAGCTGGGAGGAGGTAGGTGGAGGCAACAAAGGGCTGTGGGTGATGGAATCTGATAGGAGAGGAAGGTGGCAAATGGAATCAAATGGAGGTGGGGAGGGGCAGATGGGAACGGTAGGGGGAGGGGACCCAGTGGTGGGGTGGGGGGGGGAGGGGAAGGGGAAGTGTGTGGGTGATGGGGAGTGGAGGAGGGGAAAGAGACGAGGAGACTGGAGCTGGGTAGATCAGGAGGAGAGAAGGGACAGGGGAGCAGTTTACCAGAACTACCTCCAGCAGTTTGTGTGTTGATCCAGATTGCAGCAGCTGCAGTCTCTTGTGTCTGCTGGTAGAAATGCTAGTTCCTTTCCTTTACAACTGGCTCTCATTTTCAGTGAAGATGGAGTTGGTTTAATTTGGCATCACGGTCAGCCTGTGCTGTACTGTCTGTTTCCCCAAGTATCATCATCACTGGGTCTAAAGCTGGGGACTCTCCCCAACAGCACTGTGGGAGCACCTTCACTAAATGGGCTGCAGAAGTTCAAGAAGCCAGCATGGATTCAATGGGCTGAATGTCGTTATGAAATGTGATAAGTGCATTGAGTTCCTGAGTTTGAAACAGTTGGCTTGTAGAAATGAGAGCAACACGAGAGATGCTGGTAGTTCAGGCATCAACTGTCCATTTCCCTCTGTAGACTCGAAGAGGGGAGATGGCCAGTATGAAGGGGTGGAGAAGGAGCTGGCAGGTGGTGGGTGGATCCAGGTGGGGCACAGATAGACAACCTGAAACGTTGACTGTCCATTTCCCTCCATAGATGCTGCCTGACCTGCTGAGTTCCTCCAGCAGGTTGTTTGTTTGCTCTAAATTCCAGCATGTGTCTTCATTGTAGAAACGAGTTCCTTTTCTTCACAGATGGCTCTTATCTTCAGTGAAGATGGTCTACGAGATATCAGTCTCCCTTGTGTGCTACAGAGTTTCATCAATCACAATGCCGTCCTCTATAAAGTCTTTGTTGTTGGGCAGTCACATTTTGTTGTTAAGAGACCGTCTCTCAAGAACTTCGCTATTGGTAAATCAGGTTGGTTCATTCAGCAGGTCTGGTATCGGTTCTCCGTGTGGTTTGTTGAATTTTGGAACAACAGTAGGAGTCTGAGGACAGAATGAGAGGGGCAGAAAGTTTCGGGCAACTCCAAGCTTGAGCTCCTGCTTGGAAACACAAGTGTTCCTCAAAGCAGTCACCCCCAATTTGTATTTGGTGCATCTGGTGTAGAGGAGACCAGTATGAGCTCGAACTACAGTAATCCGCTGCTTCACCTGTTTGGGTGCCTGGACAGTGGGAAGGGAACATCTGAAAAGAAGGATTTTGATTTGTTTTTTTTAATATTACAACAAGTTCCCCTCTGTCTGTAGAACCATATTTGCTGCAAATCTCTCTGGGATGTCCCAAGGCTGAGAGAGATGTTGAAGTGTGTGTTGCTTTTGTTGTTTGTTTGAACCTATGTTTCTCTGTTGTACAAAGAGCCCTCCTGATGGACCCTGCTGTATACCAAGTTTCCTCCTTTTGCCCTCAGATCTCTGGGCCTTAAGATCCCAAATTTCCTCCCTAAAGCTCTCTGCCCTTCAGCCCAACTGGTCCATGCCAACCAAGATACCCCATCCAGGCTAGTCCCATTTGCTGGTATTTGGTCCATATCTTCTCTAAACCTTTCCTATTTGTGTACCTGTCCAAATGTCTTTCAGAAGTGGTTATTGTATCTGGCTGCTCATTCCACAATCACACCAACCTTTGTCGAAAAATAAATTTGTCCCTCAAATACCTATCAAGTCTTGCCTGCCCACCCCCCCCCCCCCCCCCCCCCCCCCCAAACCTATGCCCTCTCCTCTCAAGGTTCCTGAGCACCTCCCTTTCTTTGCACAGGGTTGGGTCTCCAACTCCTGGCTTGTGGGTTGGTGTTGGACTATATTCAAAACCATTGGAAGGAAGGGCCTTGGGAGGTTTAACTAACATTAAAGGTGCTATATAAATGCAAGTTGGTAGTGGTGTGAGGGAAGAGGGGAGATGGTGGTTGGAGGGGGTGCAGTTTTTAATTCTGCCTTTCATCCACAGATAGGAAAACAATATTCTTTAATAGTCACGAAGTTTCAAAGCCGGAATCACGCTCTCATCTAACGGAGGTAAGTCCACAAAATGCAGGGCTTTGGGTAATACTGGAGTGCAGGGTCCTAAGGCCCCCCTCTCTAGCATCCTCCTGGCTAATAATAACCAACTGGCAAAACCCTAATCACTACAATTTAGCAACACTATGATCACTTTGCATTAAAATAGACTTTGTTCTAATTATGTTCTTTCTTGGAAAAATTGTGTACAATTTGTTTTTCTTGGGAATGCTGTTTATCTGATGCTATGTGCCTGTGATGCTGCTGCAAGCAAGCCTTTTTTCATTGCAGCCTTGTATACATGTACTTGTGCATATGACAATAAACTAGACTTTGACATTGTAAATTCTCAGCAACCCAAAAAGCCTCATTCTTGTTTTCAAATCCAATCTCTCTCCGCTCTCCTCCTGTAACCCCGAATGATCATCTACCTCGAGCTGTGATTACCACTGGAAGCCGCCTGGGCCCCCAAGCTCCCTCCCTAACTCTATCCATCTCTCGCTCCTCACTCTCCATAAAATCTACCTTTTGTATCCAAGCTTCTGGTCACTTGCTCTAGAACCTCCTTTTCTTGCTTGGAGTCAAATTTAGTTTGCCAACAACCTGGGGTGGAGATGAGAGATTGTGGTTTTTAACCTAAGGGAGGGCAAAGTCGTCATTCCTGCTTCATTCACTCACCAGAAGTGGTTCAGAAGAATTTGCACTCTGTACTAACTCAGTGCAACTGCACTGTGTAATGAATTGATCTGTACGATTGGTATGCAAGATGAGTTTTTCACTGTACCTCAGTACAAGTGACAATAATAAACAAATACCAATTTTGTTTGGTTACCACTGGTCCCAATTCTACAGTGGTTCAGAATCTTTGCTGATTTGATGGGTAGGTGATGAGCTGATGGCATTCTCACAATCTGGACCATGCTGTTGAAAACAGAATTGATGGGCTGGAGCAGGAGAGGGTCCTGCTCCTCAAACCTGTCCCTTCCATTCAATGTGATCAAAACTGATTTGTGACTTCAGGTGTACACCTTTCCATCATAATTCCTTTAGTTCTCCACAATCAATAGACCCAGTTTAAAGTTAACAATTGCAGAAGGGAATCAAAGTTCTCAACTTTTTTTCTATTGACTTCTCACAAAAACCTGGCTCTAATTTTTACACAAGACCCCCAAGTTGTCAACCCAGCCCCACCATCTGGTTCTCAAAAGGTCTGGAAAGGGTTGGGGTTTGGGAACCTGCTCTGGCCTATATGTGACTCCAGACCCACCAACATTGTTGAATCTTGACTGCCCTCTGAAATGGCCACCCCTCCCCCCCCCCCCCCCCCCCCAAAATCAAGGGTGGCAGTAGAGAACGGGCAGTAATTTCTTGACATGTTCCACAAAAATTTTAAAACCTGACCCTGTGCTGTGATATTGTAAAGGCAAGCTACTTTTGGAAAAATGACGTGTATTTGTATATGGTTACAAGTCATTTGGTTAGAATATAGCTTGGTATGGCAACTGCTCCAAGACCACAGGAAATTGCAGAGAGTTGTGAACACAGCCCAGTCCATCTCTCAAACCAGCCTTCCCTCTGACTCTCCACACTTCCCACTACCTTGGGGAAAGCAGCCAACATAATCAGGTTCCTCCAGCCTGGTCATTCTCCCTTCCCCTTCCAAGGGCAGAAGATACAAAAGTTTAAACACTCTCCACCAGGCTCAAGGACAGCTTCCCTCTCGCTATTATAAGACTCTTGAATGCACTCATACAATGAAGATGAACTCTTGATCTCTCAATCTACCTCATCATGGCCCTTGCACCTTGTCTACCTGCACTGCACTTTCTCTGACTGTAACACTAGATTCTGCATTGTTTATGCTTTTTTGCACTACCTCAATGTACTTGTGTTTGGAATGATCTGTCTGGGTGGCATGCAAAACAGATCTCTTCACTGTATCTCAGTACATGTGACAATAAGCCAATTACCTGTGTATGTGATGGCAACACTGTGTACAAGGAAGGATCCTTGTCATAGTTGGAATAAGCACATTGGAGCTCCCTTGACCTGTAACTGTCAGAGTTGTACAACATGGAGATCGGGCCACTTGCTCACGTCTGTGTTGACCATCTATACTAATCCCAATTGGTGTCAGTGGACCATAGTTTTCTATGCCCTGGTGATTCAAGTCTTGTTGAGACTCTGTGCCTCCACCACCCCCTTGGGCAGTGTGTTCCAGGTACCAACCACCTTCTGATCCCTGTCTAAGCTGTTTGTCCCTTGCCCTAAACCAATGTGTTGCTTTGCCCTGCAGAGAGATGAACGGGAGAACCTCCCCAGTGGCCCGTCAGATGGGATCATTAAATCCATCAGCCGATGCCTACAGATGTCCCTGGGATTGTCGCTGTTTGGGGTGGATGTCATTGTTGATAGTAGATCTGGCAAACTGGCAGTGATTGACATCAATGCATTCCCAGGTTAGTGCGGAGCAGTTACTGGGTGCTGAGGGTCTTGTGTCTATCCTGGTATCTCTGTACGGGGCCCAGTGTTGTATCTTGCTCACTTCCACTGAAGCTGGAAAGGTGCTACATAAATGCAGGTTGTGTAAACTCTATACCAAACACAATTTGTGTTCTGATTTGCACTTTACTTTTTTAAAGAAAAATCTCTAAATCTGTGATACCATTCACAATTTTTACAGCCAATTAGGTTTTTTAAGTGTAGTCATCATGTAATATAGACACATGAGGTAGCTAGCTTGTGCACAGCAAGATCCCACAAGCTGCAACGTGACAATGACTTTGTTTTAAGTGAGGTTGGTTGAGGGGTAAATTTTGGTTCTGGAGCTGGAGGTCGCACAGTGGTGCAGTTAGTAGAGCCACTGCCTCGCAGCTCCAGAGACCTGGGTTTGATCCTGACCTCTGGTGCTGCCTGTGTGGAGTTTGCATGCTCTCCCTGTTTTTTTTTTTTTGCTGGGTGCTCTGGTTTCCCAAAGACTTGCTTGTTGACAGGTTAATTGTCCTCAGTGTGTGGGTGAGGGGTAGAATAGAACATAGAACATTACAGCACAGTACAGGCCCTTCAGCCCACAATATTGTGCTGACATCTTATCCTGCTCTAAGATCTATCCAACCCTTCCCTCCCACTTAGCCCCCTATTTTCTGTCATTCATGTGTCTATCTAAGAGTCTCTAAACTGTCCCTAATGTATCTGCCCCCACACCCTCTGCAGGCAGTGTGTTCCACGCACCCACCACTCTCTATGTGTTTAAAAAAAAACTTGCCTCTGACATCCCCCTTATACCTTCCTCCAATCACCTTAAAATTATGCCCCCTCACGTTAGCCATTTTTGCCCTGGGGAAAAAGTCTCTGACTGTCCACTTGATCTATGCCTCTTACCATCTTGTACACCTCTATCAAGTCCCCTCTCATCCTCCTTTTCTCCAAAGAGAAGCCCTAGCTCACTCAACCTCCCCTAGGGAGGGGAGTTTTAAGGGTGATATAGAATTCTATGTCAGGATGGTGTGAGACTTAAAAGTCAACTTGCAAAAGGTGAGTTTCCCAGGTGAACACTGTCCCTTGGTGCTGTTCGAGTAGAGAGTTGATGGGAATGTGGGGAGAATAAAATCGGATTAGTGTAGGATTGGTGTAAGTGGATGGTTGGTGTGGACTTGTGCCATAGCACATGTTTCCCGACTACACCTTTTTATCTCACTGGAGAGAACCACGTCTATCTTGGAAACAATGGTTTTCCTTATGGCCGCCTGAGAGCAGGTGAGCCCTTGGTTTAATGTCAACCACCCCACCCCAAAAATAAACAAAATGGTGCTTTCAACAGTGTTACACTCTCCCAGTTTTCCAATGGGAGTAACAACCCAGAGGTGGTGAACCCTCTTCAGTGGGACTTGAACCCATGGTTTGTAACCCATGCCAATGATCACATCTGCTCCCTTGGATGACTGCAAAAGTTCCCCTTCCTGGGCTCTCCTCTGACCTGTCCCACTAATTATCTTCAGCCAAGCTTCAATAAAAGCTAAATAAGCTGACACTTCATCCCATTTATTATAGATCCTTGTTCACAAATTGGCTGTTCTTGAATAAAGTCTCCAGACCTAGTCCATTGGTTACAGAACTTTGTTTATTAAAACAAATTCTTTCTTCCCTTTTTTGATCTCTGTATAATTGATACCTTGGGTGAGGTGTGATTTCTTGCACTCAATACCTATTAGAAGGATGTGGAAGCTTTAGAGAGGGTGCAGAGGAAATTTACCAGGATGCTGCCTGGATTAGAGAACATGTCTTGTGAGGAAAGGTTGAGCGAGCTAGTGTTTTTCTCTTTGGAGCGATGCAGAATGAGGGGCAACTTCTTAGAAGTGTATAAGATTGAGAGGCATAGATAGTGGACAGCCAGCACCTTTTCCCCAGGGTGGCACTGGCCAATACCAGAGGACATCGGTTTAAGGTCAAAGTTTAGGGGAGATGTCAAGTGGGTTTTTAAACAAAGTAGGTGCCTGGAACGCACTGCTGAGGGTGGTGGTAGGTGCTGATACAATGGGGACACTTAATAGACTCTTGGATAGGCACATACATGTAAGGAAAAATGGAGGGTTATGAGCTGTGTAGGAGGGGAGGGTTAGATTGATCGTAGTTTATATAGGTCGGCACAACATTGTGGGCCGAAGGGCCCGTACTGTTCTATGTTCTAATACACTGAGGTCAAAGGTTCTTGACACAACGCATCTACTCTTCATTGCCTAAGGTCAAAGTTTGTCCATACTAATCAGTGCCAGAGCTGCTGTCATTGAATCAGATGCGTACAGCATTGGAGGCTTGCATTTTTATTTTCAGTCTTGCCTGGTTCTTTGAGGTCTCCAATTAGTCACACTTCCTTCCTCTTGCCCCACAGCCTTACAATTTTATTTTATCCAACTTCTTTTGGTAGTTGTCTCTTCCCCTGCCCTTTTTAGGATGTGGATGGTGTGTGGCTTAGGGGAACCTGCAAGTGTTGGTGTTCCCATAGTGCCTGCTGTCCTCGGCTTTCCTGATGGTGAAGGCCGGGGGTTTGGGAGCTGTTGTGGGATCGGCCTAGTCCATCCAGATTGTTTCATTAGGATTCCTGCCATCAATAGATGGTGGTTGACACTGGATTAACCTCGAGTCTGGGCTATTAATATGGGGCCATGTGCTCAAATCTCTCTGGTAAGAAAGAGGAATTAAAGCAGTTAACTGGCCTGGAATTAAAAGTAAAATTACTAATGGTGAATGTGAAACTACCAGGTTATCACTAATACCCTCCTTCAGGGTGAATTCGCCCATTCTTACCCAGTGACTTCACACCTACCAAGGTAGCTGTGACTTAACTGCCCTCTGAAATAGTTCAGGAAACTGTTCATTCATGGGGCTAAGTAGAGAATAAATGCCAGCTTGGTCAGTGAGTTGCCCCCACCACCACCCCCACACTTCCCTCGGTCATGACCCTGGACATCAGTTCAGAGCTAATTCCAGTTAATTGTCTTTCTCTTTATCCCTTTTTTTGAGGCCACAATTGAATCCTCTAGTGCCTACCAGAGCAAAACCATAAGATTGTTTCCTCTTGTGTTGGTGAATTGAGCAACAGACTTCCTTGTGTGACGCTGACTCTTGGCCTTGGGCTGTGTGCTTTTCAGCATGTCCCATCTATCTGTGTGGCTCATTTCCTTGGCAATGGCTTCTGGCAGCTGCACCTTCCCTGTGGCGTGAATCAGTGTCTCCAGACAGTGACAAGTAGGCTCTCCCTGTCCCCATTTTCCACACCTCATTCTTTCAATAAAAACCTCCTTTACCTTTCTGTATCTGGTTTGTTACACCAGCGTCCTTAGGCTTGTGATTGTTCAATCATACAGTGAATCATAACTGCAGGAGTAGGCCACTCAGCCCCTCAAGCCTGCCCTGTCATTCAATATGATGGCTGATCTGCCTCAGGCCCTTCAGCCCACTGAATCCATACTGACCATCAACCACCCACTTACATGAATCCCATTTTATTGTCCCCACATTCCCGTCAACTCCCCCCCAGATTCTACCACTCACTCACAGGGGCAATTACAGCAACCAGTTAACCCACCAACCCACACGTCTTTGGGATGTGGGAGGAAACTGGAGCACCTGGTGGGGGGGGTGGGGGGGGGGAACCCACGCAGTCACGGGGAGAACTCTCAAACTCCACACACAGGACCAGAGGTCAGGATTGAACCCAGGTCTCGAGCTGAGACAGCAGCATCTACCGGCTGTGACACTGTGCTGCCTCTGTGCCTTCAATTCCTGATCTTTCCTTCTTAAATAGCCCCAATGGTTTAGCCTCTGGGGTAGATAATTCCAGAGGTTCAACCAGTAATTGGTAACTGGTGCATTGACTCCTTGACCATGAGAGTAACACCTTCGTGCCTGGGGTGGTCAGCTGACTCTTGACCTCTGAACATATCAGGAGTGTTTGGATTTCAGAAGGAGGAGGGAATCTCATTGAAACCCACCGAATACTGAAAGGCCTGGACAGAGTGGACTTGGCGAGGATGTTTCCATTACTAAGAGAATCTAGGATCCAAGGGCACAGCCTTTAAACATCCCTTTAGAAGTGAGATGAGGAGGAAGTTCAGCCGGAGGGCGGTGAATCTGCGGAATTCATTGCCACAGAGGGCTGTGGAGGCCAAGTCATTGGGTGTGTTTAAGGCAGATTGATGGGTTTTTGATTTGTAAAGGGGTTAAAGGTTACAGGGAGAAGGCAGGAGAATGGGGTTGGGGAAGAAAACCACCATAATTGAATGGTGGAGCAGATTCGATGGTCTAATTCTGCTCCTATATCTTAGTCATGCACTTTCTCAGGGGTCATGGCCGGGCAGTGTTGGGTTGGAATAAGGGTTGATCTTATGATTTCTCTGACTTCCAATTCTTTCACCCTGACCATCCATTTTCTGATGGGCTGCTTACTCCTTGTCTGGTCTTTTCTCCCCCCCACAGGATATGAAGGTGTCCCTGAATTCTTCAGTGCCCTGTTGGACCATGTTGAGATGCTGCTACGTGAACAGGAAGGGAGTCCTGATGGAGCTGACTCTGGTGCCAATCAACCAGTCCCTCCACACTGGTGCCAAAGTCCCCAGCAGGATGAATCAGCCTCCAGCAACCTCATGAAAGAAACTTGGATTGCAGAGAATTCTCTAGTGGGGAAACGGCCAGTGGACTCTGCCTGCTTCCAGGAAATGGTCACCCAGTCACCCATCCATTCACAGTCCAGCTGTGAATAGTCAAACCCTCCGAAAGACACCTATTAGTATAATGGAATTCATTCAGAAATTAGGATATTCATTAATAGGTTTATTATATTTGGCTTAATGTTATGGAGAGTTTAGAAGCTGCTTTGTATGTTCAACATATTACTGTAGATTAGTTTCTTTTTAATAAAACACTTTTCCAGGTATCTCTCGGGTTGGAATATTTCTCAGAAGGATCTGTCAACTCATTCCTTTCGGTTTTTTGGAATTGATGGTGTGGAGGGGGCAGTGAAACATGGAACAGTGCAGGAACAGGCCCTTCTGCCCACAATGTCTGTGCTGAACATGATGCTGAATGAAACTAAATCTCTTCTGCCTGAACATGGATGCCCCATATCCCTTCCGTTCCCTGCACATTCATGCATCTATTTAACACTATTGCATCTGTTTCTACCCTTCCCTCAGCAGCCCATTCCAGGCACCCACCACTCTATGTATATTTTTAAAAAAAACTTGCCCCACATATCTCCTTTTAAACTTTCCCCCTCTCACCTTAAATACACATCCTCTAGTACTTGACATTACTACCCTGGGGAAAAAGATTCTGACCTTCTACCCTATCGGCGCCTCTTGTAAATTTTCTTCCTTCAGGTCTCTCCTCTGTCTCTGATGCTCCAGAGAAAACAACCAAAGTCCTGATGAAGGGTCTCAACCCGAAACATTGACTGTTTATTTCCCTTTGTAGATTCTGCCTGACCTGCTGAGTTCCTCCAGCATTTTGGGTGTTACTCCAAGTTTGTCCAACCTTTCCTTGTAGCTCATGCCCTCTAATCCAGGCAACATCCTGGTAAACCTCTTCTGCACCCTCTACAAAGCCTCCACATCCTTCCTGTAATGGGATGACCAGAATTGCACACAATACTCCAAGTGTGGCCTAACCAGAGGTTTATACAGCTGCAATATGACTTCCTGACTCTTGTACTCAATGCCCTAACCAATGAAGGCAAGCATGCCATATGCTACCTTTTACACACCCTGTCTCCTTGTGTGGCAACTTTCAGTGAACTATGGACTTGGACCCCAAGGTCACTCTGTGCAAGATGCATTTCTATAACATTTTTGCAAGCTGTCCAAAACATTTTGCAAAGAAGCAAACTCAGTGTTGTAAATATAGCACCTAGTTTGTACACAGCAAGTTCCCATAAACATACACTATTGAGCAAACAGTGTGGTTTTTGTTGTTGAATTGAACTAAATCCCCTGATCTCGTTTGTATTTAAGCAAGTGGCGTTTGAGAACTCTGATCCTGATTGATCCTGCTGAGAATTGCTGCCTTCAATACAACTGCCCCTGTGTAATTGCTGCTACTTGCAGCATTACAAAAACCCACAGGCACTGCACTGGTGGTAAGGCTGTGAGGTTGCAGTTGGGGTCCAGGTTTGTCACTTGGTTTCATACTTCTGACACTGCAGCACCCTCTCAAGTGAGGAACCAGGGTGTCTAAATTATTTGCTTAAGCCTTTGGACTTGGGAAGAGTGCAATCTGCTGAGAAGGTGTGGAAATCTCTCTCCCAAACACAGGCAGCCATCCCTTCCAGGAGGAATTTCTCATCTGGAGGCAAGAGACTGCAGATGCTGGAATCTGGAGCACCAAACACTGCTGGAGGAACTCAATGGGCCAGGCAGCATCTATGGAGGGAGACAGACAGTTGACATTTCAGGTCAAGACCCTTCGCCTCGACTGAAAGATAGAGGGGAGATGGCCAGTATGAGAAGGTGGAGGGAAGGAGGAGCAAGAGCTGGCAGGTGATAGGTGGATCCAGGTGAGGAGGTGGGGGAGGTGATGGATGGAGGAGGGGAGAGTGGAGACAGTGACAGAGTTTGGGAGATGGGGGGGGGGGGCAACAGGGTGATGGTGGGATCTGATAAGTGGAGCATGGAACCAAATAAGGGAGGTGGGGAGGGGAGGGGACCCAGTGGGAGGAGTGTGTGGATGATTGGCAGGTGAAGGAGGGGAAAAAAAATGGGGTGATGGGGGGGACTGTGGTGGGTGTTGGAGGAAATGGGTAGATGAGAAAGGGGCAGAGGGAGGAATTTCTGATCTTGCTGCTTTGTGCTTTTCCAGTTTGTACCAGTTTCTCATTTGGGGTTCCTGTATATATCTGTCACCTGACTTTTCAAATATTCTCTCCCTGCACCAGCATACCATGGCTGCAGTGTGTAGCATCCATAGACAGAGCACAAAGCTCACCAAGGGTACTGTCAACACCTCCCAAACTCTTGTCAACCAGAAAGTCAAGGGCAAGAGCTCACAAGAGCACTTAAGTGGTTCCCTTCTAAGTTGTATACAATTTCAACTTGGTAATATAGTGTTGCTGGACTTTTTTTTAAAAAGAAAAACAACAATTCTAGCTTTTCTTCAACACATTGCCATTTGTGGGATCTTGCTGTATAAATTGGCTGCCATCTTCTGTCTCACCCAGTGACAGCCTGAAGATGCTTTGGAGTTTCCAGATGTGCTATGTAAATGCAAATTCTTCAAGGATATTTGGGAGTCAGTTTGGATTTGAACATATTTCCTGATTCCTTTGCTGCCTGCTACTTGGTTCCACTGCCTGACACAATGTAATTTGAGCCCATGACTTGCAGTTTGCTAGCTAGTCAGTGTGTGCTCTTTATCACTGAACACTAAGGGCTTCACTAGAGGGGAGGGGGATGAATCATACATGCACACCAGGGGTCAGACGGTAGGGAGAAACCACACAGACTGCTGGAATTTTGAAATTTGTCAGGTGATTTGACTGAAGTTTAAGATTTTAAAAGTTTCTGATTAGTCTTTCTCTTTTGATCTCTTCCTGCTGGTCAGGGACTCTGAGATCATGGTTCAGAGTTTTAAAATTTATAGCCAGGGGTTTGGGAATGGGTTAGAACTGTTTGTACGTTCTCCCCGTGTCTGCGTGGGTTTCCTCCGGGTGCTCCGGTTTCCTCCCACATTCCAAAGACGTACAGGTTAGGAAGTTGTGGGCGTGCTATGTTGGTGCCAGGAGTGTGGCGACACTTGCGGGCTGCCCCCAGAACACTCTATTGCAAAAAGATGTATTTCACTGTGTTTCAATGTGCATGTGACTAATAAAGATATCTTATCTAATAAATCTTTAAAAAGAAGACACCTCAATGTGCAGAGAGTGGTGGTGATTTGGAACTATTTTTCCCCAAATGACATCTGATGCCTGGGGTCAACTATTAACTTTAAAGTGGTGATTGGTCCTTATTAAGGAATTGTAGGAGTCAGGTCAGTGAATCAGCCTTTATCTCATTGAATGGCAGAACAGGCTTTGGGGCTGAATGTTTCTGAGAGTATGGACAGACCTCCCTCACCCCCTTTTTGATTCTTACAAATTTCTATAGATGTACAGTGGAGAGCATTCTGACTGGTTGCATTACAGCCTGCTATGGAGGCTCCAATGTGCAGGATTGCAAGAGGCTGCAGAGGTTTGTAGACTCGGGCAGCTCCATCACGGGCACAACCCTCCCCACCATCGAGCTGGTGCCTCAAGAAGGTGGCATCCATCACTAAGGACCCTCACCATCTGGGATATGCCCTCTTCTCATTACTGCCATCGGGGAGGAGGTACAGGAGCCTGAAGACCCACACTTCCCCTCTGCCATCAGATTTCTGAATGGTCCATGAACACAACCTCGTTATTCCTTTGTCTGCTTTATCTATTTATTGATTTATTTATGTGATTTATTTATGTGATTTATAGATTTTTATGTCTTTGCACTATATTGCTGCCACAATGACAAATTTCACATCACAGGTCAGTGATAATAATTCTGATTCTCATTGTAATCTGATTCTGATTGATGCCTTCTCAAAGTTGAGCATCAGCAAGGAGCTGTGGGGGAATCAATGGGAACCTATTTGAGACATTCCTCAGTGAAGGCCTTCACCTTCAGATGAAGGGAGACAAGTGTGTTGAACATTTCCTCATATCTGTGTACCAGGTTCAAAGCCATCCCTCATAGAACATTCATGATGCAGAAGGGAGGTCATTCAGCCCATTGTGTGTGTACTGGTTGATTGAGGCACCCAGGCCAATCTCACCTTCGAGTACAGGGTCCACAGTCCTGCAGGTCATGAGTCACTTTTCCCTCTGGGGGAAATCCAGAGTGAGGGAACAGAACCTTCAGACTGAGACACGAGCTTGTAGCTGTTGGAATCTGGAACAGCAAACTATCTGTTGGAGGAACTCGGGGGGGGGGGGGGGGGGGGGTTGAATAGTATCTGTGGGGGGTTGGAATAAAGGATTTCAGGTCAAAGTCCTACATCAGCTATTGAGCCCTGATGCAGGGTTTTGACCTGAAACGATAATTCCTTCCTCCCACGGATGCTGCTCAATTCGCTGCGTTCCTCCAGCAGATTGTTTGCTGTTCTAGATCCCCCCAACACTCTTAGGGAAAATATTTCTTTTCTGCCCACATTTAGTTGTTGATTTCCAGAGGTACAGTTAAATATGCAAATTTGTTTTGCTTTGGAGATGAGTGCTGATTATTGCACTGACTTTAATTGAGTTCCATACTGCATTTGGGGACAAGCAGACTTGCTTGAATTGACGAAGGGTTAACCCGATTTCTTCCATTCCTTTAGCCCTGGTGTTCTCCGGTACTATCCTGTAGCCAGTGGGTTTCAATAGACCACTATGTACTGGCAGAGGGGTCACAGAAAAGGACCTCACTCGGAACGGGGAGAGAACTTGCCATCTGGGTATGCATGAGAGGGTTACAAGGAGGTTGGGTTCAATCTGAGATGGGGATAGAAGGGAGGACAACCAACAGTGAAGAGTGGATAGCACAGTGATGCAGCTGGTAGAGCTGCTGCCTCACAGCTCCGGTGACATGGGTTCGATCCTGACCTCCAGCGCTGTCTGTGTGGAGTTTGCACGTTCTCCCTGCAACTGTGTGGGTTTCCTCCTGTACCCCAATGATGTGCTGGTTAATTGGCTACTATAAATTACCCCTTGGTGTACGTAATCGAAAGAATCAAAAGGGGATTGAGGGGCATGTGTGAGAGAGAATGGGTAATAAGGCGACAGAAGGGGAATGGGACTGATTGGGATTGCTCCTCTGGGAGCCAGCATAAACATGATGGGCCAAATGGCCGCCTCCTGTGCTGTTGTAAGGACAACCTTGCATGAAATTAAGAGGAAAATAAGAGGTGAAACTTGTAGGCACGGTAGTGTAGCAGTTAGCGTAACGCTATTACAGCGCCAGTGACCCGGGTTCAATTCCTGCCGCTGTCTGTAAGGAGTTTGTACGTTCTCCCCGTGACTGCGTGGGTTTCCTCCGGGTGCTCCGGTTTCCTCCCACATTCCAAAAGACGTACGGGTTAGGAAGTTGCGGGCATGCTATGTTGGTGCCGGAAGCGTGGCAACACTTGCGGGCTGTCCCCAGAACACACTACGCAAAAGATGCATTTCACTGTGTGTTTCGATGTACATGTGACTAAAAGATATCTTATCTTATAAAATAATTTGGAGATATCAGTGGTGATTCCAGAACAAGGTTTATTGTCTCACGGGTATTGGTAAATACAGATGAATAGTGGACCAAACTGTACCAATGACTGCGAATAATCGCCTCAGGCACCTTTGGGAATACAGGTACTTCAATTACCATGGCAACCAATGCAAAATGTTCAAAAAAGACATAATAGATAATAATAATGTGACAGGTATGGTTTCCAGAAAATAGCATATTAATATAACAGTCCAAGAATGGTGATGTCACTCACACAATGAAAACAGGATGCCTCCTGACAGGGGGAATGATTACTAGGCCTCAATTTCAATCTCTGTTGGGTCTGTTTCACCTTAGCCCAATGAAGATCGCTTGTCAGAATGGCTCTGTGGCATCCTCGCTGCTTCCTGGGAATCTCCAGCCCATGACTGCTCAGCCTAGAGGATTGAGGACCCCAGGGCCACGAGTGGGGGCAGAGGGAAGGCAGCCGTAAGCGGCAGGAGGAGCGGACCACCTCACCAATGGCCCACCGCCTGCCCCCTCTGGGGAAGAGATGAGGCTACGTTAGCCTCATCAGCCACCTCGACATCCACAACTCTGGAGTGGGTCCCACCCTCCATCCCAAGAGCAACTGCCCCGGGAGAAGTTGTTCTGGATTATTCCGTGGTGAAGCCTCGGAGGCCTTGGTCAAGTTTCCATGGTAACGTGCAGATTATAGATGAGTGTCGTTGGTAGGTGGCATTCCATTTTGAATTGGTTTTTAAAATATATTTGAAGGGGCTTGAATGTTCTTCAGTGAAATATCTGTTATTGTTTCAGAGACTAACGTGGCCCCCTCTCCCCACGTGGCCTCTGGCTCAGACAATATCGGCATACTCATGGAGTCATAGAGCAATACAGCACGGATACAGGCCCTTCAGCCCAACAAGCCCATGCCGAACACGGTGCCCACCCAGCTAGTCCCAATTTTCACATTCATCCCATATCCCTCTAAGCCTCACCCCTGTATGGACCAATCCAATGCTCCTTAAATAATACGATTGTACCTGCCTCAACCACTTCCTCTGGCAGCTCGTTCCATGTACTCACTCTGTGAATAGGTTGCTCCTCAGGTTCCTTGTAATCTTTCACCTCTCACCCTAAATCTATGCCCTCTAGTTTTGGACTCCCCTACCCTGGCGAAAAGGCTGTTACCGTCCACCTTATCTGTGCCTCTAATAATTTTAAACATTTCTATAAGGTCACCCCTCATTCTCCTACGTTCCAGGGAATAACAACCTAGCCTGGCCAACCTCTCACTGTCATGGAACCTCTCCCTACTCATGGAATTCTCCATTTTGTAGCAGGTTGTGGACACAGCTCAGTCCATCATGAAAACCAGCCTCCCCCCGCCATGGACTCTTGTCTACACTTCCCAATGCCTCAGGAAAGCAGCCAACATAATCAAAGATCCCTCCCACCCTGGACATTCTCTCTTCTCCCCAATCCCATCGGGCAGGAAATACAAAAGCCTGAAAGCACGTACCACCAGGCTCAAGGACAGCTTCTATCCCGCCGTTATAAGACTATTGAATGGTCCCCTGGTACGATAAGGTGGACCCTTGACCTCGCAATCTACCTCGTTATGGCCTTGAACCTTATTGTCTGCCTGCACTGCACTTTCTCTGTAACTGTAACACTAGATTCTGCATTCTGTTGTTGCTCTTCCCTTGTACTACCTCGATGTACTGATGTTTGGAATGATCTGCCTGGAAGGCATGCAAAACAAAGCCTTCCACTGTACCTCGATACATATGACAATAATAAATCAATTACCAATTAATTTTGTGAACTCATCGGCCAGCACACGATGGGAACCGTATCCCAGTGAAGGACCCAAACTCTCAGCCAATGAGCAGCGCAGGGTCACAGGGCAGTTCCAATTGGGCAGCTAGTTGACAGCTGGAGCTTTGGGAACGCCAAGCAACCTTATGATTGACAGCTGTTGGGAGCCAATAGGCTGATGCCTTCCTTCCCACCATCACAATTGCCCCATTTCTATCAGTGAGCCAATCAGAAGCTGTGAAGATACGGTGCTTGTCTATGATTGGAGCATGCCATAAATGCAGCAATAGGAAACATTTTGAGTCCCAGAAAGTTCCTCAAGATGCTGTGGAAAATCTGGGGAGCTCCATGGAGGGTGGTGAAGGGTCCATCGTCATGAACCTTCATCAACCGCAATAAAGTCTGGGTTTATATTGGAGATTGGCAAAGTGAGTACAACAATGGGCATCAAGGGCACAGCCATCAGCTATTTGTATTCCTTTTGCCACCAAGCGCAATTAAAAGCAACATTTTAATTTAATTCAGCAATAACTGAGTCAGTTTTACAATTATCCCAATGTGATAACTGCACCACAACAGCGGAAGTGAGATAAATCAGCAGAGACACAGGAGACTGCAGATGCTGGAACTTGGAGCAAAAAAAAACCAAGCTGCTGGAGGAACTCAGCAGGTCAGGCAGCATCCATGGAGGGAAATCAGCAGATCAGCTATTGCTACAGAGAGAGGTTTTGATAATTGATTCTGCTTATTTGGGAGCTTGATGGGTCATTCCCTGTGCTTCGACCTCCCTGTTTAGGGATTGAGCAGTTTGCCTGGTACATGGGGAATGGAGTGAGGCACAGGGGGTGAAACATTACCCCTCTAGATGTTCATTCCAACGATAGTGAGGGCAGTCATACCAAGTATGTTACTGAATTGACCAATGATCCAGCAGTTCAGATCCCAACACAGCCACTGGACAGCTTAAATTCAGGCAATTAACTACATCCAGAAAAAATCCGGTGCAGTAACCATGAAACTATCTAACTGTTGTAAAAGTCCACCTGGTTCACTCCTGTCCTTCATGGAAGGAAATCTGCTCTTCTTCCCTGGTCAAATCTACCTCACATCCCTCCCCACCATCGGTAGTATCTGCATGAGGTGTTGCCTCAAGAAGGCAACATCCAACATCAAAGAGGAAATCTGCTCTTCTTCCCTGGTCAAATCTACCTCACATCCCTCCCCACCATCGGTAGTATCTGCATGAGGTGTTGCCTCAAGAAGGCAACATCCAACATCAAAGATCCTCATCACCTTCTCGCAGCTCCCATCGGGCAGGAGGTACAGAAGCATGAAGTCCCACACCACCAAGTTCAGGAACAGCTACTTCCCTTCAACTATTTTGTTCTTGAACCAACTTGCACAACCCTAACCCTACCTCAGTACAGCAACACTGTGACCACTTTGACCACTTTGCACTACAATGGACTTTGTTATTTTTTGTTCTAGTTGTGTTTTCTTTTGTATAACTTTGTATAATTAATTTTTAATTTATCTTTTTCTAATGAATGTTGTGCATCTGCCGCTATGTGCCTGTGATGCTGCTGCAAGTAGTTTTTCATTGCACCTGTACATATACCTCTGTAACCGAAGTTTTAGTCTGGTCAAATTTTGTTTGCTAACAGTTGGGGTGTTATCTTACATTAAAGGCCCTGTAGGAATCCAAGCTGTTGTTTTATTAGTGATGGGGGCAGTCAGGACAATAGGAGATCAGAGACGTGGGAAGACTCAGATTGCTTCACTTCCAAATTCCGGGAAGATATGCTGGAGGTGTCCAACAGTTTGAGTCAGGAGAAACAAATAATCTGCTGAAGGAACTCAGCGGGTCAAGCAGCATCTGTGGCAGGAAAGGAACCGTCGACATTTTGGGTCAAAACCCTGCATCGACAATTCCTTTCCTCCCACAGATGCTGTTCGACCCGCTGAGTTCCTCCAGCAGTTTGTTGCTCCTGATTCCAGCATCTGCGGTCTCTGGTGTCCTCACTAAATCAGGAGAAACTCTTTCTGTTGCCTGTTGGGTTGATAACTAGAGGACAGAGTTTGCAATCTCAAACGCACTGGCTGTTAGAGTGTTGGGAGCAGGTTGAATAGGAAATTTCAATGGTGAACTTAATAAATAATTTAAGGGCCAATAGTTTCTGGGTTGTGGGGAAAGAACAACTGAAGAGGTTATTTAAAAGCACATGGTTGCTGTGACCTCCTTCTGTGCAGTATTCTGGAATTGTGGAATCTGGAAGTGGTTGTGGAGCCTCCTCCAGGTTAAATCATCTCCCCCATCCTGCATTATCATTGAGCTACACAGAGAGACAGCATGGAAACAGGCCCTTTGGGCCATCGAGTCCATTCTGACCATCAAGCACCATTTTAAAATGGCATCATAGTTGGCGCATACATTGTGGGCTGAAGGGCCTGTTCCTTTGCTGTACTGTCCTACACCAGTCCCATGTTTGTTCTCCCAACATTCCCGTTAATTCTCTCCCAGATTCTACCCCTCACCCACACTCCAGGGGCAATTACAGCGGCCGATTAACCCACCAACCTGCACGTGTTTGGGATGTGGGGGAAACCCACGCGGTCACAGAGAGAAGGTGCGAACTCCACACACGGCACCAGAGATCAGGACTGAACCTGGGTCGCTGGAGCTGTGAGGCAGCGGCTCTGCCCGCTGTGCCACTGTGCTGCCCCCAAGCCAATGCCTAGTGTTGCAGTCAGGAAGGTGAGTTGCCAGTAAATGCAATGCCTGGATGTTTGGGTCAATTTTTTGTCATACCTGAGATGCTAATGGCTGCTTCTGACATTGTGACATTATTTTTAGAACATAGAACCTAGAACAGTACAGCACAGGAACAGGCCCTTCGGCCCACGATGTTGTGCTGAACCAACTAAACTAGTAATTAAACGTCAAACTAAACTAATCCCTTCTGCCTGCACATGGTCCACATCCCTCCATTCTCTGCACATTCACGTGTCTGTCTAAGAGCCTCTTAAACATCTCTGTTGTATCTGCCTCCACCACCACCCCTGGCGGAGCATTCCAGGCACCCGCCACTCTCTGTGTAAAAAAAACCTGCCCCGCACATCTCCTTTGAACTTGCCCCCTCTCACCTTAAATGCACGCCCTAAATGGACTTAATTCTCCCCGGAGATCCAATGTTGAGGAAAAGCAGCAGAAAACTATCTGTTGTTGGAAATATAATCACCACTGGGTCTAAGTCCCGGGACACCCAAAGACCATAGCACCTTCACCCCATCGACTCAACCACCTTCTTGAGGGGCAGTGAGGGATGAGCAGTAAGTGCTGGCTTCAGCCTTAATGCTCAAACACCGCATAAGAGCACATTGCAAGAGGAAAGTTGGAGAAGTGTGGAGCAATTTCTCTTCTGCCAAGTCCACTGTGTGTTAACTCATCATGCACACCTTATTTGGGCATCATTCTGAGCTGTGCAGTCAAGCCTGCAGTGCATAGAATGCCCACCAGGCACCCCTGTTCCCTCTCCTCCAGAGCAATGCCATGGGATAGTCATTAACCCAAGGGAAGGTGTGAAGAGTTGTTTTCTAAATCCAATCCTTTCATTGATGGAGTGACATTACTGATTACCAAAAGAACAATGAAGGTTGAATTATATACCATGCATCACTGCACCTGTCCATGCTTCATAAAGCTTTGGACTATAACAGTACAGAGCCAGGGAAATAGATGAGAGGCTGGTGTAACACTTAAACACGAGATGGTCAATATCACGGGAGCCAAGCCCTTGGGAACGTGCCTCAACCCCGCCGAATGTCTCTGAGTTTCTCAGCAACCTCCTTCAGTTCCTTCTCAATCTCCGCCAGGTTCCTCAACTCGTGCTCCTGGGGGAAGGGAAGTAAAACAGAATGGATCTGAAGCAGCCAGCATAATCAAAGACCCCACCCGCCCAGGAGGTTCTCTCGCCTCCCCTCTCCCATCGGGCAGAAGATGTAAAATCCTGAAAGCACGTACCACCAGGCTCAAGGACAGCTTCTATCCCGCTGTTATAAGACTATTGAATGGTCCACTAGTATGATAAGATGGACTCTTGACCTCACAATCTAACTTGTTAGGGCCTTGAACCTTATTGTCTGCCTGCACTGCACTTCCTCTATAACTGTGACACAATATTCACATTCTGGTTTTGTTTTCCTCTTGTACTGCCTCTATGTACTTACGGAATGATCTGAACATAGAACATAGCACTACAGCACAGTACAGGCCCTTCGGCCCACAATGTTATGCCGACATTTTATCCTGCTCTAAGATCTATCTGACCCTTCCCTCCCACATACTCCCCCCCCCCATTTCTCTATCATTCATGTGTCTATCTAAGAGTCTCTTAAATGTCCCTAATGTATCTGCCCCCACAACCTCTGCCGGCAGTGCGTTCCACGCACCCACCACTCTCTGCGTAAAAAGCTTACCCCTGACATCCCCCTTATACCTTCCGCCAATCACCTTAAAATTATGTCCCCTCGTGTTAGCCATGGATACTGTCTGGATACAGAAGCTTTTCACTTGGTACGTGACAATAATAAACCAACTACCAATTCAGTCAGTAGCCTTTGCTGCCTTGGCGATGCAAGTACTTGTCAGCGTTTCTTAAATGTTGTGAGAGTATCTGCCTCCACCACCCCCTCAGACTGAGCACTCTGTACTCCAACCACCCTCTGTGTGAAGGAGAACCCTCTATCCACTGTCCTGGCCAATATCTTTCCCTCAGTCAACACGAGATTGTCTGGCCATTATCAGACGTCTGTCTGTGGGAGCTTGCTGTGCAGGGGCAGGATGCTGTATTTCCTGTGTTGCTGCTGGGACTACATGTCCCCAGCCATCGAGCATTTTGGGATGTCCTGAGGTTGAAAAATGCTTTCGAAATGTCTTCCTTCCTTCCCTAACCTGTTCCATTCTAACAAACGAGGGTCTTCCCTTGAGGCTTTCGATACCTGGCACTTCTGCTTTGCAACATTTCCTGTCTCTATTTCTGCTTGGTTCTTTGTGTTGGTCAGCAAGGGCAGAGCAAACCCTTCCCCAACCCAGCAACTATCAGAGATGAAGGAGGGATTCATTGTAAATTCAATGTGGCTGTAATCTCTAAGTGCTTGATTTAAGTGCAGTAATGGCTTTAAGTTCCTGGGTGTTAACATATCAGATGAGCTGTCCTGAGCTACGCACATAAATGCAATCACAAGGAGTGCGCACCAGCGTCTTAACTTTCTTAGGAGATTAAGGAGGTTCGGCTTGTTACCAAACACTCAGACTTCTACAGATGCACTGTTGAAAGTAACCTGACTGGTTGCATCACGGTCCAGTACGGCAATTCGAATGCATAGGAATGTAAGAAGCTGCAGAGTGGTGGACTCAGCCTAATACATCGCAGGCACATCCCTCCCCACCATCGGGAGTATCTACAGGAGGCGCTGCCTCAATAAGGCAACATCCATCATCAAAGATCCCCACCATCCGGGCCGTGCCATCTTCTCACAGCTCCCATCGGGCAGGAGGTACAGAAGCCTGAAGTCCCACACCACCAGGTTCAGGAACAGCGACTTCCCTTCAACCATTCAGTTCTTGAACCAAATGGCACAACCCTAATCACTACAGTTTAGCTATGATCACTTTGCATTAAAATGGACTTTTTTTGTTCTAATTGTGTTCTTTCTTGTAAAAATTGTGTATAATTTAATGTTTTTCTTGTGAATGCTGCTTATCTGATGCTCTGTGCCTGTGATGCTGCTGCAACTAAGTTTTTCATTGCACCTGTATATACCTGTACTTGTGCATATGACAATAAACTCGACTTTGACTTTGGCTAATTACACAGTAAATCTTATTTCATTTGATAGCTCTACAGTTGGCTGCAAGACAAAGTCCAACAGGAATTGAACAATAACCACCTCAGCAAACCACCACACTTTGCATCTGCACCTACAGTGAAATGAATCTCCCAGGGTTTGTGGTCTGTTTCTGAGTCAGAAGGTTGCAGGAGCAAATCCCGCTCAATAAACGAGCGATAAAATCTAGGCAGATGCAGCAGCAAGGGATACGCTGAGGGAGGAGCTAACCTTTGGCTGAGACTTTGTTCTCTGAGTTGGGCTCCACTGTTCCAAAGGAGAGCAGGAGAGCTCTTAGTGTCCAAGAGCCGATATTTTTACACTAAAATATCATCTACTGATTAGCCCTAACCTACCTCGGACTATATTCCTTTCTCCGCCTCTCAACTTGCCCTAGTGTCATTATGTCTATTTTGTTGTGCAATTTATGTGTAATTTATGTTGACCGGTTTATATTAACTTATGTCTGTCCTGTGTGTAATGTACAGTGCTGCTGCTGCAAAAAGCTCATTTTCGTGGCATTTGTACCTGTGCGTGTATCCCCATGGCAATAAATTTGAAGCTTGTTGCTGTTTGTGGGATCTTGCTGTGCATGAAATGGCCCCAGCATCTCTTAATTGCAATAGTGATTAATAATGGCTGTCACATGCTTTGGGAGGATATATGTTTCTTTGAACCTTGAGGTGAAAATAAATAGTTCTGAAGCTCGATTGTGCAGACGAGGACTTGTATACGTTTGAGGTGTGAAGAGCGATGATGAGTACTTTCAGTGTTTTCTGTGTTATTCCAGCATCTGCAGTGTCTTGCTTAAAGTATCTTGGTTAAAGTATGTTCTAAAGAAGAACTGAGAGGTGGGTTAGAGAGAATTTTTCCCTCTGAGGGGGGAGATCCAGAACCTTCAAACCGAGACACAAGAGACTGCAAATGCTGGAACCTGGAGCAACAAACAATCTGCTGTAGGAACTCAGTGGGTCGAGCAGCATCTGTGGGGAGAAAATTTTGGTCGATGTTTTGGGTCAAGACCCGGTATTAGAACCTTAAGACTAGTAGGTTTAAGGTCTGTTAACCCTTAAGAAATGGTATAATTTTGATATGAGCATTAAGTGTTATGGGATCAAGGCACATACAGTAAAACTCCGATAATTTGCTATCCGATTGTTCGGAAGTTCCACGTTCAGTATCTGGCTCACGAGGTGATATTTCCTGTACCATCTTTAAACTCACAGGGTTGCAAGTCCCACACTCTTTCTACACCCATTGTGGGTCCAGTTTCCTTGCACTATCTTTAACTCACCAGGGCCCCTTTTCTGGCACTCCCTTTGAACTCACTAAATTCACTGAAAACTTTACTATATTACATAGAACATTACAGCACAGTACAGGACCTTTGGCCCACAATGTTGTGCCGACATTTTATCCTGCTCTAAGATCTATCTAACCCTTCCCTCCCACATAGCCCTCCATTTCTCTGTCATTCATGTGTCTATCTAAGAGTCTCTTAAATGTCCCTAATGTATCTGCCCCCACAACCTCTGCTGGCAGTGTGTTCCACGCACCCACCACTCTCTGTGTAAGAAAAACCCCCTTATAGCTTCCTCCAATCACCTTAAAATTATGTCCCCTTGCGCTAGCCATTGTCGCCCTGGGAAAAAGTCTCTGACTGTCCACGCGATCTATGCCTCTTATCATCTTGTACACCTCTATCAAGTCACCTCTCATCTTCCTTCTCTCCAAAGAGAAAAGCCCTTAGCTCACTCAACCTGTCCTATCCTCAGAAGACATTGTTGTGTAACATCTAAAGAAAGTGAATTGAAGGTGCGTTAGGATATTATTAGGAGAATAATAATCTGGAAAATCTGCCAATCCGGCTCCATCAAAGTCTTGAGGATGCCAGATTATCAGAGCTTTCTGTACATGGAAATAAATCAGTCGCAATCTCATTGGATAGCAGGACAGGCTGGAGGGGCTGAATGGACTGTGGAGTCACATTAAAATAAGTGGTTAAAAGCAGGAATGGGAATTAGGCAGCAACGATGGGGGGGGGGGGGGGGGGGGGGGAGGTTGGGGTTGAGTTCTTTGGTGGACCTGTCTCCTATATGTGGAGTGCAGGAGCAACTTCGAGGTGGAACAATTGCCTTCACCTGGGGAAAGAGCAAACCTGTTCACTGACCTCATGTCTCAGTTTCCTTTCTTCCTCTCCCTCCTCCTCCTCTCCCTCTCCCTCCTCTTCTTCCTTGCCGTTTTCCAAATCACGCTGCCTCTTCCACAGCTGTTCAGTGTCACCTTCACGTCTCTTCTTCAAGTCCACGTCAAAGCGATGGTGTCTCTTACCTTCACCCACCTCCTGCTCAAGGGAATGCTTATCGGAGGTTCCTTGCAGATGGGTTTGGGTCTCCAAGATCTTCAGCCCTTTCTGCTCTGCTTCAAACTGACCAGTTTCTTCATCACTGGCATTCTCTTGAACTCGCTTCTTAACACTTGTCTGTCCGTGGTCATCTCTCCTGTCGACGTCATCTTTCTCTTTGCTCCAGTGTTTCTTCTCTCCTTGCTTGACTTCTCGGCTCTCCAGTTCCTGCTTGGCGATCTTCTCAATCAGTTCATCAATCTTGAGGAGGTCACGTTCCTCTTGCCCAAGCTCATTGGAACTTTGATCTTCCTCAGATGACTCACTCTGCCTCTTCTCAGAACTTCCTTTGTCTTCATCACCAACCTCTTCCTGGCTTGCGTGCATCACGACCTTGGTGTCATCTTCACCGTTAATAATTTCTTTGTCTTTGTGTTCTTCCTCCATGTTCACCCCTTTGCTTTTCTCATACTTCTTCATGTCTCCCTCTTCCTTTGAAGGGATATTCTTCTTCACATTTGATCCGCCCTGGCTGTTGAGATTGTCCCTCCTCTCATCTCGCCCGTCCTTCTTGAGTGACACAAGCCTCTTCTCCAAATTGCCCTGCTCTTTCCACTCTACGCTTTCTGCTGTCGGGTAGTTCCACTTTTTGTCGCTTTTAAGAGGCTTTTGCTGAGCTGAACTCTCTCCTGGAGACAGGAAACACAAAGGTTAAAACATGAGGGTGTTGCCATGAGGAAAGATTGGACAATCCTGGGTTACTTGTTGAGGAGAGACTTAATTAGGGTGTAAAATAATGAGGGTACCCCTTAGTAGAGGGGTCATAAACCAGGGATCAAATTGGGAGCAATGAGAGGGGAGGTGATGAAGAATTTTCACCCAGAGAGTCGCAGGGATCTGGAACTCAGTGTCTGAAAAGGGTGGCAGGAACACTTAAACAGTGGAGTTGAAGAGCTGATCTGCACAGACCCAGTGCTGGAAGGTTGGATTAGACAGGGAAGCTCTTTTACAACCTGCACAGACCTTATGGGCTGAATGGCCTCCTTCTGGCTCATAAATGTTCTGTGGCTTTGATTTGTCCAATCAATGCACCAGACACATCCTGTGATGGTAACTTCAAGGACAGACCATCTAAAACCATCTGAAACAGGGCTTCCTCTCTAGTGGCATTGCAACTGAAAGGTGAGGTCTGAGTCCACCAGGGCAAACTTGGTGGGCTACTACTGGGAAAATTGATCTTGATAAATGCTGAAAGATGACTGTAAAACCCACTTGCTTCACTGACCAACCCTGAATCTGGTCCCATGGACGCTAGTCCCGTGGTTATGTCATTAAGTCTTGAGCCCCTCAACATTGTCTCAGTTTGCCTTCTGTCAAATCCGTTCACCATCTCACTGGTTCTACATCAGATTAACCAAGCCTGGGTGATAAACATGGCTCATTGGCAGGACTCTTGCCTCTGAGGCAGGAGGTTATGGGTTCAAGTACCACTCTGGAAACTTAAACACAAAATTTGGGTCATCTTACAGTTTGAAGGGGCTCTTAAACCAAGGTATTGGCTACTGTCTCAGGTGGATAGGGGGATGTAGCTCAGTGGGAGAGTGCATGTTTGCATGTATGAGGTCCCGGGTTCAATCCCTGGCATCTACACATTGGTGACCGAGAATTTAGTGGGCAGGCACAGTAGTGTAGTGGTTAGCGTAACACTTTACAGCGCCAGCGACCCGGGTTCAATTCCGGCCACTGTCCATAAGGAGTTTGTACGTTCTCCCTGTGCCTGTGTGGGTTTCCTCCAGGTGCTCCGGTTTCCTCCCACACTCCAAAGGCGTACGGGTTAGGAAACTGTGGGCATGCTATGTTGGCGCCGGAAGTGTGGCGACACTTGCGGGCTGCCCCCAGAACACTCTACGCAAAAGATGTATTTCACTGTGTGTTTCAATGTACATGTGACTAATAAAGATATCTTATCTTATATGGAAGTTTCCTTGGCACTACCTTGAAGAAGAGCAAGACAATCTTTCCTGATGTCCTGAGATCAATATTGATCACTCAACTACTAACATTAAAGTCATTATCACATTGCTGTCTGTGGGATCTTCCTGTGCACACTGGATTTCCTACATAACAGTGACTGCTATTTCTAAAGTACTTCATTGGTTGAAAAACACTTTGGGACGTCCCGAAATTATGAAAATCATTATCAAATTGCAGGTCTGTCTTTTATTCCTCTACCAGTGTCTTGAGAACAAGTCATTTTAAGATAGGGATTGAAAACCAAAAAAGTGCAGATGCTGGAAATCTGAAGTAAAAACAAGGAATGGTGGAAACACTCAGCAGGTCAGGCAGCATCTGTGGAGAGAGAAAAATAGAGTTGATGACTCAGATCGAAGACCCTCCGTCAGAACTGGGAAAGTAAGAGAACAAGTTTGTTTTACATTACAGAGGCAAAGGGATAGGACAAAGGGAATATCTGTGGTGGGGTGAGACTATCTGTGCCCATGCGATGCCAGAGTTTTTGGAGCCCTTTGGCTGATATATTAATGGGAGCTATTAAGAGAGAGAGAAAACAAGGGCACAGTAAAGCTGTGAAACGTAGTTGGAATGAAGAATGCTGGAAATGCCCAGTAGGTCAGGCAGCATCTGTGGAGAGAAAAGACTGAATAGGTACTACAGATGGATGTTACAGCAGTTCTGATTGCAGACAGGAATGGTTGAATATCTGAAATAGTTGAATTTGATGTAGAGTGAGGAGGCATTGTTCCTCAACCATGCTTGGACTTCACTGGAACTGTGTAGGATGCACAGATAGGTCAGAGTGGGAATGGCGTGGAGAATTAAAGTGACTCTGGTTTGGACTCCCCAGGGTAGGGGAGTCCAAAGACAGATGGCATAGGTTTAAAGTGAGAGGGGAAAGATTTAACAGGGACCTGAGGGGCAATTTTTCCACACAGAGGGTGGTGGGTATGTGGAACGAGCTGCAGGAACAAGTACAATGTTTAAAAAGCATTTGGACAGGTACATGGATGGGAAAGGTTCAGAGGGATACGGGCCAAACGCAGGCAAATGGGACTAGCTGAGTTAGCCAACTTGGTCAGCACAGACGAGTTGGGCTGAAGGGCCTGTTTCCGTGCTGGATGACTGTATGACTCCCCCACCCTCTCCAGCCCTGGCCTTTTGCTCTGTACCAACGAGATCCAATGTACCTCACTTCCTGTTTGGGCAGGATAGAATATCAAATTCAACAATTTGCGAGAACCCACTTTTCCTGTTTGGATCAGAACCGGCCTGTTTTGCTGTAAAGTTATTCAACTACAACACTTACGCATGTTTTTTCTCAGGTGCAGCCTTGCCTGTTGAGCATTTCCACCATTCTGCTCTGGGTTTTAGGCTTCAGCAATAGCTCAGACCCACATTTGACAGCTTTAACTCCCCCGGTTCTCTCTCTCTCTCTCTCTCACTCTCTCACTCTACTCTCCTCTCTCTCTCTCCCCTTCTCTCTCTCTCCTTCTCTCTCTCTCTAACTAACCTCATTAATCTATTGAGACGACAGTTCCATTAACAGCAGGGCAACCCTAACCTCAGCCTGTCAGGGCCATTCCCCTTTCTGCAATCCATCTCTCCCACACCCTCTCTGAAACTGAAAACGAACTTGTGTTCTCTCTGTCCCACTTCTGACGGTGGGTCTTCAATCTGAAACGTCAACTCTGTTTCTCTTTCCACAAATGCTGCTGAGCTCAATCTGTAAGAAGTCGCCTGGAATTTTGTTTAAATGGCCTGTTCCTTGAAGAGAAGAGTTCTGACTGGGAAAAGCCCAAGGCGTGTGGAGGCTGCTGGTGTATCCCCAGGCTGACCACTGATGGTCAATCCTCAGTAGCAATTACACTTGATCTTCTAAAGCTGGGGAATTTATTGAGAGAAAAGGGGGGAGAGGGATAGGTAGAGGAGAGAGGGAGAGAGAGAGGGGGAGAGGAGAGAGAGAGAGAGTAAGAGAGAGCATAGAGAGGGAGGATAGAGAGAGGGAGGAGGATAGAGATGATAGATTAGAGGATAGAGAGAGGGGGAGGATAGAGAGAGGATAGTGAGGAGAGATAGAGAGGATGGGGAAGGGGATAGATGGATAGATAGATTAAATGAGCGAGGGGAAAGGAACGATAACTAGAGAGAGAGAAAGGGGATAGTGAGAGGGGGAAGGAGATAGAGAGAGATAGACAAATAGAGAGAACGAGAGAGAGAGAGAGAGAAAGGGGATGGATAGGTTGATATGGTTACTGTACCGTGATGTGTGAGCTCCTCCAGCTCCCTCAGAAGATTCTGATGATGCACCATAGCCAGAACTCTCTCATCTAGCAGAGAAGATAAATGTTGCAGTTAGAACTGTGACCATCTTAAGTCTACAAGAATGAGAAGGGTCAGGCGGATTATTAAAATACAGTCAAAAAGTATCTAATGCGACACAGAGACAGAGAGGGTCAGAGACAGAGGGGGAAAACATGGAATGTGAAGAGATAGAATTCAGAAAGACTCTGATCTGGAAAGGAGAAAGACAGAGAACCAGTGAAATGGTGCGTTATCAAAGAGAGAAACTGGAAAGAGAGATGGAGAGAAGGAGCAAATATGGAGACAGAATCAGAGAGAGGTGACAGAGACTATGGGGTAAGGATGTGGGGGTTTGAAAATAGGGTAGAGCAGCTGCCTCACAGCTCCAGTGCCCCAGGTTTGATCCTGACCTCCAGCGCTGTCTGTGTGGAGTTTGCACGTTCTCCCTGTGACTTTTGGGTTTTCCCCTAGATTCTCCAGTTTCCTCCCTCATCCCAGCAATGTGCAGGTCGGGAGGTTAATTGGCTGCTGTTAATTGCCCCCCAGTGTGTAGGTGAGGGGCAGAATCTGGGGGGAGTTGATGGGAATGTGGGGAGAGTAAAAATAGGATTGGTGTAAATGGGTGGTTAATGGTCAGCACAGACTGGGCGGGCCAAATGGCCTGTTTATGTATATATCTCTTTATGACTCATAATTTTGATTTATGTCAGTGTGGTGATTTTCATAAACTTTAATCAAGGAGGTTAACAGGAGCTCAATCCTTCCAAAGCAAGGACTGCTAGGCTGTATCTGTCATTGAAGTTAGTGGCTCCCAATTTGGGCACCCATCCCACGAAGCTTTCCAAAGTTAGTGGGGCTGTGAAGCCTCTGTAACATTGAGGTGGTTTCGTTAGAAGGTTCAGCAGAAGTGAAATAAATGAAAAAATGTTCTTGGGACACAAGGATTAGTTGAGGGGTAGAATCTGGGGGGTGGGGGAGTTGATGGGAATGTGGGGAGAACAGGTTACCGTAAAATATGTGGAAGAATGGGATTGCTTTGAGAGCCAGAACAGACTCGATGGGCCAAATGGCCCCCTTTTATGCTGTTAGGAAGTATGAGATAAAACATAGAGAGATGGAGAGAATAATAGACATGTCAGTGAGAGAGAAATGAATGCGAAAGAGGAAGAGAGCTGGAGGGGAGAAAGAGTATGAGAGAGAGAGTGAGACTGAGACAAGAGAGAAAGAGAGAGAGAGAGAGGGAGAGAGAGAGACAGAGATTGCGGGGGTTGAACCAGGAACCTCAGCATAGTAGAAATAAAAAAGGTACAACGGGGTGGAAAATGGAGAGAGAGAAAGACAGAGGCAGAGAAACAGCAGAAGGAAATATTGGAGGAACAGTTTGACCTTCTTTGAGAATCTTGCTGCATTCATTACTCAGCGGCAGTGGGTTGGGTTTGGAGAGAGTATCTGAGATCACTTCCACAATACATCTGGTAACCTGCAGAGGGAGACAAAGGTGCACAGTGACAATGAATTACAGGTGGTAAAATAGGTGACCATTCAGCCCCTCAAACCTACCCTTACTCAGTTTTTCTAAACCTGTTCATGCTTAGAGGATATAGCTGATAAAGTCAGCATGTAATTCCCATCCCTCGCTGTCCCTGAACTGCTATTACAATGGGCAGTTAAGAAGCAACTGTATCACACTGGGGCATCAAACAAAATGCTGGAAGAACTCAAGAGGTCAGTCAGCATCTGTGGAGGGAAATGGACAGTGAATATTTCGGGGTTTTTTTGCAGTTTCTTGTGTCTCCATATCACACTGGGTCTGGAGTCACATATAGGGCAATAATAGATTGGAATAAATTATCTGGCCCACATAAATGTACAAGGTGGGCACCATTACAAATATTTTAAACCCTAAAATGTTTATATTTAAAATGCCATGGTGGGATCTGAACTCATTTCCGTAAGACCATAAGATCACGCAATATAGGAGGAGAATTAGGCCATTCAGCCCATTGGGTCTTCTCCACCATTCAATCATGGCTGATTTATTTTTCAACCCATTTTCCTGCCTTCTTCCTATAACCCTTAACCCCCTTACCAATCGAGAACCTATCAATCTCTGCCTTAAATACACCCAATGACTTGGCCTCCACAGCCCTCTGTGGCAACAAATTCCACAGATTCACCACCCTCTGCCTGAAGAAATTCTTCATCTCAGTTCTAAAGGGACGTCCCTTTATGCTGAGGCTG
Organism: Pristis pectinata; assembly: GCF_009764475.1. NCBI lineage: Eukaryota > Metazoa > Chordata > Chondrichthyes > Rhinopristiformes > Pristidae > Pristis > Pristis pectinata. Next base: position 4,480,439 of record NC_067439.1, on the reverse strand, counting down.
TGCCCTCAGATCCTGGACTCTCCTATTAATGGGAAACATCCTCTCTATGTCCACTCTATCCAGGCCTTTCAGTATCCAGTAGGTTTCAATGAGATCCCCCCCTTATCCCCCTGAACTCCATCAAGTACAGGCCCAGAGCCATCAAACACTCCTCATACGTTAAGCCTTTCATTCCCAGGATCATTTCTGTGAACCTCCTCTGGACCCTCTCCAGGGCCAGCACATCTTTGCTTAGATACGGGGCCCAAAATTGCTCACAATATTCCAAATGCAGTCTGACCATCGTCTTATAAAGTCTCAGCCTTACAGCATTGCTTTTAGTCTTCAAGATCTCTAGATAATGGTCTGCTAAAATAAACACTACGTTACTACACCCTTCATTGAAAGAAAGTATGGATGATATCAATCAGCTTACCCTACTTGGATCACCATCTTTGACGAAGAAACATCTACTTATCTCAGATTTAAGATTACTAATCAAGCTGACAAAGAGAAACAGAGTTTATGTTCCAAGTCTGAGACCCTTCATCAGGGCAGATGTGGAGGTTAAGTTGCTGGAAGAGCAACTAATGATCCAGAAAGATGATTTCAAATCCCTCCAGGACAATGAGGTTGGAATTAAATGTAATTTGTAAATACAAATGAAAAGTTAGTCTCAGTCACGGCCACCATGAAACTGTTGTTTTATTGTAAAACCTATTTGTTTCACTGATTCCCAATGTGGAAGGAAATATATCATCTGGTCTGGCCCACATGTGACCCCAGACCCACCAATGGGCTACCAGGGATGGGTAATAAGTGCTGGCATTGTCAGTCACATCCTGAGAACAAATTAAACTGAAATGAACAGAATTGTTGTTTCAGGGAAAAAGTTTTAGTTAACACTTTTTCATATTTTTGCGGATGCTGCCTGACCTGCTGAGTGTTTCCAGCATGGTCTGTTTTTATTTCAGGTTTCCAGCATCTGCAGTTTTTTGATTTTGAAAAGGAAATTAGTGACTGAAACTGCCAAATCCCAGTTTAAAAACTCCTATCCTTATTTTCAAAGCTCTTGGTCCTAACCCCGCACGCTTTAACTCTCTCTGGTCCAATAGCCCTACCCTCTCATTCTAACTTATCTCTAATTTTGACACTCCAACATCAACAGCCTTCAGCTGCATGGGCCCCAAACCCTGGGATTTTCTCCCTAGACTTCTCCACGTCTCTCTCACCAAAGACTCTTGGAAATTTCTACAGGTGTACAGTGGAGAACATTCTGACTGGTTGCATCACCGCCTGGTACGGAGGCTCCAATGTGCAGGATTGCAAGAGGCTGCAGAGGGTTGTAGACTCAGCCAGCTCCATCATGGGCACAACCCTCCCCACCATCGAGGACGTCTACAAGAGGCGGTGCCTCAAGAAGGCTGCATCCATCACTAAGGACCCTCACCACCCGGGACATGTCCTCTTCTCGTTACTACCATCGGGGAGGTGGTACAGGAGCCTGAAGATCCACACTCAATGTTTCAGGAACAGCTTCTTCCCCTCCGCCATCAGATTTCTGAACGGTCCATGAACACTACCTCGTTATTCCTCTTTTTGCCTTATTTATTTATTTAACTTACAGTAATTTTATGTCCTGCACTGTACGGCTGCCACATAACAACAAATTTCATGACAAATGTCAGTTAATAAACCTGATTCTGACTGTGTGTTCCATTTGTTGGTCAACTGATAACTCTAACAACAAGTTTGTCTCAATCTTGCATTTTGTTTAATGCTGCTCCTGTGAATCAGTCTTTGCCATTACAACGTAACAGAGGGTATACAGAGTAACTTGTTGTTGGTGCATCGCCCATTCATGTGGTTATAAAAGGAGGAGACGTTGGAAGGGTACAGGGAAGACCAAGGGGAGAGACTAGTTTACCTTCTCATCTTCCTTCAGGATCTCGGATGACAATGGTCGACAGGTCACTGCAAGAGAGAAATGATTGACGCAAGGTGGCAGTTAACAATGAAGGCAGGGCAGTCAATGTTAACACAACCTCAAGGTCCCAGAACCCTTGCCTCTATCCTCCACCCATCCAGAAGCCTGGATGTCTCAGCTGAGGCTCAGTCCCTCCTGGATTGTGGCTATTGGTCCAAACTTCAGTGCAGAGGTCTCAGCGCATCCGACACACCCAGAGCAGTAGAGTGATAGAGCTATAGAGACATACTGCATGGAAAGAGACCATTCGGCCCACTGAGTCCTTGCTGACCATCAACCATTTACATTAATCCCATTTTTGTTCTCCCAACATTTCCATCAACTCCCCCCAGATTCTACCCCTCATCTATACACTAAGAGGCAATTTACAGCGGCCAATTTCCCCACCAACCTGCCAATCTTTGGGACGTGGGAGGAGACCGGAGTACTTGGGGGAAACCCACACGGTCACGGAGAATGTGCAAACTCCACGCAGACAGCACGGGAGGTCGGGATTGAACCCAAGTTGCTGGAGCTGAGAGGTGGCAGCTCTACCAGCTGCCTGAGGGGATACTGAGGGAGTGCAGCACAGCTGGAGGTGCCATCTTTCAGATAAGGTTGAGGGCTTCTGTGTTCTTTCAGATGGATGTAAAGAAGAGCACAGAACAATGTTCTCCAGTGTCTCGGCCAGCATTTAGCACTCAATCATAGAACATCGAACACTACAGCACAGTACAGGCCCTTCGGCCCACGATGTTGTGCCGACATTTTATCCTGGTCTAAGATCTATCTAACCCTTCCCTCCGGCATAGCCCCCCACTTTTCTGTCATTCATGTGGCTATCTAAGAGTTAAGAGACTCTAATGTACCTGCCCCCACAACCTCTGCCGGCAGTGCGTTCCACACACCCACCACTCTCTGTGTAAAAAAACTTACCCCTGACATCCCCCTTATACCTTCCTCCAATCACCTTAAAATTATGTCCCCTCGTATTAGCCATTTTCACCCTGGGAAAGAGTCCCTGACTGTCCACTCGATCTATGCCTTGTACACCTCTATCAAGTCACCTCTCGTCCTCCTTCTCTCCAAAGAGAAAAGTCATAGCTCACTCAACCTATCCTCATAGGACAAGCTCTCCAATCCAGGCAGCATCCTGGTAAATCTCCTCTGCACCCTCTCTAAAGCTTCCACATCCTTTCTATAATGAGGTGACCAGAACTGAACACAATACTCCAAGTGTGGTCTGACCAGACTTTTATAGAGCTGCAACTTTTATAACAGAAGTACATACACATTGATCTTTGAGGGATCTTACCATGCACAAATTGGTTACAGCATTTCATACAATACAATAGTGACTGCACTTATAAAGTGCTTTGAGATGTTCTGAAAGGTGTTACAGAGAAACTAGTATAATTGCCCCCAGGATATCATGGAGAACTGCCTTGTCCTTCTTCAGAACGAGTGGCAGATTCAGCTCATGTCTCAGTTCAACATTCCGCCTGAAAGACAGCACCTTCAACAGTGCTGCACCTAACTCCTCTGTGTGTGCTGTACCTGCCATTCACTGGTAGCCTTCAGACTCTGAGGTAACAGTGCTATCCATTGAGCAGATACCGACACTGAGCTACCTCTTAGCATTCAGCAAGATCGTTCAAAATTAAGCACAGATTACTTATAAGACTTTGTATCTTATAACAACTGTACTGACCTCCAAAAGGTTAAATGATCAGATTAATTCTTCACTTTATGCTGTAAATATTCTAATTTTTAATAAGTACAGGTAAATATTGATTCCATAGATAAAACAAAATCAAAACATTCTGCAGTGCAGAGATTACATAAAAATGTAAAAAGTAAGGATATTAGAAATGAGCACAAGGTCATGCAGTGGTAAAGGACAACATCTGGCAAACCGCTGGCAGAGGCTGTGATGTCAAATCAGACCTCACAAAGCAGCTGAAGGTCGTTTAGTCTAATGGGACAGAGACACATCCACGTGACCCAGTAACTCTGCTTTTCTCTTCAGATGCCAAGTGATCATGTACAATTAAAGAGTCATACAGCACAGAAAGAGGCCCTTCTGCCTATCGAGGTCACACCAACCATCGACCACCCATTTACAATAATCTTACACTCTCCCCACATTCTCATCATCTCCCTCCAGATTCTACCACTCACCTACGCACTCGGACCAACTTACAGCGGCCAATTAAAAACCTGTACCTCTTCGGGATGTGGGAGGAAACCGGAGCACCCAGAGGAAACCCACGCTGTCACAGGAAGAACATGCAAACCCCACACAGGCTGCACCCTTGGTCAGGGTCAAAGCCGGTTCTCTAGCACTGTCTGCTTCTTTCTATACTTACTTAAGGAAATGCACACTGCTGGGCTTATTACAAAATGTCTCTAACTGGAGTCTCTTCTTAACAAAGTTATTGAATAAGATAAAAATGTCCTGGTATACTGTATATATCTTCATCATTTATACTAAAATATGCTATTGGGGCCCAGTACAAAAGTCAGCAGATTAACCCAATTTTGCATTCATTAATGTTAATTGTCAATTAACTTGGATTGTACATCACTGTACAGAGGACATTTGATCAGTCCCTCTGCTCCGTGCTGCTGTTTCTGCCTCGCAACAAACTCCTGCCAACTTTCCCATCTGCCCCCTTCACTTTTCCCCTCTATTCCTTTCTCTGCTGTTTGTTTATACAACCTCTTCTTGAAGCCCTCTCTGCCTCTCACCCAAACTCTCCATGTGGGAACGAGTTTTGCATTCTCCTTTCTCTCAGTAGAAACACGTTTCTCCTGCATTTGCCAAATTGAATAGTAAGAGTCAAAGACTCTTACAAATTTCTACAGACGTATGGTGGAGAGCATTCTGACTGGTTGCATCACCACCTGGTACAGAGGCTCCAATGCACAGGATCGCAAGAGGCTGCAGAGGGTTGTAGACTCAGCCAGCTCCATCACGGTCACAACCCTCCCCACCATCAAGGACATCTTCAAGAGGTGGTGCCTCAAGAAGGCGGCATTCATCACTAAGGACCATCACCGTCTGGGACATGTCTTCGTTACTACCATTGGGGAGGAGGTGCAGGAGCCTGGAGACCCACACTCAATGATTCAGGAACAGCTTCTTCCCATCCACCATCAGATTTCTGAATGATCTATGAACCCATGAACACCACCTTGTTATTCCTTTTCTCTCGCACTATTTATTTATTTTGTAATTTATAGTAATTTTATGCCTTTGTTCTGTACTGCTGCTGGCAAAACAACAAATTTCATATCATCTAAGTCAGTGATAATAAATCTGATTCTAATTCTGATTCTAGTGGTTGCCTTAGGTTTACTATTTTATGTATTATTTTGGGCTCTGATGAGACTGCATCCAGAATATTTTGTACAGAACTGGTCTCCTGACCTAAGGAAGGACACAACTGTGATAGAAGAAGTATCGTGAAGGTTGACTAGATTAATTCCTGCAATAACAGGCTTGTAGTAAGAGGAGAGATTAAGCAGATTGGGTTTATGGTATCGAGTTCAGAAGATGATCCCATTGAAATGTCCAATGTTTTGTAGGGTTTTATAGGGTAGATGCAAGAATGATGTTACCCCTGGTTGGGCTGTCTGGAACCAGGGGGTCACTGTCTCAAACTATGGACCTAGACAAGAAGACATGACTTCATCCAGATGGTGGTGATTTTTTGGGGTTCTGCACTTGGGGACTGTGAAGATTCAATACTGAGAATATTCAAGCCCGAGGTTCCTGAAGTAAAAGCTCAGTCATGAATTTATTGAAAGGCAGAACAAATACATGGATGGGAAAGGTTTAGAGGGATCTGGGTCAAATGTGGGCAAATGGGACTACTTAGCTGGGCATCCGGTCAGCATGGACGTTGGGCCAAAGGGCCTTTTTTCAGAGCTGTATTATTCTATGAATCTATAACAGGCACGAAGGGATGAATGGCCTCCTCCTGGTTTTATATCTTATGTTCTTATTTATAGCCACTTGGTTTTGGTTTCCTTGTGAGTAAACATCTTCTCTACCTTATCAATAATTAAATCATGTAACTCATTGCTGGTTCTTGTTTCCTGATCCCTCACATGTACGTGCCCAGTTAGTGCCTGATGACAACCACTATTGCCCACTTTCTTATTGTCTACACTGTATTGACATATACAAATGGATATCTATAAATAAAAATAGAAAATGTTGGAAACACTCAGCTGGTTAGACATAAACAACACTAATGTTTCAGATTGGTAACCCATCATGTGAACTGGAAAAGTTAGAAAATTCTCTATTTCTCACTCCCTGGATGCTGCTTGACCTGCTGAGTATTTCTGGCACTTTTGGCTTTGATTTTAGATTCCAGCACATGTAGCCAGACCTACAACAAGAATACATTTAACTCAAAGGAAGCTGACATTAAAGGAGCCAGGTAGCTATACTTTAGAGGCAGTTCAGTAACTTCACAGTTAAAAACTGACCATGGATTATATCCTACCATGCCATTTATTTCTTTGGATTAATGTAGAAGAAACAACAGGATTTTTAAATTAGCTTTTAAAAAGGCTCTGAACTAAATAAAATGCAAGAAGGGAATTATTCCTTCATGAACAAACACACCATGGATCCTGAAATAATCAAGCATTTGTTGGAAGTTAAATGTCTGCTTTTGTTTCACCGAACCTCTGTGATGTCGCTTTCAACAAGTCAACGGACAAGTAACATCCACAGCACCACCAAATCTAGGTTTGATCCCAATAACTTTTGAAAGTGTTAACATCAGAGTCACCACCAAATTTCTTGCAAATTTCTATAGATGTACAGTGGAGAGCATTCAGACTGGTTGCATCACTGCCTGGTGTGGAGGCTTCAATGCACAGGATTGCAAGAGGCTGCAGAGGGTTGTAGACTCAGCCAGCTCCATCACAGACACAAGACTCCCCACCATCGAAGACATCTTCAAGAGGTGGTGCCTCAAGAAGGCGGCATCCATCACCAAGGACCCTCACCATCCGGGACATGCCCTCTTCGCGTTACTACCATTGGGGACGAGGTACAGGAGCCTGAAGACCCACACTCAATGATTCAGGAACAGCTTCTTCCCTTCCGCCATCAGATCTCTGAATGGTCCATGAACCATGAACACTTTTTGCACTGTGGATTTATTTTTGTAAGTTATAGTAATTTTATGTCTTGCACTGCACTGTTGCCACAAACCAACAAATTTCACATCATCTAAGTCAATAATAATAAACCTGATTCTAATTCTGATGCTGATTCTCAGTAAAACTTACGCATTAATCTTTCAAAGTGCTGAAAAGCTTTAGACTTTTCCCCATCAAAACAGTTTTTTTGTGATAATGGCCAAACATCAAACAGAATGTGACTTTCCTTAATGACAATGGACTTATTCACTAAATCAGCCAATTTATAAGGTAGAAATGATACAATGTGGGGGAGGGTTGTGTTGATCAAATTGTCACAGCTGTGAACTTTGTACAGACTTCAGCATTTGCAAGGGAATTGTGGACAGAATCAGTCACCTGTACACATGGGAAGAAAATGCAATGGTCTTTGTGAGGTTAGTCCCAAACAGCTATGCAATACAGGTTGCTATGTTCTACAGCAGTATACATCAACACAAATAGTCTCCCCTGCTGGGGGGATCCTCACCTCTAAAAGGTGCCCTCTAGTCATCCTGAAAGTCACAGGGCTTCTACTGTAAGGAGTTCTCCACAACCAAATCCCGGAGAGTGAGCATTCTAAGGAGGAGGACTATAACGTACTGAACTTTAGTGCAGCCAGGTCCAATGACGAAAGGCCACAGTTCAATGTCCTCCTGACATTGCACAATGAGGGTCTGCAATCTGTGTAAAAATCACAGCACCAGAGACCTGAGTTTGAAGCTGACCTCCAGTGCTACCTGTGTGGAGTTTGCACGTTCTCCCTGTAACGGCATAGGCTTCCTCCCCGGGTGCTCTGGTTTCCTCCCAGCTTTCAAAGATGTGTGTGTTGGTAGGTTAATTGGTTGCTGTACATTGTCCCCTAGTGTGTAGGTGAGTGGCAATATCTGGGGACTGTTGATGAGCACATGGGGAGAATAAAATTGGACTCACGTGGGATTGATGTAATGGGTGTTGATGGTCGGCATGGACTCAATGGGCCAAAGGGCCTGTTTGCATGCTGAATCTCTCTATGACTCAAGGACAGCTTCTATCCCACTGTTATAAGACTATTAAACATTGAATGGATCCCTAGTACGATGAGATGGATTCTTGACCTCACAATCTACCCTGTTACAACCTTATTGTCTGCCCACACTGCACTTTCTCTGCAACTGTGACACTTTACACTGCATTCTGTATTGTTTTACCTTGTACTACCTCATTGCACTGTGCAATCTGTACGATCGGTATGCAAGACAGTTTTTTTTTACTGTACCTCAATACATGTGACAATAGAAAACCAATTCCAATTTCCTCTGAATGTTAGTTGAAGGAATGTATATACAGGAGAATTGGTAATAATTGGTAATTAGTTTATTATTGTCACTGTACCCAGATACAGAGGAAAGCGTTTGTTGGCCTGCCATCCACACAGATCATTCCACACTAAGTACATAGAGGTAATACAAAAGGAAAAAATGCAGAATAGCGTTGCAGTTATAGTATAAATGACATGGAAGGTGCAGAGATTGCTGACATATGCAAGTTCTGTATTATATATAAAATTGCAACTCTTATGAATAAAATAACATTCTGTTCAGTGGGGAACAGTCTCCTCCCCGTGATTGCCCGGGGGCGCCGTTCAGAGTTAAACGGGACTGTATATTGGCAAATTGGTAAACTGGTAAATTGGTTTAGTGGTACAGTGAAAAACTTGCCTTGCATACCGTTCGTACAGATCAATTCATTACACAGTGCATTAGGTAGTACAACAGAGTGCAGATTAAAGTGTTACATTTACAGAGAAAATACAATGGAGGTAGACAGCAAGGTGCAAGGCCACAACGAGGTGAATTGTGTTTTAAAGGGAACGGTGCGTTGGATGGGTTTTAACTCCACCGAGTTCCCCTCTACCCGTAGTTGTAAATACAATTAACTATTAAAAAGAAACGAGTTCTGCTGCCGTGGGAGCCTTGAGCAGTTTCACCTTGTCCAGAGCGTTCAGGTAGGAAGTGGGGAACTGTAAAGCGAGAGGGGGAGGTGCCAGCCACACCTGAGATTTTTGGATGTCTATCAAACAACTTTGATCAACAGAATGAAGTCCTTTCACCTCTTGGAGAACAATATCTCCGCGGCCCGCTTTAATCTCAAATGAGGATATATTCACTTGTACGTTGCTGGGGATAGGATCCGCGTCACGGTCTCAGTTCCATTGGTATCCTGCAGTTAAAGCAGAACCGGACTGGATAGAATCCGGATCAAGCTGTTCTACACGGACCCGAGACGGTGGTCGTTCTATAATGGTCAGAGACTAGAAGGTGCGCCACACTAACGTGTGTAATGGATATCAGTTTACCCAAAGGCTCGGCCGTCCGTTTCCCGCCAGCTCTCTATCTTGGGATTGTGTGGATTACATTTGGAATTTATCCGTGAGAGCGAGGGACAGAGGGAGGTCCGGGCAGACGGCGAGTTAGAGAGAGGGGCAAGGGGGAGGGGGAGTTATCCCCCACCCCCGTCTCGATAGAACGAGACAGAGAGAAAGAGATGTGCGGAGAGAGAGAGACGCAGAGGGAGAAAAAATGAGAGCGGGAGGAACAGAGGCAGATGCAAAAGTGATTGAGAGAAAGAGAGAGAGAGAGAGATCGAAAGAAAAAAGAGAGGGGGAGCAGAAAGGGGGCAGAAAGAGAGAGAGAGAGAGATCGAAGAAAACGGAGAGAGAAAGTGTGACACAGAAACAGATTAGTGAAGGGGGAGAGGTCGCAGAAAGGGAAACAGAGAGAGAGCGGGACAGAGGTAGAGAGTGGGACAGACATAGAGAGAGACAGAGAGAGAGAGAAACAGACAGACATGGAGTGAAAGAGATTGTGAGAGAGAGGGGCAAAGAGAGGGACAGACAGATGGAGAGACAGACAAACAGACGGTCCAACAGCGACGTATACAGAGAGAGAAGAGGACGGGGAAAAGACATAGAGAGAGACAGGCAGAGAAAAGGTACAGAGCACAGCAGAGATACAGGGAGAGGGGGAGACAGACAGAAATACAGATACCGAGAGGGGACGGAGGGGAAGGGAAGGGGGTGAGAGACAGAGGCGGGGAAGGTGATCGGAGTCAGCGAGAAATACAGATAGAAGTGTGAAGGAAACAAGCAAGAGGTAGTAAGGATAGAGGGTGGGGGGGGGGAGGGTGTAAATGGGGACCAGGGATAAAGAGAGAGCAAAGGATCGACACGCAGTCAGGCGCAGAGAGAGAAGGAGAGAGAGGGGGATAGAAGGGACAGGGCAGTGGGAGGAACAGAAGGAAGGAAGGAGAGAGGGAGGGGGAAAGGCCGGGGAGAGCGAGAACCGACTACAAAGCGGCCGCTGCGATCCAAGGATCCGGACTCCCAGGTCTCCCGCTGTCCGTGGTGCTGAAAGCATCTCTGACCCTCGAGGGCAGGAGATTTGGAAAGTACGTTCGCATCTCCCGATAACCGTTTGCATTTCGTTTTATTTTTTTTGGATTCATTACTAACCAACCCATCTCGTCACTTCACACAAACCACAACTTTTCCATATTAAATAACACATAACCAGCAAACACGATTAAATAAAAACGCCGGCACTCGACAAACAGAATTAACACCCTCCAAACAATTTTTTAAACACAATTTAACACATATGGCAAGGACATGGATTTTGGAACAACCTTACCCTGGTAACAGAGAAGCATCCAGGCTGTAAGACCCTCGTAAATCATCTTGGATTGTTTCTCCTGATGTGTGTGGGGTTTGGAGTTATGGTGACGGAGGAAAAGGATAATGTTATTTAATGAAGATGAAAAACATAAGCTTGAAGGTGTGTGGAGGTGTTGGAATGAGTTCGCTGGAGGAAACGGAAAAGCAATGGAAATGGAGATGGCTCGTCCGTCTCCGTTGTGGAGATCTGAACCAACCTGGGATCTTTAAGGGATTTTGTTTTTAAATAGCCCGACCAGAGGAAGTGATGTCAGTGTATCCGCAGGAGTTCGTTATACATGTCTTTAAAGGTACATTCAATTACCATTTATTGTCCCCAGGCAGAAAATAGAACATTCTCTCAAACGACCCTTGGAGCACTCGGATTAACATCAGTGCAACAAAACAGCCCCTCAGTTAAATGCATGGATGAAGATCTGGTGACAGGATCAACGCTCCAGTGAGGTATACCGTCGAATGCCTGCTAAAACACTGCAGATGCTGGAAACGTGAAATAAAAACAGAAAATGTCATCGATACTCGGCAGGTCAGGCAGCATCTGTGGAGAGAGAATGGACTTAACCTTTCAGCTTGGTGGCCTTAGATCAGAATTGATCTTTGTTTGAAATATTAACTCAGTTCCTGTCCCCGCTGACTGTTTTCTCTGACATTTAATATATTGGCAGAAATTAATTTATGTATATTTTGAGGCCATGTTATTATTGTACTTTCAAAATCCTCTTTAATAATTCGCTTATTACCTTCATAGACTACATTTATTCATCTACATGATCTAGGCTCTGATGACAAGGCCAGCATTTATTGCCAATCCTGTTTGCCCTTGAGCAGGTGGTGGTGGTGAGCAGCCTTCTTGAACCGCTGCAGTTCCTCCAGTGAAGGTGCTCCTACAGTGTTGTTAGGCAAGGAGCTCTACCATTTAAATCCAAAACAACCAGCAATAAACTTCCAAGTCAGGATGATGTGCTGTTTGGAAAGGAACCTGCAGGTGCTGGTTTTCCTATGCACCTACTGCCTTGCTTGTTTGGATGGTAGAGGTTGCAGGTTTGGAGATGCTGTTAGTCATAGATTAATATTAGAGTAATACAGCGCAGAAACAGGCCCTTTTGCCCAACTCGTTCATGCCAACCCATCCAAACACCTTAGTCCCATTTGCACGCCTTATCCCTCTGAAAACTTTCCTATCCACGTACCTGTCCAACTGCCTTTTAAATGCTGTTATTGTACCTGCCTCAACCACATCCCCTGGCAGCTCGTTCCATACACCCACCAGACTCTGTGTGAAGAAGTTGCCCCTCAAGTCCCTTTTTAATCTTTCCCCTCTCACCTTAAACCTATGCCCTCTAGTTTGTGATTACCTTTCCCTGGGAAAAAGACTGAGTGCATTCACCCTATCTATGCCCCTCATGATTATATACACCCCTCAGTCTCCTACACTCCAAGGAATAAAGTCCCAGCCTGCCAACCTCTCCCTATAACTCAGGCCCTCGAATCCTGGCAACATTCTTGAAAAATCTTCTTTGCGCTCTTTCCAGCTTAATGACATCTGTCTCATAACAGGGTAATCAAAACTTTACTCAGTTGTTGGAGGACCTTACACAGTTGGAGCAATGCAATTTGTAGATGGCACACGCTGCAGCCACCGTGTGCTGAGAGTGGAGGGGGAGAATGTTTAGGGTGGTGAATGGGATGCCAACTGAGGTAGTTTGGTTTTGTCTTGGATGGTGTTAAGCTTCTATAGGTGTTGTCAGTGATGCACTCATCCAGGCAAGTGGAGAGTTTTCCATAACAATTCTGACTTGTGCCTTGTAGATTGTGGAAAGCCCTTGGGGTTGTCAGGAGGTGAGTCACTTGCCTCAGACCTGCCTTGTAGCCACAATGTTGCCTGGTCCAGTGGGTTTTCTGGTCCCTGGTGACCTCCAGGATGTTGATGATGGTGGACTTGGCAATGGTAATGCCATTGAATGTCAAGGGTCCTGTTGGGGATGGTCATTGACTGGCACTTTTGTGCTGCAAATTTACAGCTCATGATTGAACCTTGCTGCATTCTGGCATAGACTGCTTCATTATCTGAGCAGTTGTGAATGGAATTGAACATCATCAGTGATCCTCCTGAGTTTTAAGCTTTTACTGAAACGAAGGTCATTGATGAAGCAGCTGAAGATGGTTGGGCCTTGAGGAAATACTGCACTAATGCCTTGGGAATGGGTTATTTGAGCTTCAGTAAAAGAACAACCATCTTCCTTTGTGTTAGGTTTGACTCCAGTCTGTGGAATGTTTTCTCCTTGATGTCCATTGACTTCAGTTTTTTCATAATATCACACTTGGTCAAATTCCACCTTACACTTTTACCTCACCTCTGGGGTTCAGCTCTTTGGTTCAGGTTTGGACTACCGCTGTGATAAGGTCTGAAACCAATTTATCCTGACAAAACTGCGCATCAGCTGAATAGCAATCCACTGGGAAAATGGATGTGTGGGGGTGAATGAGAGACCAGAATCTAATGAAGGGGTGCAGGACATTGTTCTAGATTACAAGTACCCAATTAAATATTCTGGAATCTTATTGCGAGCTTTTGTTCATGCAGAGAGTCATGAGCAGTCAGGAGTGGATGTGATACTGAGGCCAAATCAAAAACTCTGGACTGTTTTCAAAGTAAAATGGATTTTATTCTGAGTATTACATAAAGCCTAAAAACCTGAGCACAAAGGTATTCCCCCACTTACCAAAGCTTTTGGGGGATATGACAGCTCTGAGGTATCTGGTATATTGTCAGATGTAATAATTCAGCATACAAGCCCTGTTGGAAAGTTCAATATACATTCAAGGCAAAAGAGTTTGGACGGAGGAAAGATCCTTTCAACCTAATTAAGACCAAGTATGGTCATCCTAAGTGAGATTTTCCAATGACTCAAGTATTTCCTCATTCTACAGTATCCCACTGGATCAAATCCCTTTCCCATTCACTCCCATTAAAATCAAAGCAAAAGTCAAAGCCAAGTTTATTGTCAGATGCACAAGTACATTATGCACAGGTGCAATGAAAAACTTACTTGCAGCAACATCACAGGCACAGAGCATCATTTAAGTAACGTTCATAAGGAAAACATCAATTAAACATAATTAGAAACAATTTTTACAAGAAAGAACATAATTAGAACAAAAAAAAGTCCATTTTAGTGCAAAGTGATCAAAGTGGTCACAGTGTTGTTAAACTGAGGTGGTGATTAGGGTTGTGCAGGTTGGTTCAAGAACTGAATGGTTGAAGGGAAGTAGCTGTTCTTGAACCTGGTGGTGTGGGACTTCAGGGTTCTGTACCTCCTGCCCGATGGTAGCTGTGAGAAGATGGCACGGCCCGGATGGTGGGATCTTTGATGATGGTTGTTGCCTTTTTGAGGCAGTGCCTCCTGTGGATACTACTGATGGTGGGGAAGGATGTGCCTGTGATGTATCAGGCTGAGTCCACTACTCTCTGCAGCTTCTTGCTTTCCTGCACATTTGAATTGCTGTACCAGACCATGATGCAACCAGTCAGGATATTTTCAACAGTGCATCTTAAGTACATATTAAGAGCAAGGACATAAGAAATAGAAGCAGGACTGGGCTATTCAGCCCTGTGTACCTGCACCAGCATTCAGTAAGATTGGGCCTGACCTCTTACCTCAGCCCTACTTTCTCACACTAACCCATATCCTTTGATTCCCTTAATATACAAAAATATATCAATCCCTGTCTTGAATATGTTCAGTGACTGAACCCCTTGGGTGGAAAGTTCCAAAGATTCACCACCTTCTGGTTGAAGAAATTTCTTCTCATCTCTGTCCTGAATCACCAATCCCTTAATGTGATTCTGAGACTCCTGACTCAGACACCCCAGCCAGGGGAAACATCACCCTTACCTCTACCTTGACAAGTCCTTTCATTGTACTTTCAATGAGATCACCTTGCACTCTTCCAAGCTCAAGAGGGTCGAGGCTCAGTCTGCTTAAACTCTCCTCAGAGGATAAACCTGCCATCCAAGGGTTCAATCTACTGCCCTTGTTCCACTCTCTCTATCACAAGTACGTCTTTTCTTAAGTTGGGATACCAGACCTGTACACAATATCCCAGATGCAGACATCTATATAATTGCAGTAAAGCATCAGTTCCCTTTGTAATAAGGCCAACAAACCCTTTGCCTCCAACTTGCTTGCTGCAGCTCCGTGTTAGTTGCCAGAGACTTGTGTACAACACCCAAGTCCCTCTGAACACAATCAACTTTCAATCTCTCACCATTTAAAGAATACTCCCCCCTCCATTTTGTCTGTCAAGGTGGATGACCTCACATGTCTGGACCAGTCCAGATAAAGGGCCTCGACCCAAAATGTCGACTGAACATTTCCCTCCACAGATGCTGCCTGGCCTGCTGACTTCCTCCAGCGTTTTGGGTGTTGTTCCAGATTCCACCAACTGCTGTCGCTTTTGACTCCATGGCATAGAGGGATATGGAATTAACGCAGGCAAGTGGGATTAGTGGCATGGTCATTGGCATAAATACAGTGGGTTGAAGGGCCAGTTTCTATGTTGTACAACTCTATGAAAATTCAATGAATAATGCTAACATTGCAAGTGGAAATATTGGCTTAAAAGTACAATAACTAGGGAATGTGTGCCTTAAGCAAGACTTTTTAAATTTAGTATAAATTTCTGTTTAAAACATATTTTTCACTAATCAAAAATCATGCTTCACTGATCTTGTTACCCTACATATTTGAAGTAATATTCTTGGTTATCTGTATTATTTAGAGCTTTGCATTCCCTAATGAGAGTTCCACTACAAATAACTAACTACAAATTAGTCTTTTATGCCTGATCTTCAAAGCCTGAGGTCTAGAGTAAATTGATCATCAGTGAAAATCTCTAGAGTGAATCAATTTCTCAAGGTCAATCGCATTCTCTGGGATTATTTTAATCCTATATTATTGGAATTAGCTGCTGCCCAGTGCTAAATCCTACAGCCTTCTAATCTGTAGATTGAAGTGGTGTACATGTTCTGTCAGTGAAGGGCTCAGATAGCTTTAAGGTGAAGCAGATAACAAAATGAAAACTTCATATTCAAGTTTATTGTCATAGACATACATACCCAGGGTATAAATGCCATGAAAATTAGCTTTTTGCTGCAGCAGCACAGTACATTAAAAACATGACCAACATAAGCTAACATAAACTTAAATTAACATAAACTGTACATAACTTACACGACAAAATAAACAGTTTTTGGTAAATTGGTTTATTATTGTCACTTGTACCGAGGTACAGTGAAAAACTTGTCTTGCATACCGTTTATACCGATAATGACATGCATAATGACATTAGAACCATAGAACACTACAGCAAAGAAAACAGGCCATTCGGCCCTTCTAGTCTGTGCCGAAATTTTATTCCGCTAGTCCTATTGACCAGCACCCAGTCCATAACCCTCCAGACCTCTCCTATTAGTGCAAGTTGAGAGGGAGAAAAAGAAATATAGTCCAAGGTAGTGTTCGGGTTTTTCGGGTGGGTTCAAGAACCTGACGGCAATGGGGAAGAAGCTGTTGTTGAACCTTGAGGTGTGGGTCTTCAGGTTCCGGTACCTCCTGCCTGATGGCAGCATTGAGAAAAGGGCACGACCCGGATGGTGGGGGTCCTTAATGATGGATGTTGCCTTCCCGAGAAGTCACATCTTGTAGATGTCCTCAATGGTGGGGAGAGCCGTACCCGTGGTGGAACTGGCCTAGTCCACTCCCTCTTGCATTCCTGTGCATTTGAGTTTCCATACAAGGCCGTGATGCAACCAGTCAGAATGCTCTCCACTGTACATGATTCTGAAACTTGAATTTGCCCAAAGACTTTCATTTCCAAAGTGACTTTTACTTGCCTTTTAGAATGTCCCAAAGTGCTTTACAACTAAGGAGGTACCTGTTGATGTGTAGTCTTTACAGGAAATGTGGCAACGTTCACATAGTAAGATCCCACAAACAGCAGTATGGTAATGGTGGCGCACAGCGGCTTAGCAGGTAGTGCTAGTGGCTCAAAGCCCCAGGAACCTGAGTTCAATCCCAACCTGAGGTGCTGCTTGTGTTCTCCTAGTGACCATGTGGGCTTCCTCCTATATCTCAAGGACGTACTAGTTGGTAATTGGCCTCAGTAAACCACCCCAAGTGTAGGTGAGTGGCAGGAGACTGAGGCTGAAATTGATGAGAGAGAATAGGTTACAGGGACATGAGTAGGGGAATGGGATTGATGGGATTACTGATAAAACCAGCATAGACTCAATGGGCTGAATGATCTCATTCTATGTCATGAGATATACAATATATAAATATGACCAGATAGTTTTAGCAAAATTGACTGAAGGAGAATAATTGGGCAGGATACAGGGAAAATCTTGCCTGTTCTTCTTCATAGTGCTATGGGATCTTTCTATCCACCCAAGAGAGTAGAGAAGACCTCAGTTTAACATCTCGCCTAAAGGACAGTACATGCAACACGTCAGCACTCTCTTGGTATTGTATTGGATTATTAGTCTCGATGTTTGTGATCTGGTCTCTAGAGTGAGACTTGAACCCACAAACCTTCTGACTCAGAGGGAAGAGAGAATGAAGGTATCCTGACTGGTTGCATCATGGTCTGGAATGGCAATTCAAATGCGCAAGAACGTAAGAAGCTGCAGAGTGTAGTGGCCTCTGCCCAATGCATAATGGGCACATCCCTCCCCACCATCGAAAGTATCCACATGAGGCACTGCCTCAAGAAGGCAACATCTATCATCGAAGATCCCCACCATCTGGGCCATGCCACCATCTCGCAGCTACCATTGGGCAGGAGGTACAGAAGTCCCACACCACCAGGTTCAAGAACAGCTACTTCCTTTCAACCATTTGGCTCTTGAACCAATCGGCACAACCCTAATCACTATCTTAGTAAGGCAACACTATGACCACTTTGAACTACGATATACTATTGTTTTTGTTTTGTTCTAAGCATGTTGTTTCTTGTATAATTTTGTATAAGTTATGTTTTTCTTGTGACTGTTGTGTCTCTAATGCTATGTGCCTGTGATGCTGCTGCAAGTAATATTTTCATTACACCTGTGCACACATGGACTTGTGCAGATGACAATAAACTCGACTTTGACTTTGACGTTAAATGCTCTCCCCTGAGTAATAGTTCACACTTTAGCACTGAAGCAGGAACTACTTGCATTTATATAGCACCTCAAAAATCCTAAGGCACAGTGTGGTAACTTTCATCAAAAATTGAAAATGAAGCACATTCTGAATACACTGAAATCTTAGCCACAGAGGTAGGTTTTAAGGGGTGTTTTAAATGAAGAGGCAGAGATGTTTAAGGAGGGAATTCAGAAGGAGCTAAAACACTAAGTGCAGCATTAGATTTTCAATTTCATCAGTCTCTGAGCACCAGAGCTCAATAGTTTTAGTGCAGATTGCAAGCTAATAGAGATTCTGAATTTAAATGATTAGATGTAAATTTCACTGGCTCATTCTGCAGGGAGGTGGAATCTCACTCAACACAGCTGCTAAAAGCTTGCCATCTGAGAAGGGAAAAATATGTTAGAAATCCATCAACTTGCAAATCAAATCAAAGGCTGCTTACAATCACCCCTTCCTCTCCATTGCACTGACTTCCAGACTGAAATGATCCAGTCTGTACACAATTCCATTAAGGTAAAAGTTTCTTTCTGGCATCTTGTCTGCTCCTTCTGTGAGCTTGTTACACTTTCTTCCTCATCTTCTTCTCCTCCGTGTTTAACTGAAGATTCCACACTCTATCCTATGCAATTCCTTCCACAGTTGTGGAAGGGATTGTTTGGGAATCTTCAGTTAAATAGACTGAGGACCTGGGGAGGAAGAAGATAATGTTGTATGTCGAGTATTTTGAGCATTGGAAGATTGCAAAGGAAGCCCAGAACTGTACCCAGCTCTACAGCATGGACAAATAGTGGAGGACATTCCAACAATATCTCCCTCCTTCTCTGCCATCTTCCTCTTCCCCTATTGATAAGCGTCAAAGTCAAGGTTATTGTCATCTGCACAAGTACATGTGTGCACAGGTGCAATGAAAAACTTATATTGTAGCAGCATCACAGGCACAGAGCATCAGAGACACAACATTCACAAGAAAAATATAAATTATACAAAATTCTACAAGAAGGAACACAATTAGAACAAAAAAAAAGTCCATTGTAGTGCTATACAGAGGTAGTGATTAGGGTTGCGCAGGTTGGTTCAAGAACGGAATGGTTGAAGGGAAGTAGCTGTTCTTGAACCTGGTGGTGTTGGATTTCAGGCTTTTGTACCTCCTGCCTGATGATAGCTGCAAGAAGATGGCATGTCCTGGATGGTAGGGATCTTTGATGATGTTGTCTTCTTGAGGATGGAAATATAGACGTAATGAAAGAAGCTTCTGTCAGACGACAGCTTCTCCATTGATTCAAGGAAGCACATTTAGGATTTCTCAAGATATAACCTTACCAAATATTGATCTTTCAAAGAGTTCCTGTAATAGTTTACCAGATATTGGTGCAGAATCCACTCCCGGAATTTTGTCCCTATTGGAAGGAAGCCTGTGAGATGATCCCATAGACCTGGAAAGTGGTAAGGGTGAAGTGTAACATTCTCATTTCTCTGAGGAACTACTGCAGAGAAACCGTCCTCTGACTTGGCATTCAGGATGAATTCAGTGGGCAAATGGCCTGCCAACACTCATTGGCTGGACGTGCATCAGTAATGGGCACCCTGAGGAGAAAGCAGAATGAGATGGGCTCTTGTAGACCTGGCATGGTCACAATGAGCATGAGAAGACAGAGAAAGAATTCTGAAGGGTGGAATAATCACTGGAACTACAAAATCCTTTCTCCAGTACTGGCCTGGTGTGTATCCACCATCAGTAACCATGCCTCCAGTTGTCAAGTCCCTCTCTGGAATTCCTTCCCCAAACCTCTCATTTAGGACATTCCCTGCAAACCCAGCTATTGGACCAAGCTCATGGTCATCTGCCCTGATATTCCTTATGTGATCTGCTGTCAAATTCTGCTTGATAACTCCTGTAAAGTATCTTGGGATGTTTCATGACATTGATGCTGCTATATCATTGCAAATTATTGTTGCTGTCAGTCTTTGAATATTTTGTTTAACAGTCTTTGAAGAGCGCCTTTACAATGGACCAGAGACAAAAAGAATATGGTGTAATATTAATGAGCAATGTTACAAACCACAGAGGTTTTTTTCCAGTGAGCAAGACCAATTACTGCCACTGCTTTAATAGGACAAGGCACATCAATCTTCCCTACACCATAATGGTCTATGCTTAACCTCTGAATGCCCAATGTATAACTTCATCATAAGAGGTATAATAAGAAAAGATGATGTGTTGAATGCCCAAGCCCATTCCCAAATCATCTTCCTTAGTTGCTTATTACATAGGAGGGCATTCATTTCATCGAGTCTATCCAGTCTCACAGCACAATGACATTCCCTCAATATTTCCCATTTTCCCTGTAACTTATTCCCCCCGCATTCCCATCAACTCCCCCCGGGGTTCCCCCGCTCACCTACACATTGGGACCAACTTACGGAGGCTAATTAGCCTACAAACCCACGGGTCTTTGGGATGTGGGAGGAAACCAGAGCACCTGGGAAAACCCACGCGGTCACAGGGAGAGCGTGCAAACTCCACACAGACAGCGTCGGAGGTCGAGTTTGAACCTGGGTCACTGGAGGTGTGAGGCAGCAGCTCTACCAGTTACACCACTGTGCATTATTGTTGTACCTTGAATGCCACAATGTGCAAGTGCATTGGTGTTACTTAATTACACTATGACCACTTTGATCACTTTGCACTACTATGGACTTTTTTTTAACACTAATTGTGTTCTTTCTTGTAAAAATTGTGTGTGATTTATGTTTAATTTATGTTTTTCTTGTGAATGTTGTGTCTCTGATGCTGCGTGCCTGTGATGCTGCTGCAAGTAAGTTTTTCATTGCATCTGTGCGTACATGTACTTGTACATACGACAATAAGCTCAACTTTGACTTATAACAGCACGAGAGGCCCTTCACCCATCAGATTCATCCCTGTTTCAGGTCTCATCAGTCCCAGTCCCTTTCCCCCACATGCCCATCAACTCCCTTTTAAATGTTTTGTCACTTACCTATACCAGGGACAATTAACCCATCAGCATGGCTTTGGGACATGGTTGGAAACCAGAGCACCTGAAGAAAACCCACACAGTCACGGGGGAACGTGCAAACTCCACACAGACAGTGCTGGAGGTCAGGATTGAATCTGGGTCACTGGAGCTATGGAACTATTAGGCCAACAATGGCTTCACAAAAAAAAGTCCAAATCAAATCTAACAGGAAAATAAAACTTACTGCCAATTGAAAAAAATGATTTGCTTTTCACCGCCTCTGAACAAGCAGAATGCTTCACAAACTCACTGTTGCCTGGCACTTGATTCCTCCACTAATGTGAACAAACATATAGAAGGTGGAAAAGTACAGCACTGGACAGGCCATTCGGCCCACAATGTTGTGCTGATCTTGATGCTGATTTATACTAAATGTCCTCCTCCTGTGTATCATCCATATCCCTCCATTCCCTTCATATTCATGCATCTATCTAAAGGCCTCTTAAACTCCACCAAACTGCCTGCTTCCACTACTACCCCTGGTAACCCATTCTAGGCACCTACCACTCTCTGTGTAAAAAACTTGCCCCTCACATCACCTTTAAACTTCCCCCCTCTAACCTTAGAAGTACGTCCTCTGGTGTTTGACATTTCTACCCTGGGGAACAGCTTCTAACTGTCTACCTTATCTATGCCTCTCATAATTTTAAAAACCTCTATCCAGTCTCCCCTCAACCTCCGATGCTCTAAGGAGAACAACCCAAGTTTGTCCAACCTCTCCTTATAGCTCATACCCTCTAATCCAGGCAGCATCCTGGTAAACCACTTCTGCACCTTTTCCTTTCTGTAATGGGGCGACCAGAACTGAACACAATACTCATAGTGCGGTCTAACTAAAGTTTTATACAGCTGCAGCATGACTTCCTTACTCTTGTACTCAACACCCCTTTCACTGAAGGCAGCATTCCACACACCTTCTTTATCACCTTATCCTCTTGTGAAGCCACTTTCAGTGAACTATGGACCTGGACCCCAAGATCCCTCTGTACCTCAATGCTTTTAAGGGGCCTACCATTGACTGTATACTTTCTCCTTTCGTTTGACCTCCCAACGTGCAACACCTCACACTTGCCCGGATTAAACTCCATCTGCCACTCCTCTGCCCATATCTGTAACTGATCTTATCCCACTGTATTCCTTGACAGTCCTTTACACTGCCCACAACTCCACCAATTTTGGTGTCATCCGCAAACTTGCTAATGCAACTATTTGCATTTTCATCCAAATCATTGATATATATCACAAACAACAGAGGTCCCAGCACTGATCCTTGTGGAACACCACTGGTTACAGACCTCCTGCCAGAAAAACAGCCTTCCACCCCTACTCTCTGTCTTCTATGGGCAAGCCAGTTCCAAATCCAAACTTGCAATTTACCCTGGATCCCATGCATCTTTATCTTCTGAATCAACCTACCACGAGGGACCTACCATGAACAGTTCCTCTCCATCTGCTCTGTCTACTCCTGTCTTGAGTTTCCATGTCTTTTCAGCTCCCCTTGCAATCACCTCTGTCCCAAGAACAAACCCCAGCTTCTCCAGTCTACCACCTCTTCTCTGGAATCATTTAGATAAATCTCTTCTGCACTTCCTCCTTAAAATGACAACCAGTACTGGGCAAAATGTTCTATTGGATGCCCCCGCAGTGCTTGATAAAGGTTCATCATGGCTACATCGTTCTTGTACTCTATTTATAAATCCTGGGATCCCACATCATCAGCAGCTGAAATACTGTAAGACATTAGGGTGGCACAGCTGGTAGAGCCCTGCCTCATAGCGCCAGAGAGCTGGGTATTGGGATTGGTTTATTATTGTCACTTGTACCGAGGTACAGTGAAAAACTTGTCTTGCATACTGATCGTACAGGCGAATTCATTACACAGTGCAGTTACATTGAGTGCATTGAGGTAGTACAGGTAAAAACAATAACAGTACAGAGTAAAGTGTCACAGCTACAGAGAAAGTGCAGTGCAATAAGGTGCAAGGTCACAACAAGGTAGATCGTGAGGTCAGAGTCCATCTCGTGTTTGCTGTGTGGAGTTTGCATAGTTATGCTCCATTTTTCTCCCACATTATGTGGATCAGTGGATTAAGTGGCCACTGTAATTTGGCCCCAGTGTGTGGGTGAGGGGTAGAATCGGGATGGGGTTGATTGGAATGTGGGATGAATGAAAATGGGATTGGTGTAAATGTGTGGTTGATGGTCGGCACGGACTCAGTGGGCTGAAGGGCCTTTTTGGATACTGTATCTCTCTATGACTCATAATTTTGATTTATATCAATGTGGTGATTTTCATAAACTTTAATCAAGGAGATTAACAAGAATTTGATCCTTCCAAAACAGGGGCTGCTAGGCTGTATCTGTCATTGAAATTAGTGGCTCCCAATTTGGGCACCCATCCCACAAAGCTTGCCAAACTTAGTGGGGTTGTGAGGCTTCAGTTACATTGAGGTGGTTTCATTAGAAGGTTCAACAGAGGTGAAATAAATAAAAATGTTCTTGGGACACAAGGATTAGTTGAGGGTAATAACATGAATCATTAGGAGCATAGATAGAGTGAATGCACACAGTCTTTCTCCCAGGGAAAGGGAATCAAAAACTAGAGGGCAGAGGTTTAATATGGGAGGGGAAAGATTTAAAGCAACTTCTTCACTCAGAGGGTGGTGAGTGTATGGAACGAGCTGCGGGAGAAAGTAGGTGAGGCAGGGACGGTAACAACATTTAAAGAATGTTGGATAAGTACGTGGATAGGAAAGGTTTAGCGGGATATGGGCCGAATACAGGCAAATGGGACTTGCTTAGATGGGCATCTTGGTCAGCATGGACAAGTTGGGCTGAAGGGCCTGTTTCCATGCTGTATGACTCTATGACACTGTCACAGGGCCATGGGGCAGCCGGCAATCGCTAGGAACCTCCTCAGCACTCATGATGCCATCAGATCTCCCTGGGATGGTGGTGGGAGTGAACACATATCATAAAAAAGTTGGGAACCACTGACTTAAAACAATAACCCCAGTTCCCAAAAAAATGTTCAATAACTGATGCAAAGATTCTGCTTTTCACTTACTGTTCATTTAAACATCTGTACATTTAGTACCTCCTAATTTTTGCCTTTGATAAGTTTACTCTTGTTAAAGCCAATCATGCCCATTCCCCTCCCCACTTGGATTAATTCACCCACCAGCACGTCTTTGAGCTGTGGGAGGAACCAGAGCACCTGAAGGATACCCCAACATTGGGTCGGACATGAAAGCTCTGCACAGACAGCACTGGAGGTCAGGATTGAACTCAGAGCACTGGCGCTGTGGAGCTATTAGACTGGAGACAGAAGCTTCTGAGGGGCACTGGGGGTTTTGGAAACAGCTCATGTTTTTTGATGGACTGGAACTCAAGCCCATCTTGACCTCTCTTATTTAAGAACATTTAAGAAGCATCCAGACAGCACTCAGGTATAGAAAGCCATGGACCAAATGTGGGACTGATATAGTTAAATACAATGGTCAGCATGGACATGGTGAGCCAAAGGGACTGTTGCTTCCCTATGATTCTTGTCCATGTTACTTTCTGTTGTCAGTAAGTTAGTGGTGGGCACTCCCTACCAACTCGCTCCACACCTGACATCACCCCTTTCCATGCTAAGCTCCAGCCCAGATAGCAGCCTGTGTATCAGGCAATGGCCCACTGTGCAGAACCCATTGACTTTGGTGGATAAGTCAATAAATCAACTATCAAAAGTAGACTTCTCATCAGCTCATTTGGTTTGCAAAGTCTTTTTGCAAAGTCTTTGTGAAGAACCCATTGACTTTGACTTTGGATTCAAACCTCTGAATCTAGATGAATTGCTATTGGATGCCATTGGATGCTAGTCCAATAACAACTACAATGCCCTTATACTGCCAGATGCTAACACTGCTTGTGTGAGAAGATCCCTTGCTTTCATTTCAGTTCATTTGCTACTCGTTTCAAACCCATTAGTGACCCCCTTGACAGGTCATTTTATGAAAACTCTCAAGTTGGATCCTCAGGTGGTGTGTACACACAATCAGAGGGCGATTGAGCTAAGAGGCCAACTTCCATACTGTCTATTCTATGTCTACTTGCAACAACCCTGGAGTGTTGTCCTGGACTTTATTTGAAACAAAACACACACATTGTCACTTTACCTGATTGTAGGAGGAAACATAATGAGTTCTGTGGCTTTAGATCTTGTGCCATTGTCAGATGCTAACAGCCTTTCACTCCCACAACAAAGAAATGAGAATAATTTATGTACAAGGGCAGGAGAGGAGCCCTTTCAATATTCAGGCACTGCCTGGGAATGGAGACATTCACTCGTGACAGCAGCTGTCCACAGGTCTGCCCTACCCAGCTATTCTCTCCCCAATTAATCTGTGTTACACCCTTTGCCTGCCCCCCAGGACTGAGTGTTGTGGAAAGGAAAATCACTTTGTGCATTGAATTAACAGCGTGGAAACAGGCTTTGTTGAGGTGTCAACCAACACCATGTCTGTCCCCTACACTGGATGGGAACAATTCTTTGGCATTATCTCAAGGAAGATCAGGAGGGTCCTCCTTGCTTCCGTGACCAACGTTTAACCCTCATTCAACAGCACTAAAGCAGATTATCAGTTCATTATCACACTACTGGGTGTGGGAGCTTGCTGTGCACAGTTTGGTTGCTGCATTTCCTACAATGGTGACTACACTGGCTGAGATGTGCTTTGCAAGGTCCTGAAAAAGAGGTGAAAGTTGGTGTGGAGATGCAAGTTTTCTTTAACACATGTAGGACTTATACTATGAATGGCAGGGCACTAGGGATTGTAATGGAACAGAGGGACCCAGGAGTACAAGTGCATTGTCTGGTGAAAGCGGCGTCACAGGTAGACAGGGTGGTGCAAAAGGTATTAAGCACGCTGGCCTTCATAAGTCAGGGCACTGAGTATAGGAGTTGGGACATTATGTTGCAGTTGTATAAGTCATTAGTGAGGCTGCACTTGGAGTACTGTGTATAGTTTTGGTCACCCTGTTATAGGAAAGATGTAGTTAAACCAGAAAGAGTGCAGAAAAGATTTACGAGTTGCCTGGACTAGAGGGCCTGAGCTATAAGGAGAGGTTGGAGAGGCTAGGTTTTTATTCCTTGGACTGTAGGAGAATGAGGGGTGACCTAATAGAAATGTTTAAAATTATGAGAGGCATAGGTGTATGGTAACAGTCTTTTCCTCAGGGTAGGGGAGTCCAAAACCAGGGGGCATGGGTTTAGGGTGAGAGGGAAAAGGTTTAGAAGGGACCTGACAGGCAACTCTTTCACGCAGAGGGTGGTGAGTATATGGAACGAGCTGCCATAGGAAGTGGTTGAGGCAGGTACAACAGTATCATATAAGAAGCACTTGAATAGGCACATGGAGGGGCGGAGCTTAGAGGGATATGGGCTGAACGCAGGAAATTGGGATCAGCTGGGTGGACAACATGGTCAGCATGGACTGGTTGGGCCAAAGGGCCTGTATCTGTGCTGTATTGCTCTATGACTCTATGTCCAGCATCCCATTGGCCCATCTTTTCTATTCAACTTGACCAGTCCATGTGATATCAAGTTCCACATTCAACCAATCCCTTAGTTACTAATAAACCCAAAAAGGAATCTTCTTCTATTTATGGCCTCAAATCTTGGGAGTCCCCATAAGTGGAAACATCATTTCCACTTCAAACTTGTTAAAGTCCTTTATAATTTTGAAGGCTTCTATGAAAGGACACAGTGGCGCAGTTGGTAAAGTCACTGCCTCACAGCACCAGTGACCGGGTTCAATTCCGACCTCCACCACTGTTTGTGTGGAGCTTGCATGTTCTCCCTGTGACCAAATGGGTTTCCTCCGGGTGCTCTGGTTTCCTCCCACAGCCCAAAAACATGCAGGTTGGTAGTTTAATTGACTAACTTTCCCCTAGGGTGTAGGAGAGTGGTAGAATCTGGGGGGAGGTGATGGGAATGTGGGGAGAATAAAATGGGATTAATATAAATGGGTGATTGGTGATTGGGACAGACTCAAAGGACCAATAAACATTTCCGTGCTGTATGACTCTTATCATCTATCTTCTTGAGAGAAAGGACCTCTGGTCTGTTCAATCTCTCTGATAGCTAACCTTTCAGTTCTGGTATCATTCCAGTTCATCCCTTTTGCATCTTCTCCAATGCCTCCATTTCTTGCTTATTTCAGTGTTGGAATGGGACAAAATACAAGGAGCTACAAGATAGGTTGTCTCCCTTCTCATTGGTGTCCTGTTTCAGGAGGTTGTAAGGAGGATGCAGAGAGGGATATAGACAGGTTAAGTGACTGGCTGGCGACATGGCAGATGGAATACAACGTGGATAAATGTGAGGATGTTATTTTAAATGGTGAGAGATTGAAAGGTGTTGGTGTTCAAAGTGTGTCCTTTTACATGAATCACTGAAAATTAATGTGTAGCTACAGCAAGCAACAGCATAGACACTACTGCTTTGGTCTTTAGTACTTGAATAATAGAGTGGATGGCTTGCTCTAACTGTATAAAGTTATAGTGAGATTGAACCTGGAACATTGTGTTTTAAGTCTGGTCTCACTGTCTGAGGAAGAATATTTTTGCATTAGAGGGAGTACAGTGAAGGTTCGCGAGCTTCCTAGAATTGAGATGGTGGCATGATCTTAAAATAAGGGGTTGTCTGTTCAGGACAGATGTGTGGGCGGCACAATGGAACAGTGGGTAGAGCTGCTGCCTCACAGCTCCAGCAACCCAGGTTCAATCCTGACCTTGGGTGCTGCCTGTATGGAGTGTGCACGTTCTCCATGTGGCTGTGTTTCTTCTGGGTGCTCTGGTTTCCTCCCAAATCCCAAAGACATGCCGGTCAGTAGGTTAATTGGCCACTGTAAATTGCCCCCAGTGTGTGGGTGAGTGGTAGAATCTGGGGGGAGTTGATTAGAATGTGCAGAGAAGAAAAATTGGGATTAATATAGGATGTGTAAATGGATGCTTGAAGGTCAGTAAGGACTATATGGGCTGAAGGGCCTGTTTCTGTGTTGTATCCCTCTGCGGCTCTATGAGGAGGGTGGTGAATCTTTGGAATTCCAAAAGGGCTGCAGAGGGTCAGTCACTGAGCAGATTCAGGACATAGATCGATAGATTTTTAGTTATTAAGCCAACTAAGGTACTTGGAGACACAAGAGACTGCAGATCCTCCGGGTGCTCCGGTTTCCTCCCACGTTCCAAAGACGTACGGGTTAGGAAGTTGTGGGCATGCTATGTTGGCGCTGGAAGCGTGGCGACACTTGCCGGCTGCCCCCAGAACACTCTACGCAAAGATGCATTTCACTGTGTGTTTCGATGTACATGTGACTAATAAAGATATCTTATACTGGAATGTAGAGCAAAATCTGAATCCTGAAGGCATCTGGATTAGAGAAGGAAAGTGGCATTGGGGTAAAGGATCAGATTGAAAGGGAATGCAGGCACAAGGGACAGAGTGATCTACTCTGCTTCCATTCCTTATGCTTAACAAGCACAGACCACCCTCCTGTTACTATTAAGGGAAAACTTGGGGTCAAATTCTGCTGCTACAGCAATATCCCAGGGAGAAAACAGTGGAATCCAAGATGAATAAAATTAAAGAAGAACCTTCTGTTACAATAGCACTTTAAAATGTCACGGGGAGGAGTGATTGACTGACAGCTATCTCTTTTTATCTCCTGCTATTATGGATGATACTGCAGTACTGGATTCCTTGAAAGAGCAGGCGGTCTTTTTGCTGTCAAGGTCGTAATAGGATGGCTTCTGCATCTGAATGCAGACAACATGCTCAGAGTGCAATGCAGAAGGCAGCACCACAG
The DNA here is from genome assembly GCF_009764475.1 of Pristis pectinata. NCBI lineage: Eukaryota > Metazoa > Chordata > Chondrichthyes > Rhinopristiformes > Pristidae > Pristis > Pristis pectinata. The sequence continues at coordinate 4,451,493 of NC_067439.1, read as the reverse complement.
CAAGGTCAATTGTTATGCAGTCTACAGGCTCCAAGAATACCCAGGCAGCGAGCTGCTCCTCTGTGTAATTCTGGTTTAGAAATTCAGTTGCATAATGCAGTGTTATTACCATTGAAAATTTCATTTTTGTTTCTGGATTAGTAACAAGATGTGTTCATACCAATCTGGAAATTTAGCTGGTTACTTCCATGTTTTTCACCTTGATGTATTTCTATTGGGCAAATTGTGGAACTGGGAGCAACCACTGATGAACAACCAGGTCTTCTCAACGTAGCGGTGGATTTAGGCCACTTTTGGGTAGACACATACTTATCTTTAATTGTTATGAACCCTGCCCTCTCTCAAGCATTTCACCAACTGCACCACCACCCAATTCTGTTGTCTGTACCCCACTTCAATGCCCAACAGTATGCACGTTTGGGTAAACTTGTATTTCTGGTTATTTTTCCTGCCTCTAGCTTTTCTTAACACTAGATATGTTTCCCAGAAGTATGGACGCTAATAGATACCTTTCATGCTCCGTTTTGTGGTGTGTTTTCAACTTGAGTGGCACTCCCAGAACGCTATCACACTATGAGGCCATTTGGCCCATCAGAGAGTAATCTCTCTGCAGATGAATAGTAATTCCTGAACTCATGAGCAGAACCATAGCAGAATCTCCAGCATGATTATTTTACCAAGGAAATTCAGTGAGTGCAGGATAGTGAGATAACAGGCATAACATGCACCCTGTTTATGTTCTTCTTGTGAATGCTGCTTATCTGATGCGATGTGCCTGTGATGCTGCTGCAAGTTTTTCATTGCACCTGTGCACGCATGGACGTGCATATGACAATAAACCTGACTTTGACTTGGACTCTCAATATAGTGTCGCTCTAAGCATGATTGGTTGGAGGAATTAGCCAATCATCTGCAGGTCTGATTACTTTTGGGAGACATTAAACTCCCCTCATGATGCAAAGGTCTTTCTTCAGTGTTTAACTTGTCATAGCTGATCAAGGAATAACTGATGGAGTCACTACCAACCAGCCCTAATGGGCTTTAGAATGGTTGAAGCAGACATAAACACTGTTAATCTAATCCACGGTGAGGCCTGCTCATCAATTCTCAATGGCCCCTTATGCCACAGATTGGACTGACAAGCTGAACACCAGAGGACACTAATAATCTCCATGCCTCAGGATTACTGGTGTGTTCACCTGAATGTGAACATCAAAAAAACTGCAGATGCTGGAAACCTGAAACTAACAGAAAATGCCAGCAATACTCCTCAGGTCAGGATCTGTGGGAACGGAAACTGAAACTGACAAAGTTACATAGAACAGTACAGCACAGGAACAGGCCCTTTGGCCCACGATGTCTGTGCTGAGCCATGATGCCGAATTAAATGAATTTTCTTCTGCCTGTACATGAGACATATCCCTCCATTTTTGTGTGTCTATCTAAATGCTTCTTAAGGGAACTATCGTATCTGCTTCCACCACCACTCCAGGCAGCCTGTTCCAGGCACCCACCACTCTCTGTGTAAAAAACTTGCACTGCACATCTTCTGTTAAACTTTCCCACTCTCACTTTAAATGCATGTCTTCTGCACTTGACATGTCTACCTTGGGGAAAAGATTCTGTCTACCCTATCTTCGCCTCTCATAGTTTTATAAACTTCTATCAGGTCTCCCCTCAGTGTCCGACGCTCCAGAGAAAACAACCCAAGTTTGTCCAAACTCTCCTTGTTGCTCATACCCTCTAATCCAGACAGCATCCTGGTGAACCGCTGATGAAGCATCTGTGACCTGAAACTTTGACTCTGTTTCTCTTCCCTCAGAGGTGGCCTGAACTGTTGAGTGTTCACAGCATTTTTTGTCTTAGATCTTCACTTGATATTTTGACTAAGCTTTTGATCATATGACAACAGACAATTATACTTTTTATTAATCATTCACAGGACTCAGATATCTGACCAGGCCTGGGATCTATTTCTCATTCTTCAATGTCCCCTAATTTGATAGGCCCTTACAGAGGACAGTTAAGTATCAACAATATCACTGAGTCTGGAGTCACATATAGACTGGACTGGGTATGAATGCCAGATTTCCTTCCCTTAAGGACATTAGTAAACAAGGTGGGTTTTAATAGAAGAGATAGAATCAAGATTGGCCATTCGAACCCTCATGCCTGCTCCATCATCCAATAAATCGTAGCTGATCTTTTACCTCTTTGCACTAACCGCAATTCCATTAATATCCTAAATCTAGTGACCCTGGTTTTGAATATACTCAGCAACTGATTCAACACGGTTCTCTTGCATAAAGAGTTCAAAATTTCACTACCTTCTGCGTGAAGAAATTTCTCCTCATCTCTATCTGAACAGCCAACTCTTTGTTGAGACTGAGATCCCTGGTTTAGACACCCAAGCCAGGTGAAACATCACCCATGTATCGACCCCATTCAAGTCCTGTTAAGAATTTTGTAGGTTCAAATGAGAACCACCTCTCATTCTTTTAAACCCAAGAGAATTTACAACAATCAGTTGGTTTCATAATCAAAATATTAGCTTATATATTTTCATAGATGCATCATATAAAGCATTGGATCTGGATGCCGCACAGTTTGGTATGGTAACTGCTCTGCCCAAGACCACGAGGAATTGCAGAGAATTGTGCACACAGCTAAGTCCATCAGGAAAGCCAGCTTCCCCTCCAAGAACTCCATTCTCACTTCCTGCTGCCTTGGGAAAGCAGCCAACATAATTAAAGATCTCTTCCACCCCAGTCATTCTCTCTTCTCCCCCCTCCCATCGGGCAGAAGATACAAAAGCTTGAAGACATGCACTATCAGGCTCAAGGACAGCTTCTATCCCGCTGTTATAAGACTCTTGTACAATAAAGCCGAACTCTTGATCTCTCATTTTACCTTGCTGTGGCCCTTATTTGTCTACCTGCTCTGTACTTTCTCTGTAACTGTAACACTATATTCTGCATCCTGTTATTGCTTTTCTCTTGATGTACTTATATTCTGGAGTGATCTGTCTGGATGGCATGCTAAATAAAGCTTTTCACTGTATCTCGGTACATGTGACAATAATAAACCAATTACCAAATTCCCAGCTGCCATGGTAGGATCTGAACTCATGTCTCCGGATCAAGATTCTGGGCTTGAGGATTAGCAGTCTGGTAACATAACCATCACTGCTATAAAGGAAGAAATTTTGTAAGCTCACACACACTAGCTTCTTGCACTGAAATCTTTAGTCTGGTGTTCATCCTCCTAAGAATTTCAACAGGATCTCCATGGAACAAAGCAGTAAAATGTTCTAGGGAGAGCAATTGAATAAAGTTCAACATGGGAAACATTTGGTGACTCAAAACTGGGTCAAAGAGGTCAGTTTTAAGGAGCACCTCACAGGAATGAGAGAGAGAGGCAGAGACATGGGGAGAGGTTCAGACAGAGAATTTCAGGGCATGTTACATAGTTTGCTGTTGGATTGTTGCCCCTAGGGATGTCTTGGATTTTTTATGTTTAAGGTGCTATATAAATGCAAGGCGTGGAACAAGAATTTGTGCCCTCAGTAGCAAAAGGAAAAACTGGAAAGCTAGTTCAACCTGTTTAATCACCAAAGCAATCTGTCAGCAAAATGCAGGATCCTGAATGAAAATCTGCCCTCTCCAAAAACACATCCAGCATCATAATGTGTTTGCTCCATTTTTGGATGCTGACTGACACCTTAAAGTATCGATAATGATCCTGTAATCAAAGGCCTCTCTACAAAATAACTACACTGTCGGTTGCTATGGTGATCCAGCCTCTTTGCAGTGAACCCAGTTTAATAAAAACCGTGGCCCTTGAACAAATGATTGGAATCACAATTATCATGATTGATGCTAAAAGTCACCTCAGAATATGAATCAGGCTGTTCCACTGAACTCCCGTTAGAAGTGACACTCAAACTCTGTCCTAACTAGCGCTGCACATTAGGACTATTGCATAGGCTCCAGGCTTTCATTCCCTTGCGTCAATGACGGGGCAAGAACGCAAACACACAACTCTTAATAACAAGGCTGTGGGGTTCAAGTATTATATAATAAAGGTTGTAGAAATACTGGAGGGGATGCAAAGATTTAGATGAACGATACTGGATGCATACAGCAGGAAAAAATGAACAGTTTCTTTTCTCCTCAGGAAAGAAGGCTGAGGGGTTACCTGATAGAGGTCTTCAAAATTATGAAGGGTTTTGATAGAGTGGATGTGTCCACATGTGGAGAGGAGCAGAACTAGAGGTCATCAATTTAAGATGGTCACCTCGAACTCCAACAGGGAATTCAGAAGAGCGGACAGAATGTGGAACTCACTTGCACAGGGATTGGTGGAGGGAAATAAAACAGATACATTAAGGGAAGTCCAGACAAACATAGGTGGGAGAAGGGAACAGAGGATTAGGCTGAGAGAGTTAGATGAGGAGAGACAGGAGGCTGGAGCATAAACAGCAGTATGGATTGGATGGGCTGAAGGAGCTGGTTTTGGGCTATGAACTCTATGGAGTTCAACTTAAGTAATGGCTAGAGCCTTCAACCACGTAATGAACACAAGAGACTGCAGGTGCTGGAATCAGGTGCAAAAAACAAACTGCTGGAGAAACTCAGCAGGTCAGGCAGCATCTGTGGAGGGAAATGAACAGTTGACGTTTTGGGTCGAGACCCTTCTTCTTGACAGATGAAGGGCCTTTTTAATAGGCAACTAATATTCAGCTTGGCTACCAGAGCACAGTGGTTGTGTTCCAGGATTAGTAAATCAAAGACCTGAACACAAGTCCCACAGTGGAATCCATGAAATGAATTTACTTAACCAAAGAAAGCGAGGAATTAAAAAGAAAAGCTGGAACCAGAAATGGTGATTGATGCAAAAACCCATTTGGTTCACTAGTTCTATCGGGGAAGGAAATCTACCATCCTTACTCATACTTGTCTATATGCAACTCCAGACCCACCAATGTGGTTGACTTTTAATGGCCTCTTGAGTTCAGACGTAATTCGAGTTGGACTATAAACCCAACATCCGCATTCTGTGAGTGAACTAAAAGCAGTTGGATTTTTGGCTTGGTTCTCACAGATGTTAGTGGAGAAGCTTAGAGCCTTACGGAGGGAATTTATGAGTTTAAGGGCCTAGACCGTTGTAGAATATCCAATCCACCAAGATAAGATCTTTATTAGTCACATGTACATCAAAACACAGTGAAATGCATCTTTTGTGTAGAATGTTCTGGGGGCAGCCCGCAAGTGTCACCACACTTCCGGCGCCAACATAGCATGCCCATAACTTCCTAACCTGTACGTCTTTGGAATGTGGGAGGAAACCAGAGCACCCAGAGGAAACCCACGCAGTCACGGGGAGAACGTACAAACTCCTTACAGACAGCGGCAAAGCCGGTTCATTTTGTTCACTCATTCCTTTATGAAAGGAAATCAGCCATCCTTACCCCAAATGGCCCACACATAACTCCAAACCATGTGTGACAGACTCACAACTAGCCTGCAAAATGACCTAAGCAAGTCACTAACATAGTCCACCTCCATCAATTATGAATGGGCAAGATCCATCTTCTTGCAGCTACCATCGAGCAGGAGGTACAGAAGCCTGAAGTCCCACACCACCAGGTTCAGGAACAGCTACTTCCCTTCAACCATTTGGTTCTTGAACCAACCGGCACAACCCTAATCACTACCTCAGTACAACAACACTATGATCACTTGCACTACGATGGACTTTGTTCTGCGTTTTTTGTGTACAACTTACGTTGTTCTTGTGGATGTTGTGTCTCTAATGCTATGTGCCTGTGATGCTGCTGCAAATAAGTTTTTGCATTGCAGCTGTGCATATGACAATAAACTTGAAGATCCCAGGAAGCTGTGGAAAGTGGTACAGGGAGGAGAAACAGAACTTGACCCCAAGGGCTACACAGGAGGATTCCTTGGGCCTTCAGTCTGGGAAGATGTCCAGTCACTTCATATGAGATCATTTCCAAATGTTGAAGGGATCAAGCAGAACTATGACTTTAAACTCTGTGTGGGTAAACTGGTTTATTATTGTCACATGTGACTGAGGTGCAGTGAAAAACTTGCCTTGCATACTGTTCATACAGATCAATTCATTACAACAGTGCATTGAGGTAATACAAGGTAAAACAGTAACAGAATGCAGAATAAAGTGTTTCAGTTACAGAGAAAGTGCAGTGCAGATAGACAATAAGGTGCAAGGTCATAATGAGTTAGATTGTGAGGTCAAGAGTCCATTTTATTGTACTAAGGAACTGTTCAATAGTCTTATAGCAGGAGGATAGAAGCTGTCCTTGAGCCTGGTGGTACATGCTTTCAGGCTTTTGTACCTCCTGCCTGATGGAAGGGTGGAGGAAAGAATGTCTGGGGTGGGTGGGGTCTTTTATTATGTTGGCTGCTTTACTGAGGCAGCGAGAAGTGCATACAGAGTCCACGGGGGAAGGCTGATTTCTGTGATGTGCCATGTCCACAACTCTCTGCAGTTTCTTGCGGTCATGGGCAGAGCAGTTGCCATATAGAGCCATAATGCATCCGGTCAGTGCTTTCTGTGGTGAATCAATGAGAATTGGTGAGGGTCAAAGGGGACCTGCCAAATTTCTTTAACCTTCTGAGGAAGTAGAGGCACCGGTAAGCTTTTTTGGCCGTGGCATCTATGTGATTAGACCTGGACAGGCTATTGGTGATGTTCACTCCTAAGAACTTGAAGCTCTCAACCTCAGCACTGTTGATGTAAACAGGAACACGTGCATCACCCTCCTTACTGAAGTCAATGACCAGCTCTTTTGTTTTGCTGACATTGAGGACATGTGTGTAGAACATAGAAATGCTCTTACCAGGTGTAACCTAACAGCAAGTTCCTCTACTCACCAGGAACGTATACGTGGAATAAACTTGCAGATAGAAAACATGAGAATCATTTGAGAATCAAGAATGGTTGTCTGCACATATGATTTAAGATGGTTTTAACTGGTTTTTCTCATTTGTGAAATGTTGTCATCTGCTGAAACAGGATGAATATTTACTTTGAATGCCATTTGGGTATTAAAAAAAGTTCATTGCCAATTCTGTAATATCTTTCACAACCACAGTTCATCCCAATGGATTTGACGGCTTTGCAGTGAGTGTTGTAATGTAGGAAGTGCAGCAGTCAATTTGCAAATGTAAACAGCAGTGTGCTGATGATAATGATTCAGTGAGGAATAAATGCTGGCCCCAGTACACCAGACTAACTCTCTGAAAATGGGGCCTCAGACAGCCACCTGACAGGGCAGGAAGGAATCATCTGAGGGTACGGTGCTAGCCCAGTACTGTCCTGGGAGTGCCTGCCTGGATCCTGTACTTTAGTCACTGAAGTGGGACTCAGAAGCACAATCTTCCAACAGAGGCAAGAGGAAGCAACTTACAAAAGGTTGCAGGTCAGAATGGCTGAAAGATTAACAATGGGTAGACTCTCTCTCTTTTCCAAGCCAATATGGCAAGCTGCAAAGCAGCAGTGGAACACCAATACAAACATACTTCAACAGTGCAAGAAGTCCCAGGTCATTGCCTGCATAACTACAATACAATTGCCAGACATTCTCAGAGCAGTTTACGAAGTAAGATTGCAAAAAAAAACTTTATTCTCTTGGTGCAAATAATTCTACCATCAGTGATTCACACTCAAATCCTTTTATGTCGTAAACAGTGATCTCTACTGAGATTCATGATCGCCTGCAGTAAAATTAAAATTCCACCATCTGCTCTGAAGTTTTCTGCAACTGCTCCCGAAGGTCCACTCCCTGGACGGTCTCAACTGACGGTTGAGCATGGGGATCTGAAAGCCTGAAGTCAAGGTCAGCTAAGGGCAGTTAGTCACACAAGTACCCTGCTGGGTGAGCACACTGTGCTTGGGTTTGCAGGTAAGGTGACAAAAGATGGCACAGTTTGCCCAGGACTAGGGGAGTTGCAGCTGCACGATATGTTGACCATCACCACCTTGGCTAAAGGGTTTCCAGAGGTTACAGAGTCAGAGAGAGATGGAGACAGGCCCTTCAGCCACCCATTTCTATTCATCCCACCTTAATTCCTTTTGTTTTTATTCTCCCCACACTCCCTTTAAACCCTCCCCTTCTCCCTGATTCTACTACTCACCTACACATTGGGGGCAATCTACAGTGGCAAAGGTTAATGGAGACTGAAACTGGCCAAGAATCTCATAGATACTTCAGGAGGACAACAGCAGAGGAAGACATCACCTCCAAGGTGTGTACCATCTCAATGGAACACTTGCTGCTGCTCCACTCTCACTGAAGAACTCTGTGCCTGATCCCAACACCATCATAAGAAGCCAAGGAAGTGGTCCAGGGAAGGCCAGCCTTGCCAGTGTCAATCCTGCCCATCACAGGGTCAGCCAATCACCAGTACAGTGCATGATTCCAACCAGTTTCTGGTGGTAAAAAGGAGAAGGGCACTACCTTGTTTAATTGGTTACAAAGAGTGGCTGATTATGTCACGCCCTGGTTAGCTTTGGAGTAGGCAATGCTGAGAAATGAGAAATTCTTCTTACCAAAGCAAAACACATTAGCTCCAACTATTGTCGACACACACTGATTTAGGAAGGATACCTGCTCCAGATTGCTCACCCATTGACACCAACTGGAATATTATGTTTAGGATGTTATTCAAGGTACAATTAGTCCCCCCCAACCTTTCTCCGCACCACAACTGCCCCCCCAACTTCTCCACCTTCTCTTCTCCCTGTACCCTCCCAACAAGTGTTCTTGGCTCATCTCTGGGTCAGGTACAGGAAGAGCAAGACTTTCCTTTGAGGATCAGGCAGAGGATGTATGCTTCCAAACCCAGCTGTAGAAAAGAAACTGGAGGTTGTCTGGTAAGACGAGTGCTCTTAATCAAGCCTCCATGACAACAGCTTCAACAAATCACAAATTGAAGGGATCCTCAAATCCATTTGCCCCTCAGTCTGAATGGTTGAGATTCCTCTGGTACTGGTTAGGTCCAATATATTGTAGGGGGCTGTGTTTGGGGTGACTGATCACTTCTTTGCCGAGATATGGTTGCAAGACTGTTGGCACACGAACACTGCCATCCTGAAGAATAGAAATGCATTACCACTTAAAAGAAATAAAAATATCTCCGTTTACCACTCACCACCCCCCAATTCCCTACACCACCAACACCCCCTCCACAAAAACTATCCAGCTTATCCTTTATCAAACTGGTGCTAACCAGAAGGGTTTCTGGTTTCTTAACTGTTTTTTGTGCCAAACTCAGCGAACCATGATGCTGCCAGTGACATCAACAGAAGAACGCAAAAAAGAGAAGCAGAAGGCAAGTGGGCCCCACAAACCTGTTCTGTCATTCAATAAGATCAAGGACAACTCTGCAACTCAAGTTCACTTCCCCATCCGATGCCCTGATCCCTCATGTCCAAAGGTCTATTGGTCTTGATCTCAACTTAAGCACTCAGAGTCGTTTGAGGAGTTTCAAAAGACTCACAACCCTGTCAAACAACAAGTTTGTCATCTCCAGTAATAATGGCTTCCCTCTTATCCTGAGTGTGCACCGATTTCAGGCTCCCCAACCCGAGGAAGTAGCTTCTCAGCATCTACCCTATCAATCCCTCTTGACGAGATCATCCCTCGGGTCCTCTGAACTCCAGTGAACACAGCTAATCTTAGTCTTTCCTACTCGTCTTATCCCTCAAATCAATCTAGTGGATCCATACTACCATTCCTTAGTACACCTTTTGTTCAGTATGGTTAGGGGAATAAGCACTCTACAGTCAAACAGCCTATCAAGACTCACCAAGAGTCAGCACTTGAGGGTGAAAAGGAATAAAGAAAATGATGGGTTTACAGTAAGCTAATTTATGCCTCGCTAGTACTGTTGAGAAGTGTTGCTGGCCATTTTCCAAATGATATTGAACAAATATAAAAGGAAAACAAAATCATGGTGCTATGGAGCAGTGGCAGGGGATCAAGACTAATTGGAGACTCTTAAAGCACAAGCAACGTGGGAAAAATCAGCACTCTCTGCTCTGATTTTATGGCAGGGATTGTCAACAAAATGCAGAACATTCCACAGATTATCCATCTTGCTGAAAATCACTGTGACACTGAGTCTGAAATCTGCAGGGTTTACCTTCATCTGGTTACATTCCAAGATAGCGATCAGAGTGCGCGGAACAGCACATGCAGTCCCATTGATCTGTGTTGGAGCAGAGACAGAGAGAAAAGTTAGCTGAATGGATGATTGCCTGTCAAAAAACATTGAGCTGAAATAAAATAAATTAAGAAACATGTCCCTCTGTTCCTAAAAACCACAATATGAATTCAACAAGAACTCCAATACAATCTGGATAGGAGACAAAATGAGTTTCTAACAGAGATAAAATCATTTTACCTTTAATTGTCAGTCTTACTTTCTGCTGTCTTTCATCACCATAACATAATAAACCTTCCTTCCAATCACAACACTCTATACTTTCTTTTCCTCCCCATGTGCATTCAAGTACACAAAAGATTATGGTAGCATTTTGAAAAATAGAATAACATTTCCATAGAGCTTTTTAAAGCCATCCCAAAGTAGTCAATGAAGTCCGCTTGAAGTGTGGCCACTGTTGTAATGTAGGGAACATACAGGCCAATTCACACACAAGCCCTGACATGTGTCAGTAAGATTAATTGAGGGAGACATACTCGTCAGGATATCATGGGAACTCACCTGCTCCTCTTCAAAATAAGGCCACATCCAAACAGGCACTCAGTCTAACGTCTCATATGGCTCCTCCAAACAATGCAAATTGCCACACTGCACGAGAAAGTCAGCTGAGACTTTTGTGCTCAAGACTCTTAAGTCTGACTTAATCCACAACCTTCTGACGCGAATGCGAGGCTGCCGACCTCCAAGTCACAGGTTGCAAAGGGAAGAGTTATCCCTTGTGCCTGGCTAATATTTTACCCTAAATTAACATCACTAAAAGCACAGATTGTCTAGCAACTATCACAATATGGGAACTTGCTGTGCACAAACAGGCCACCTTATAAAAACTACTCGAAGTGGTGTATAAGTACAAATCATTCTATCTGTGTTGAAGGTACAATTTCTCTCAATGCCTTTACCTGTAATCACTTTTATTTGTTGCTGCTTCCCCTTCTAGGACTTTTAATATAGTATGCCAACACTCCCTCCCCTCATTTTATTGTGAACTTACAGGTTTTAAAAAGATAACCAAGGTGTCAGGTGAATGTAAAAGATTCCATGACATTATTTTGAAAAGAAAGAACTCTGGAACAGATAAAGGCCATTCAACCCCTCAACCCAACAAGATCATGGCAGGTTTAAGTTTGAAACTCATCTACCCCACATTTACCCCATTTCCCTTCATACCAGTGGATAACTAACACCCATCCATCTTAGATTTAAATTTAACAACTGGCCCTCAATATCAATTGTTGGAAAGAGCAATCCAAATTTCTCTCATTGTGTAGAATGGTGTTGGAACTTCACCCTTGAAACCCTGGCTCCAGTCTTTAGACTCCTTTTCCTAGCCCCAATCCTCAACCTGAGCAAGTTGTTTCTGTACCATTATCAAATCCCTTGATGGCCTGTAAACCTCTATCAAATTGACCCAGTCTGCAAATTCCCACGGAATGTAAGGTTGGATTGTGCGCACTCTCCATATAATTGAGTCAAGAGATGCACTCCTTCCATCTTCCCAGGGTTGATCCCTCAGCTCACACCTAAAGTTCTTATCAGATCAGAGATTGGATCAGAGAAATTTGCATCAGAAAGCTGTTCAGCCCATCGTATCTCTGACAGCAAAACAAAACCATCTGGGTTCATCCCACTCCCCGGCTCTCCTCCCACAATCTTGTGGGTCACAGTTCCTCAAGATTGTCAGAGCTCGCCGTGGGCTATTCCCACCTTACAACAGTGACAATGCTTCAAAAGATGTTTCACTTTTTCCAGAGTCCTCCACGGACTCTGTCTACACCTCTCGCTGCCTCAGTAATGCAGCTAACATAATCAAGGACTGCTCTCCACCCCAGACATCCTCTCTTCTGCCCACTGCCCCCCCCCCCCAAAATCAGGCAGAAGATTCAAAAGCCTGAAAGCACGTACCACCAGGCTCAAGGACAGCTTCTATCCCGCTGTTATAATACTATTGAACGGTTCCCTAGTACGATAAGATGGACTCTTGACCTCACAATCTACCACATTGTGGCCTTGCACCTTATTGTCTGCCTGCACCTTCTCTGTAAATGTAACACTGTACTCTACATTCTGTTATTGCTTTCCCTTGTAATACTTCGATGTACTGATGTGATGAAGTGATCTGTATGGATGGCATGCAAAACAAAGTTCCTCACTGTACCGTGGAACATGCGTTGGGTGTAAAGTGCTTCAGGGCACCCAGTTGTGAAAGGTGCTGTAAAAATGCATTTTTCCTCCTCTGGCTTAAGAGCAAGTCAAACTGGTTCAAGGTCCTCTGCGCTGAGCCAATCTTGAAATCATTCCTTTGAGATTGGAACATCGAGGAGCAATTGAGACGACTAAAATGATAACAGGATTTGAGACGATAGGTAGTGTTTCCTTTCTTACTTACAGTGTGAGTGTACTTTAACAGAGTTGCTTCATCATAGTACATGATATTCAGCCTTCTGCTTTGGTAGTCTGTGCAGTTGGAGGCACTGGATAACTAACAAAGGGAAAGTAAAAAATTACTGTCACAATCTTGAAGGTAGGAGGAATAAAAGCAACACGGGAGTGGAAAGAAAGATTTACACTTCAGGAAATGCTATTTTCCAACAGCAGGGCGAAATCTCCCTAGAATGATGGATGACGACCATTGTATGAGATACAGTGCAGAAGGAGTCCTGTGTCCCAGAGGCCATTTACTCTCTGAAATACTGATCTAGTTGGTCCCACTTCCTGAGTTTTGTCCCCTCCATAGCTCTAAATATTTGCCTATCATATGTAGCAAACACTGTACCAACATTGACAGGTACAGGTGGTTGGCCCACACACACAGCATGACCTGAAGAATCAAGGAGCTCTGTAGTGAACTTGTAAATGACAAGCTGTGAGATACAGGAATACCAAATGTGTTGCCATCGCTCTTTCGTGTTGTAATTCCCAGATCTGCTTGCACAAGACCCAAGTTCACACAGTGAGCCATCTTCACACCAATGAATCAGAGCTCATTCAGGTACCCTGGCTGGTTTAGTAATCTGGATAGAGTCAGTCTGAGCACTGTACATAAAAGAACATGAGAAATTAGAGCAGTGGGCCATTCAGCCCCTCATGTCTGCTCTGCCATTCAATAAGATCATGGCTGATCTTTTAATCACAGCACCACTCTCCTACATTAACTCCATACCCCTTAATTCCCATAATATTGAAAAATCAATTGATCTGTTTTGGATATGCTCAGTGACAAAGCTCCATAGTACTTGTGTAGAGAATTCTGGGTGAAGAAATTTCTTCTTCTCAATGTCCTGATTGTGTCTAGTCACCTCAGCCAGGGGAAACATTAGCTCTCCGTCTACCCTGTCACAGCTGGTTTCAACGAGATGGAGTTTTCCATGTTCTGCTTTACGCCACTTCCCGTTTCAATGGCCTAGTACGGCAATTCCAACACACAGGAATGCAAGAGGCGGCAGAGAGTAGTGGACACAGCCTGGTCCATCATGGGCACAGCCCTCCCCACCACTGACAGCATCAACATGAGCTGTCGCCTCAAGAAGGTGGCATCCATCTGTTATCAAGGATCCCTACCGTCCGGGCCATGCCCTCTTCTCGCTGCTACCGTCGGGCAGGAGATACAGAAGCCTGAAGTCCCACACCACCAGGTTCAGGAACAGCTACTTTCCTACAACCATCAAGTTCTTGAACCGACCTGCACAACACTAACCCTACCTCAGCAACGGAGCACTATGGACCACCTCTTGCACTACCATGGACTTGTCTCCAGTTGTGTTTTTTTTGTACTAATGTCTTGTTTTACACTTTTTTTTCCTTCACTGTCTTGTATAATTTATGTACAACTTATGTTCTGTGCGTTGTTTGTACCTACACGTCAGTGCTGCTGCTGCTGCAAGTTTTTCATTGTACCTATAAGCTCACCATGTTTGTGCACGTGACAGTAAATGTAACTTGGGGTTATTTGCCATGTCAACACAGTCCCCTGTTAATTCCATCAACCTACCTCTCCATAATCACCCCTCCCAGGCATCCAGGCTTCGATGTCAAACTTGCGGTAAGCTGGTAGCCCCAGTTCCTGGGTTGGCATATCCAGAAGTCTGCCAAACAAAACAGCCAGACAGCAACAATGCTGACACTCACAGGATTATAGTAGAGAGACAGGACGGGGCACAGGGCAAAAGTCAAGCTTAGAATGGCAGGGAAGTGCATCATCACACAAAGAGCATCCACGATCGGCAATATGATCACTAGTGGGTTTCAGCTGGGAGCTCAGTTTCCTCGCGGTTAGTGTAACACTATTACAGCACTAGCGATCCGGGTTCAATTCCCGCCGCTGTCTGTAAGGAGTATGTATGTTCTCCCCGTGTCTGCGTGGGTTTCCTCCAGGTGCTCCTGTTTCCTCCCACATTCCAAAGACGTATGGGTTAGGAAGTTGTGGGCGTGCTATGTTGGTGCCGGAAGTGTGGCAACACTTGCGGGCTGCCCCCAGAACACTCTATGCAAAAGATGCATTTCACTGTGTGTTTTGATGTACACGTGACTAATAAGATATCTTATCTAAGACCTGCCAGTAAGTAAATGGGTATGTGACAACAGAATCAAAAGGGAATTGATGGGTAGGTGAGAGAAATGTGTGCAGTACAGTGGTGTAGCTAGTACAGCGGTGCAGCTTGTACAGCCACTGTCTCACAGTGCCAGGGGCCCAGGATCAATCCTGACCTCAGGTTCTGTCTGTAAAGAGTTTGCACGTTCTCCGTATGGGTTTCCTCCCACATCTCAAAGGCGTGCAGGTTAATTGGTCGCTGTAAATTACCCCTCGTGTGGAGGTGAGTGGCATGCCCAGCGAGTTGGGGAGAATTAAAAATATGGGATTAATGTTGGATCAGTGTAAATGGGTGGTTGATGGTCAGTGCAGACCTGTGGCTGAAGGACCTGTTTCTGTGCTGTATCTATGACTAGGTTGCATGACAACAGGTAAATAAGGAGGGGGATTGTGACCGATGGAAAAGGTTCATAGAAGAGCATGGAAACAGGCACTACAACCTTTGCACCATTCTGCTGTTTTGCGCTTGTTGATATATTTATTGCTTATTTATTACTACCATGTACACTGTTTACTGTGAGCTTCATGCGAACAAGGAATTTCATTGCACCCTGGTGCATATGACAGTAAACTAATCTAATCTAATTCAGTCGACAAAGTCTGTGCAGATCATCTAGAACCCATTTACACTGATCCCATTCTATTCTCTCCTCAACACCCACTGATAGGGTGTCTCTTGCCCTTCAGTAGGCCCTCGAGGGTTGTCTTATTTATTCCCCCAACCTTCCCTTCAAGAAATTTGCCAGATGAGTTATTGCGTGTTTTGGAATCAAGGCAGGTGAATGAAGTTATGAAACAGATTAACTAGGCTGATATGATGGAACCGTAAACTACACAAATTCTAACCTTGTATAGCGTATTTAAAGTGGCAAAACGCCCCTAGACATATCGTAGGAGCATTGTCGGACAAAATCTGGCTGAGCCTCATTAGGGGGGTATTGGGGCAGGTGACCAAATGCACGCTTAAAAAGGTGCGTTTTGTTGTGTATTTTAAAGAGGACATAGGCAGGGTCAGAGGGGTTCAGGAAGAGAATCCATGAGGTTAGGCAGAAATGCAGACATCGCAAGGATTATAAGGCTGGAGTAGATTACAGATAGAGAGCGACCAGGCCATGAAGAAAACTGAAAATGAGAATTTTGCTTACTAGTAGCCAGGGTATGTCAATGAGCACTGGGGTGGTTGGTGCAGGTTGGGACAGGCAGCTTGATGGACTCAATGGCCTCCTACTATTTTAATTCCTCAGCTGAGGATGTTGGCTCCTTGCTGGGTGAACAGGTCTCCACTACCTTGCCCAATAGTAAGTCATGATAGTCTTCTCAATTGGCTACTCAAGGACAGGGCATTTCAGATGAGGCTTTATTCATTATTTGCCAACCACATTCAGGCAGTCTCTTCAGGAACCAGCCACAACTTGGAATTGGGTGCAAGAACCTCAACAGGGACAGGAACATCCGGACCAGAGCAACATTAAAAAGATCTGGTGGCAACCATAGCAGCAAGACTCTTCCTAGAGTGAGAACAGCAATGGTCTCACCACAGGAGAGGGCTAGATGATAATTAGTAGAGAAATTAAATAAAAAATCTGCACTCTTTACAGTATCGTAGCAATAAGACGACCCTCAACCTCCCCAGTAGAACAGACTTGGCCTGGAGTCATTCGTACTTGTAATGGAGTCCAAGGTCAGAGAAGATTTCCTTCTGTAGCGACACAAACTCGTCCAGTAACTCCTTGCTCTCACTTCCAGTCTCTGCAGCAGTCACTCCGAACATCTCCACCTTCAATGGAACACAAACAAACTGCCAAAAACCAATCTAGGTGCAAGGCCTTTGGGGAACAATAAGCTTTAGAAGAGAGGCATCATGTTACAACTTTACAAAACTCTGGTTGGGCCAGCCACACCTGAATACTGTGTGCAGTTCTGGTCACCACACTATAGGAAGGATAAGATTGTGCTGTAGAGGGTGCAGAGGAGATTCACCAGGATGTTGCCTGGATTGGAGCGTTTCAATTATAAAGAGAGATTAGATAGGTTGTTTTTCTGCGAAGCAGAGGAAGCTGAAGGGTGACCTGATAGAGGTGTCCAAAATTATGAGGGGGATAGATTGGGTAGATAGTAAGAATCTTTTTCCCTTGGTGGTGTGGAGATGTCTAAAACAAGAGGGCATAAGTATAACTGAGAGGTAGGTGGTTTGCAGGGGATTTGCAAAGGAATTATTTCTATACAGAGTGGTTGGAATCTGAACTGCAGTGCCTGAGGTGGTGGAAGCAGACATTTAAGAAACATCGAGACAAGCGCTTGAATCACCAAGGCAGAGAAGGCAGTGGATCAAATGCAGGTAAATGAGACAAGTACAATAGTCAGCATGGATATGATGGGCTTAAGGGCCTGTTTTTGCACTGTACAACTATAACTCAATGCCTTTGTCACTGCAATAGTCACTTTGCACTAACTATAATATGGGTGTATCTTAACCACTCAGCCTGGGAGAGACTCCAGAAGATGGCTCACCTTGGTTTTTTGTGTCACAAGCTGGGCCAGCTGCTGAGCCCCTTCCATTCCCCACTCCCCTCTTTCCCCCAATTGTTGCCCATACCTCAAGAACAAATCAAATCAAGCAGCAAGTGAGTGGTACCTTGGTAAAGTGGTGAACCCTGTAGAGACCCCAAGGATCCCTTGCTGTGTCCGTCTCTGCGCGGTAACACGTACTACTGCACACCATCCTGGAACAGAGGAAACATGATTCACCCGGAATCGATCAACAACCCCCCTCCTTCTACACAGTGCCTTCAGCACAATAAACTGGCCTGTGGTGCTTCATGGGAACAACAACCAGATTTGACGCTGAACCATGAGAGGAGATACGAGGAGAGGTAATCCACACCTTGGTCAAAGAGATTGTTTGGAAGAGAGAAAGCGCAACGCCTAGTCAATAAGTTCTAGAGTTAGGGACTCAAACAGCCAAAGGCATAAACACCAACAGCGAGGAGAAAAAAAAACCAGATTTAGAGGCTGAGGAACAGGCAACAATGTGCATAAAATGCAGCCACACACTGAGATGATAGGAAACAGATTATGTTTTGTTGATCAAGTCTAATAACGGTCCAGGGCATAGGGAGAACTCCCCTCCTCCCTCTCCAGTGTTATTAGTTTATTATTGTCACATGTGCTGAGATGCAGTGCAAAGCTTTTGTTTGTGTTCCATCCAGACAAATCATGCATACACAATTACATCAAGGTAGTGAATAGAAAACAGAATATAGTGTTGCAGTTACGGAGAAAGTGCAGTGCAGGTAGACAAATAAAGTGCAAAGGCCATGACGAGGTAGATTGGGAGATCAAGAGTTCATGTTTTAGTATATGAGAGTCCATTTAAGAATCTAATAAGAGGAGAATACAAGCTGTCCTTGACTCTGGTGGTTCGTGCTCTCAGCCTTTTGTGTTTTCTGCCCGATGGGAGAGGGCAGGAGAGAGAATGACCAAGGTGGGAGGGGTCCTTGATTATGTTGGCTGCTTTCTTGAAGCAGTGGGAAGTGTAGATGTAGTCAATGGAGGGGAGGTTAGTTTGCGTAATGGACTGGACTACGTTCACAACTCTCTTCAATTTCTTGCAGTCTTTGGCAGAGTAGTTGCCATATTAAACAATGGGATCTTTAATATCTACCTGATGGTCTCACTTTAACACCTCTTCCAAAAGACACACCCCTAACACTGCAGCACTCTCCCAGCAGTGCACTGGGAGTGTCATCTTGAATTCTTTTGCTTGGAGTAATATCGAACCCATAACCTACTGGGTCTGATGTGAAGAGGGTCTACAGAAAGAAGGATGTGCTAAGGTACATTCAGAATGCGAGCTGTTTTGTGTGCATTACACTTGGTCTCTTGACAAGCTGGATGCATACCTCTGGAGCTATACCTAGCATAATAAGGGCAAGGGGAGAAAGTGGAAAACTAAAGGCTGCAAACTGGCAAAGCCACTCAACATATATGGCAGATTTAGGAATTAATCGAAGGCAGATGACTGACAAAACTTTCCACCAACATCCAGCCCTCCTCAATAATTCATCAACTTACCTCATGGGCAGATCCTGAATGTTAACAGCATGATCCATGAAGTACCCTGGAAAACAACAGTATCTTTCAATGGGAGAACAGCTTATAGAACAAAGGCACTGAGTATTCACAGCACGGTAATTGACTGTTTGGCTCCACATGAGCCTTTTTCCATTGTCTTCATCTCACTACCTTCAGAATCACCTACTACTTTCCTCTCCTGGCTTATCCAGCTTCCCCTTAAATGCATCTGCTATTCACCTCATCTACTGCCTTTGGGAGCTAGAACCACACTCACCTCCTCCAGGGTCAAAGAAACTTTCTCTGTCTGCATTTATTGGTGACCATCTTGTATTTATGATCTTTAGCTGGTCTCACGTTACATCAGGCTGGTACAATCCAGTTGTCTTGTATGGCATGTCCACCATCATGGTGACAGTGTTGTGCGGTGGACCACAGTATCCCAAGCATTTCTACACAAGCTTAATGCAAGAGATTTGCTTGGTTACAAATGCTCAAGGTGCAGTGGCCCTCTGTACAATACTGTCATCACAATGGTGGACGTGCTAAACAGGGCAACACGGTTGTCCCAGTTTGAGCCCTCGATTCAGGCTCGACTGACTTCCCTGTCCTATTCCCGATCCCACACACTTCTCTCTCAGATCCTTGGCAGGTCACAGCCACCAACTTGAGAATTTTCTTCACAATTTTCCCCCCTACCTAGTTTACCTCCCACCCCCCCCCCCGATATCTCCCTGTGCCTTCTCTAACATCACCCAACTCTAGGTGCCTTCTTGGACTCCATTTCTGCCACCAGTTTATGATGTTTCACTTTATTAAAAGGAAGGTTCAGACTCACAATGTGGAAACTGGTTAACAGAGGGAGGTTCCTTTCCAAACCCTCCCTCCCTCAAAATATCTCTTTCATCAGGCGAATGATCACCCGTTTGAAAACTTCTATGCAGCTCCATCTCAAATGTTGTTTGACATTTTGACAAATGTCCCATGACATTTCATTACACAAAGACACTATATACTTGCAAACTGCAATTGTTGAAAGGGGGGTTTTGACCAATGTTACAGTGGTTTGAGGAGCGTTTCCTGGACTAAATTTTTATTTCTCAACTCTTGGATTTTCTTAAATATTATAGAACTGCAACATTGTTCCCATCAGTATGGTTAGGTTGTGAGTTAGCGGGCAGTGGGAATATTATCCCTCTAGTGTTCATTGATCTCGTTACTGGAGATTCAGTCTCACTGGACCTGCCACTTTGATTGGGCCCATGCCTTCATTATCCTGGTCCCGCTCCACTCGCCTTTATTGCGACCTGTGCCTTATTCTTGATTCCATATCTTAATTGGGTGGGATAGCGGTCCCAGGTATTGTAGCCGTGTATGTGAGGTGGGACCGGGGGGGTTAAATTGGGTTTGTGGAGGGTTTTTGGCAAGGGTTTGTTGAGCAGTTGGCTAGGGTTGTGGGATGTTAGGGTTAGGTAAAGGGCTGGGGGTGGTGGTGAATTTTGGAAATCTGGGTTAAGTTATCACACCAGCAACTAGTGTTCTGGGCCATTGACCTAAATACACAAGGCCAAATCCCACCACAACAGTTGTTGAATACTAATTCAAGTAATTAACTAAACTCTTAGTAACAGTAGCCATGAAAGCTTTGGATAAATCGGATTCATTAAAGTCCAACAGGAATGGAAATTTGCCATCCTCAATTAGTCAACAATGTGCGACTGTAGGCGTAGACTCCTAACAACTATCTCAGTTCAGGGGCAATTAGGGATGGATAATAAACGCCAGTATTACCACTAATGCCCATATCCCACAAACATAAGTAAAAACTGCAGAGCTTCCAGTTTCAGGAACATAGGAAAAGCAAGAGATTATTCAGTCATTTAAGTCAGATACTTGTTTAATTAGATTACAGGTGACCAAGCAGCTCAACTCCAATTATCCATCTTATTCCATATCAAAACAAAACTGTACCACCCCAGCCTTGAATTTTACATCCCTGAATGGCCTGTTCTAACTTTGTTAATCATATTTCCTATAACACAGGAGGCCATTCGGACCTTCGAATCTATGCCAGCTCTCACAGCAAACCCATTATCCCACTTACTTTCCCGGAACCTCTCTCTCCTACATGAACATTAACACATCCCTGCCACCCAAATACACTAGGGGCAATTTACAGTCACAAATTAGCATATTAACCTGCACACCTTTGGGATGTGGGAGGAAAATGGAGCACCCGGAGGAAACTCACAGAGAGAATTCCACTCATCACTTGTCATTTCCACCTATCACCTCCCAGCTTCTGACATCATTCCTGCTCTCATCTGCCTATCAGATCAGATCTCTTTATTAGTCACATGCTCATCGAAACACAGTGAAATGCATCTTTTTGCATAGAGTGTTCTGGGGGCAGCCCGCAAGTGTCGCCACGCTTCCGGCACCAACATAGCACGCCCACAACTTCCTAACCCGTACGTCTTTGGAATGTGGAGGAAACCCACGCAGACACGGGAGAACGTACAAACAAATTCCTTACGGACAGTGGCCGGATTTGAACCTGGGTCGCTGGCACTGTAATAGTGTTACGCTAACCGCTACGCTACCGTGCCTGTCCCCTCCCCCCCTCACCTGGATCCACCTATGATCTGCCAGCTCTTGCTCAACACCTTCCCTTCACCTCTTTATACTGGCTATCTCCCCCTTTCTTTCCAGCCAGATGAAGGGTCTCAACCCGAAATGTCGACGGTCCATTTCCCTCCATAGATGCTGCCTGACCCACTGAGTTCCTCCAGCACCTTTTGTGTTGCTCACAGGGAGAATGTCCAAATTCTACATCAGACATCAGAATCAAATCTGGGGTCACTGGAGCTATGAAGCAGTTGCACCACCTCCTACACCACTTCCACCCTGTAGTGTCAGGCACCCACTATATTCCTTTTTCTCTCCTCTTTCTCCACTTTAATCCACTCAAGGTTGAAGTAGGTTGATACTCAAGGGAACACAATAGGCACCTCCTAGCTCATTCTGTCATGCCTTTACCTGCGATGCCAACCTCTGCTGTCCCTGCTAGACAGACATCTTCAAAGCGAGTAGGGTCGAGCTGGTAAACCTGAGAGGATTTGGCATTGGGCCTCATACCGCAACCCTCCTGCAAAAAAATAGGAAATTCAAATATTACAGGCATCGGAATAGGAATTCATCCTCAGTCACACGTGTCTAGTGCACATGTACACCATACAGTACTTCTAAAATTCAGTTCCAGTATAACTGATGGAAAGCACAGCATGCAGCTGCTAATATATTGTGTGTTTAGCACATGCAGGAGAGCTCAACGTTTTTGTCTTCTATGTTAAACGAGGTCAAAGGTTTGCCGATGGTTCAAGGTCAGCCAATGAGTTGGCGGTCAATTACTGTACTTGGAATCTGTTTAAGGAGCAGAGGAGATGACAAAAACTAAGGCAACTTCTCTCAATAAGGGCACGGTAGCACAACAGCTAGTACAGCTGCTTCACAGTTCCAGCAGCCCAAGCACAATGCTGAATTTTGGGTGCTGTCCACGTGGAGTTTGCACATTCTCCGTGAACGCATGGGTTTCCCCCAGGTGCTCCAGTTTCCTCCTATAGGTGTGCTGGTTGGTAGGTTAACTGGCTACTGCAAATTACCCTTAGGGTAGGTGGGTGGTCAGAGAAACAGAGTGGAGCTGATGGACATGAGAGAGCGAATATGCCATGGGGAAATAGTGGAAGAATGGATGAGATTGTTCTAGACTCAATGGGCTGAAAAACCTCCGTCTATGTCATTATAACATGCGAAAAATATACTGAGAAACTTCTCTAGACAAGTGCAGAGAGCGGATGGAAGCTGTATACTAACTGTGTGCTTACAATCAATCTCAGTTACCTCCAGTTGTGTGGCTACCAAGCTCGAATAACGCGGAATTACCCAACGATCTCCCCTCTGCCTGGGGAAAACCAGTATCACCATATTCAGTTTTAAAATAATTGATGAATAAGCTGGAGGAGAATTGAAGAGAAATTTCCTAACAGAGGTGATACCATCCGGAATGCATGAGCTGATTTTTTTTTCCCTATCTGATTGCAAAGAAGCTTTAAAAAAAACTAATTGTATGGACTTAAAAAGGACAAATTTGTTGAGCTGGGTTGCGTGGCTAATTTTGCCCAGCTTGATCAAAAGCTGACACAGGCAAAATGGGCTGAATGACCTCCTTTCTCTCCTATTAGGCTAGTAATGTGGAAATACTCAGCATTCACACGGCATCCAGCAGTCAGCCCTGACAGGCTATTGCATCTGGGTCAAGAAGCCCTACTCCAGAGTTTTGACTGTCAAAATTTAGGCCATCCCTCCAGTGCAATACTAAGGTGTCATCTTTTGGATAAAATGTTAAACCAAGACTTTCTCTGCCCCCTAAGAAGGTAAAAGGACAAATGAAAGTATAGGGACATTCTGCTCTACTCGAATAGAGCTTCTACTCACCTTTTACTTCTACTCAAACCGTTGGACGTTGACGTAATACTTGCCCTTAAACCAACATCATTAAAAAAACAGAAAGAATGTAACTCACCACAAATAGATGAAGCTTTTAAGGGGGAAATTGCAGACACATTTCAGGAGAGAGACACGAAGGGAAAAAGGAATATGCTGATAGGGTGAAATGAACTGGGCAGAAGGAGTGTCATACAGAGCATAAACACCAGGACTGAGGATTTGGGCCTGTTTCAGTGCTGTTAATCTTGTGAAATGCCAAGAATTTCTATACTTACAAACACAGCCCCTTTCAACATATCCGGAACAGTTATTGCCACAAATCCCTGAAAAGAGAAAAAAAAGTCATGGAAAAGTATTAAATCTGGCAGCACAACTATCATAGAATCATACAGCAATGGAAACGAGCCATACGACCCAACTTGTCCACACTGACCAGAGGGCACCCTTTTGTATTAGCACCATCGCCCAGCGCTTCGTCCATAGCCCTCTACGCCCAAGCAATTCAAGTGTTCATCGATACAATTCTGAAATGCTGTCACTGACCCAGCTTCAACCACTCTCTCAGGAAGTGCCTTCAAGGTACTTACCACTCAGATCACCTCTGAATCCCTTCCCCCTTACCCTACACTTATGTCATCTAGTTTAATCCACCACTGATATGGGGAATGATGAGGAGCTCATGCTACTAATGACAGCAAAGTATTTCATGCATTGAGACTTAACTTTATAATCAGACATTTTGCCTTGAGTTTTCTTCAAACTCAAACCGTTGGGAACAATAATCATGTTATGTTACACAAATATTTTAAACGATCAGGATGAAAGGTCAGTGCAGAAATAGGAACTCCAGTTCTCTTTCTAATCTCCTCCATCCGGTTGCCATTGCCGATGATTTATCAGATTCAGGTGGGAGTGGTTGAGGCCACAGTTCAAAACACACGCACACTAAGTAGACATCCAGGGCGATGCCACTATCTGGTTGGAGAGAATGTTCCTTTGGATGCCAACAATCCCATGGCACAGCAGGAACCTCCTGGTGCCCCAGCTAACATTCATTCCTTAACCACCATCACAGAAAAGGAAGGACTGTGGCCATTTACTGCTACGTGCACAACATGGCTACCACAGTTCCCCAAATACAGAGCGTGCTTGGACAGAACTCACAACATTCAAACTGCTTTGGGTAGAATTACCTGAGGCAAGAAACATAACAGAAGACTTGCAATTTTATGGGAAAAAAAGACTGCAGAAATCTGAAATAAACTCTGGGTGGGAGGAGAGGGACTGAGAGCAGAAATGTGGGAAATAGGACAGACGTAGTTGAGAGCCCTATCAACTGTAGTATAGCGGACCATGGTTGAGGAAATAGGAAGGCATCTCAGAAACAATGTGGATGGTGTTGATTTCAGAGCAGATGGGAGCAGGAGAATCTGGGAGAAAGGACTGATCCATACAGGAAGCTGGATAGAAGGAGGTATAGTCAAGATAGCTGTGGACTTACAAAGGATATTGGTCACAAACTTATCCCGAGGATGGAGACGGAGAAGTTGAGAAAGGGAAGAGTCATGGAGATGGACCATCTGAAAGTATGAACGGTGTGGAAATTGCAGCAGAAGTAATGATATTTGAGTTCTGCACGAGTACAAGAAGCAGCAACAATGCAGTCATCAAATGGTATGGAGAAGACGAGGGAGGAAAACAAGTTGGATTTCGTTCAAAACAGCTCACCTTTTTGAGGAGCTTACTCATTGTAAATTGGACCAAAGCGAGCTGCAGTTCACTGCCTGCTCCTCGGAGGTAGTAGGTTCGATGGCCAGACACATGTGAGAGCCGTCTGGATCAGGAGCAAATGAAAAGAGTTTAAGGTTTAAAATCCAAACTGGCTGCCATTATCCAAGATGTCAGGCGATGATCCAGCTATATATTTTTTGAAAGATGGTTACAGGAGCTGACTGGATAGATTGGTAGGGGGAAGCAGTAATAACCTTAAAATTACAGCTGGGTTGCTCAAGGAAGAAGCCATGATTCCAGTATCAGCTTTTTGGGAAGAGAGCTCAATGGAAATTTTTAGACTGAGATTAATTTTTACAAAAGCAAAACACTAGAAACCTGAAATAAAAATAGAAAATACTGGAAATACTCAACATGTCAGGTAGCATCTGTGAAGTGTTAATGTTTCAGGTTAATGAACTTTCATGACAACCGTTGAGGCTTTCTCTGGATGAGAGTATAAGAGGATATGGACCGTAGGTGGTGAATGGAGTCCAACATTAATATAATTGAATGGAGAATTGGCTTGAAGGAGAGAATAATTTTCTTTTACAACTTCATTGAAACAAGAGTCAGAAATATTTCATTTGCCAATAATATCCAATGTTCCAATATTTGGTCTCCATGCTGTAGTGTACTAAGTCCCAGAGACCCTGGAGTTGACACAGATAGGCAGACTCTAATGAAAGCAGCCAAAGATTCTCCTGATACTTATCAGCCCTGTTCTGTTCACACCCAGTTGCAGAATGACCAGGTACTAATGTGATGACCTTCCCAGTCAAACAGCCAATCAAGAATCAGAGCCCAGCCTTCCCTGTGAAGAACTGCATCTTGTGGTGGACTTTCACTGGACCAGGGAACAAGTCAAGAGTCAGTGCCTCCTGGAAAATACAAATAAACTGACACACAAGTGGGTGAGAGTGCCACCTTTTGCCTGCCTCCAGTTAAAACATCTCCACCAATTTTTGCCTGTTTGTTATTCCATTAGGAAACTGGCCAGAGGCTCTTGCTGTTGTTCTGTGGAAAACAGCTGTTTGTAACAAAAATCACTTGGCCTGTGGTGAAAAAAAAATCAACCCAACCTCTTAATAATCTGCTGCAACAGCAGTTTAAATTGTCTGTCACTGTCAGCTGCAGGACAGATAGAGAGATGTAGGAATGAAGGACAGAGCTGTCCGTGAGACTTGAAGGAAAGATAGCCACAGGGGCTACTTTCATTTGCTCCACTGCTGTTTTGCAACTGATGGGAAGACAGAATCTTAAACAATACAATGCTTGCAAGAGGCAGAATCATTACCAGCACTTAGTAACAGAGACTGCTGGCTGGTTCTATACATATTAAAACAGCTAACACTGCCATCACACAAGATTGGAAAGTGACGTTCAGTGACGTGGGACTTGGGCGTCACTGGCAGCATCCCTAAATACCCCTGAGAAGTCAGCAGTGACAACTAAGAAGCTTTTGAGGGAATTTCAGACGGCAGAGTCACCTACATTGCTGTAAGTCTGAAGTAACACATAGAGAAGGCCAGGCACGGCAGATTTGTTTCTATCGAAAGACATTAGTGAACCAGACACAAGAGAGACAACAGACACAAAATGCTGGAGGAACTCAGCAGGTCAGGCAACATCAATGGAGGGAAATAAACAGCTGACATTTCGGATCAAGACCCTTCATCAGGACTGGAAAGTAAGAGGGCAGAAGCCAGGATGAAAAGGCAAAGGGAGGGGGAGGAGCATGAGCTGGGAGGTGATAGGTGAGTCCAGGTGAGGGGGGAAGGTAGGTGGGTGGGGGATGGAGGATGAAAGGGAATGTGAGAAGCTGAGAGGTGATAGGTGGAAGAGGCAAAGGGCTGAAGAAGAAGGAATCTGATAGGAGAGGACAGTAGATCATGGAATAAAGGGAAGGAGGTGGGGAGTGAGAGGTAGGTAGTGGCCAGGTCATGAGGGTGGAGGAGGGAAAAGAGAAGGTGTGAGGGTGCCACAGGAATGAGGGAAAACAAAAGGGGGGGGGGAGTGGTTACCGGAAGTTAGAGAAATCGATGTTGAGGCCATCAGGTTGGAGACTACCAAGACGGAATACGAGGTGTTGCTCCTCCAACCTGCGCCTGGCTTTCTCTGATAGACATGTCAGTATGGGAATGTGAAGTGGAATTAAAGTGGCTGGCCACTGGGAGATCCTGGCTGTTGCGGCGGATGGAGCGAAGATGCTAGTGATCTAGTTAGTTTTTAATGACAATGTGATAGTTTCATGGCCACTGCTCTCAATACTGGCATTATAATTCCAGATTTAGCCAATTAACTGTACTTAAATTCCCCAGTTGTCATTGTGAGATTTGAACTCACTTCCCAAGATTCTTGGCCCAAGCCTCTCGATTACTGTTTCGATAACATAACAACTCTGCTAGTGCATGTGGAAAACACAAATGGGACCAATGGAAGATTAAATTAATAGCTACCTGATAGAAGGAAATCAGACATAAACTGGATTCTCTAAACCCCTCCACGCACATTTGATACATAGGCACTTACCATGAGGAATTGGTAGGTGACAGTCAATAGAAGAAATAAGCCAGAATTATTTCCCCAACCCCCTTCCCACTCCTGGGGAGTTGCTCCTAGTATCTGGCAACATTTGCCCCTCAAATCAATGTTACCAAAGTAGATAACAACAAGAGGGTCTTTGCTGTTTTTGTGGGAGCTTGCTGTGTGCAGATTGCCTGCTACATTTATAACAGTGTTCAAATATCATGAGGTAATCATAGAATAAAAGGGAAAGTCTTGTATTAATTTATTGCCTTTTAGGGTGCCCCTTATAGGAGGGAAAGGAGGACTGCTCAAGGGAAGAGGGAACCTTACGAAAAATGATGCAGGTCATTCAGTGCCGAGTGGGTTCCAGTGAACCAACAATTTTACAAATGTTCTCCTTTTCAAATGCCTCCATGGTCTTGCCCTACCTCTGTAATCCCTCTGGTCCTTAATCATGTGACATTTCTGCACTCCTCCAATTCTGGGTCCCTAATCATCCCCAAACTTAATCATTCCATCACCGGTGGTTGTGCCATCAGTGCCTGGATCCCAAGCTATGGAATTCCCTCCCTAAAGCTCTCCCATCTCTTTTGCCTCCTTTAAACCCATTTAAAATCTACCTTTGATTAAACTTTTGGTCACATACTAATAGCTCTATTTTGGTCAGGCTTACATTTTGTCTGATAATGCTCCTGCAGGACATTTTATACACAGTATTTTCCCCAGGGTACGGGAGTCCAAAACTAGAGGGCGTAGGTTTAAAGTGAGAGAGGAAGTATTTTTAAAAGGGTCCCGAGGGGCAACCTGTTCACCGAGGCCGGTGTGCATATGAAGTAAGTTGCTAGAGGAAGTGGTAGAGGTGAGTACGATTATGACATTTAAAAGACATTTGGAAAGGTACATGAATAGGAAAGGGTCAGAGGGATATGGACCAAACGCAGGCAAGTGGGACTAGCTCAGTTAGGCAACTTGATTGGCATGGATGAGTTGTGTTGCAGTGCCTGCTTTCGTGCTGGATGACTCTATGAATCATACAGTTGCTACTGTTACGGACTCAGTGAAAGTCCCTTTAAGATAGAGAGTGTGTGTGTATGTGTGTGTGGGGCGTGCTTACGTCAATAGAAGATAAAGGACGTAATGACGTTGTAGAAGAAGAAGAAGAAAGAGAGAGAGAGAAGGGAGAGAGACACCAGCCTGCTTGTTTTTCTCTATCGATGGATGAGAAACAATAACTGTGTTTACCACTGAAATCCATGTATGGAAGTTGGAAGTAATCCGGTGGAGTTCACTTTGTTGCTGACCTGTAGAAGGAAACAGGTATTTGTGTGTGGACGACCACGGTTCGGATGCTTTTCGGGGTGAGCAAGTCACTACCGAGTAAACACTGAAGTGTCGTTTGGGTTCCATTGTGGAACATTTGGATTTCGTATGTACTCTCTCTATGTTTTTCTACATCTACATCTTATCTTCAGACAACGGTGTTTGTTGAAGAAGCCCTTGCTCATGTTTCACCTTATGGCTTGCAGAACTGAACTTTAAGAACCATTCAGGAACTGGGAGTTTTGGACTTTGTCACACACACACACACACGACGAGTTTAGTTTTGGGGTTAACGTTCGAGGTTTAACATTTTTGAATTCTAACATACTAACATTTTAACTTTTATTTTACGTATTATCATAAGTAGTGATTAATAAAATAGTTTTTAACACTAAATCATGCTCAGTGTGTTTCTTTTGTTGCTGGTTTGTGACAAAATTGGGGGCTCGTCCGGGATAGTTCCCAAGGTTAACGAGTGTCATCTGGGATCGTTCCCCAGAGTGACGAAATTTGTTCGAGATTCAATCCAAAGATTTTTGAGGGAGGTCTGATAAATTCTTTTTAATTGGCTTGTGTGTGTGGAAACCAGCAGCAATGGATATTAAGGCATTTTTGGAGTCACCAACCCAAAAGGGATTGGAGGTGGCGAAAAAGGATGATCTGATAAAGATTGCTACAAGGCTAAACCTTACAGAAGTAAAGCAGTCTATGAGAAAGGCAGATATTCAGAGACTGATAGCTGGCCATTATGTGGAAAAGAAAGTGTTTGAGAAGGAAGTGTTAAAACAGTTTCCTGGCAGTGAAATAGCAATTTCTGAGGCACAGGTGCAGCTGGCAAAGATAGAGGCTGAACGAGAGCAAAATAAATTAGAAGCTGAACGAGAACAAAAGAGATTAGAGGCTGAACGAGAGCAAACCCAGTTAAAGATAGAGGCTGAACGAGAACAAACCCAGTTAAAGATAGAGGCTGAACGAGAACAAAAGAAATTAGAGGCCGAACAAGAGGAAAAGAAATTAGAGGCTGAACAAAAGCTAACTCAGATGAAGATAGAGGCTGATCTAGCAATGAAGCAGATGGAATTGAAGAGGATGGAGCTGGATAGTGAGGAGAAGGAAAAACAGAGGCAGCATGAGTTACAAATGAAGCGTAGGAGTTCGGAATCTGATTCTGATGATGGTTTTTCAGCCAGCAGGGAGGTTCGATTAGTCCCTCCGTTTGAAGAAGATCAGGTTGATCAGTATTTCCAACATTTTGAAAAGGTTGCTGTGAGTTCAAACTGGCCAAGGAAAGGATGGGCTCTTATGGTACAGAGTGTGATTAAAGGTAAAGCTCAAAAAGCTTATTCTGCTTTGTCTGTTGAGGATGCAGCTGATTATACCAAGGTAAAACAAGCTATATTGAAGGCCTATGAATTGGTCCCTGAGGCTTATAGACAAAAATTCAGAGACTTGAGGAAATCTGCAGATCAGACTTATATGGAATTTGCCAATGGAAAGAGAATATGTTTTGAACGATGGTGCCTGGCTAAAAATGTAGATGGGGATTACGATAAATCGACAGAATTGATACTAGTGGAAGACTTTAAAAGATGTGTTCCAGCTGAATTAACAACATATTTAAATGAAAAGGCAGTGGAAACGTTACAAGAAACTGCTAGGTTGGCAGATGATTATGCTTTAACCCATAAATCCAAATGGGGACAACCTAAAACCTTTCAAAAGAGTTACAAAGACAATCCAGGTAAACCAGAGATTAAATTGGGAGGTAATCAAAAAGGAAAAGATGAAAAGAAGCCAGGGCTGGAGAAACCTGTTGAGCGTACTTGTTATTACTGTAGGAAACCTGGCCACGTGATATCTAATTGTGCCCTTTTGAAGAAAAAGAAGGAAGCTGGGCCCAATGCTTGCTTTCAGGCAATTAAAAATCAAAAAGGTTTAGGAGATGCTGTTAAAGATCAGTCCTTGCAAGAGGGAAAATCGGAAAAGTTGGAGGAGGTGAGAAAGGAATTCCGTTCGTATGTATCAGAGGGTTTTGTTTCACTGAATGATGAGTCACCCCAGGTGCCAGTGAAAATTCTTAGAGATACTGGGGCTAGTCAATCTCTCTTGCTGGACAGTGTTTTAAATTTTGGTGAAGAAAGTGTCACTGGTGAAGTAAATCTAGTACGAGGTGTTACAGGTGAGACCATGTCTGTCCCTTTTCACAGGGTGATTTTAAAGTCAAAGTTCGTAGAAGGACCAGTCGAGATAGGGATAAGGCCTAGTTTGCCAGTGGAAGGAGTTTCTTTGTTATTGGGAAATGACCTTGCAGATGGAGAAAGTGATCCTGTGGTACGGTTAACAACCAAACCAAGGATTGATGAGTCTGAGGATGATCCAGATGTTTACCCATCATGTGCGGTGACTCGAGCTAGAGCTAAAGAATTAGCCAAGACAGACAGTCCGGTGCAGTCTGATGTGGTTCCTTGTGACAGTCCTAAACAGGAAGAAAATTATGATGCCTTATCTGAGACTTTTCTGTCTTCACTGGAGGATCAACATCCTTATAGTGAGACTGAATTTAAAGATTTGTCTTTGTCGAGGAAGGATTTTATGGTGGAACAGACAAAGGACCCTGAGTTGACAGAATTGAAAGAAAAAGCACTCTCATGTGAGGAGATTGAAAAGGTGCCAACTGGATACTATGTCAAAAATGGAGTGTTAATGAGGAAATGGAGACCTCCCCATGTCCAAAAATTTAAAACTCGGTTGGAGAGAGTCTGCCAGCTAGCAAGAGAGAATTTGAAAACTAGCCAGATAAGAATGAAGACATATTTTGATAGACGTGCTCGGCCTAGGACATTCGCAGTGGGGCAAAAGGTGTTGGTATTTTTCCCTAGCCAAAATAATCCCTTGCAAGCTCGTTTTTCTGGACCCTATGTTATTGAATCTCGAGTGACTGATCTAACATATATAATCAAAACACCAGATAGACGCAAGAAAACGCAACTCTGTCATGTAAATATGCTAAAACCTTATTATGAGAAGGATTCAGTTGTGGCCTTGGTGGATGATGTAAAGGTTGTTTCTAGAATGCCTGATGTTGATGTTGAGGAAGGCCAATTTAGACCAAATATTGTTCCATCGAAACTGAAAAACCAAAATATCATGGAGAACCTTGAAACGAAGTTGGACCATTTACAAGTTTCACAAAAACAACAGATGAGAGAATTAATTTTAAAATTTAAAAATCTGTTCCCAGATGTTCCAAACAGAACATCGATAATTACCCATGATGTTGATGTTGGGGATGCAAAACCAATCAAACAACACCCATATCGAATGAATGTGGAAAAAAGTAAACTTGTTGATCAGGAAATAAAATACATGTTGGAAAATGATATTATTAGACATTCTAGTTCAAATTGGAGTTCGCCCTGTGTTATTGTACCTAAACCTGATGGAACTGTTAGATTTTGCACAGATTACAGGAAAGTGAATGCTGTAACAAAGTCAGATGCTTACCCTATTCCTAGGGTGGATGATTGCATAGACAGAGTGGGAAAGGCAAAATTTCTTACAAAGATTGACCTGTTAAAAGGGTACTGGTGTGTTCCATTAACAGATAGAGGAAGGGAGATTTCAGCCTTTGTAACCCCTTCTGGATTGTATGAATACAATGTTTTGCCATTTGGAATGAAAAATGCTCCGGCAACATTTCAAAGAATGATTAATTCAGTGATTCATGGGTTAAAACATACAGATGCCTACATTGACGACTTAGTGACTGGGAATGATACTTGGGAAGATCACATCTCTGCGTTAGAAAGGTTGTTTGAAAGACTTTCCAAGGCTAACCTTACAGTTAACTTGGCTAAAAGTGAATTTGGCCATGCCACTGTGACGTATCTTGGTTATGTTGTAGGTCAAGGCAAGCAAGCTCCTGTTCAGGTAAAAGTTCAAGCAATATCTGAGTTCCCTATTCCCACAGGTACGAGGACTGTTAGAAGATTTTTGGGAATGGTTGGATATTATCGAAAATTTTGTAAAAATTTTGCTGATATTGCTCTTCCCCTAACTAATCTTCAGAAGAAGGGAGTAAAGTTTGTTTGGACAGATTCTTGTCAAGAAGCATTTGAGAAGCTGAAAGCCATTTTATGCTACCATCCTGTGCTCAGAACACCTGACTTTGAAAAGCCATTTTCATTAGCAGTAGATGCCAGTGATGAAGCTGCAGGAGCTGTGTTGTTGCAGAAGGGTGACCTTGATGATATTGACCATCCTGTAGCTTACTTTTCAAAGAAATTTAATGAGCATCAAAAGAATTATTCCACCATAGAGAAAGAATTACTGTCGCTTGTTTTAGCCTTGCAACATTTCAGTGTATATGTTTGCACCGCTCAGAAACCATTGACTGTATATACAGATCATAACCCACTGGTGTTTCTGAGCCGAGTCAAAAACAAGAACAGAAGGCTGTTAAACTGGAGTTTAATTTTGCAAGAGTTTGATCTCATGATAACTCACATTAAAGGCAAAGATAATGTGATTGCTGATTGTCTTTCCCGATGTTAAATGGGAAACATGTATCTGTACTAATCTGATAGTCTGTAGTTGTGTAGCATGATAATTATTAACATTACTAACTGTATGCGCGGTTAAAATTTTCTTGGGAAAATTTTTTTTTAGGTGGGAGGTGTTACGGACTCAGTGAAAGTCCCTTTAAGATAGAGAGTGTGTGTGTATGTGTGTGTGGGGCGTGCTTACGTCAATAGAAGATAAAGGACGTAATGACGTTGTAGAAGAAGAAGAAGAAAGAGAGAGAGAGAAGGGAGAGAGACACCAGCCTGCTTGTTTTTCTCTATCGATGGATGAGAAACAATAACTGTGTTTACCACTGAAATCCATGTATGGAAGTTGGAAGTAATCCGGTGGAGTTCACTTTGTTGCTGACCTGTAGAAGGAAACAGGTATTTGTGTGTGGACGACCACGGTTCGGATGCTTTTCGGGGTGAGCAAGTCACTACCGAGTAAACACTGAAGTGTCGTTTGGGTTCCATTGTGGAACATTTGGATTTCGTATGTACTCTCTCTATGTTTTTCTACATCTACATCTTATCTTCAGACAACGGTGTTTGTTGAAGAAGCCCTTGCTCATGTTTCACCTTATGGCTTGCAGAACTGAACTTTAAGAACCATTCAGGAACTGGGAGTTTTGGACTTTGTCACACACACACACACACGACGAGTTTAGTTTTGGGGTTAACGTTCGAGGTTTAACATTTTTGAATTCTAACATACTAACATTTTAACTTTTATTTTACGTATTATCATAAGTAGTGATTAATAAAATAGTTTTTAACACTAAATCATGCTCAGTGTGTTTCTTTTGTTGCTGGTTTGTGACACTACGCAAATATAAATTTCTATTGTTGGTTGGGTGAATAACAGCTTTTAACTGTGCCTTGCTGATAGGGCAATTGATCTAATTTAATAATTTCAAACACTTGCCCTGCAATCTAATTAAGTCCATGGCTTGCTTGTGGATCTCTCTTTCTCTCAGGTAGTCCCTGGGGATCCAGGATGATTTGTTTCCACTCCAGAGGTTCTAAAAGCCACTGTTGGACCTGCAGGTTGTCACAGGTGGGGCAGGATGTGCTTGATTGGGCAGGCTCTGGAGCTTTTGGGAGATGGTGAGATCCTTCCATCATTTACACTGGGTGCTCCTGATGAAACTAATGTAAGTTCTCCGCACCATCCCAAATTCTCCTCCTCTATTAGTCAATGTGGATATTACATCTTCAAGGAGGCTTTTGAGAACACTCTTGAACTGTTTCCTCTGTTCACCCAGAGCTTAGACTAAAGTGTCTGTTTTGGGAATCTGGTGTCAGGCCTGTGAGCGACACGACCCGCCCAATGAACTGCAGTTAGGGTCTCAATACTGGGGATGTCGGCCTGGGAGAAAATGCTGCCATTGCTTTGCCTATCCTGCCAGTGAATTTGGAGGATTTAGCAGAAGCAGCATTGGTGACCTCTCCAGTGCTTTAAAGTGTGTGTTACAGGCATGACGGGAGCAAAAGGGAGGGCAGGGATCACTTCTACCTGGTAGACCACAAGCTTTGTGTCTCAATTTGCCTCCACTGGTGTCTGCTGCATAATAGCACACAAACCACACGATCTTTATCAATGGGTCTCTTCTGGACCCATTCTCAGTGCAAGGCTGCTTCCTCACCCCAGTGCTGCACCTCACTTCATGCCACTGTGTTTTGTTCAACATCTTAAAGGAATTCTCCATGTACACAGCTGCTGGAGTGGACCTAACACACAAGATAAATGGAAAACTCCTCAAACTGTGTTGTTTCCACTCTAGAACCAAGGTCACCCCAACTGCAATCATCCAGGTACAGTACCCATATGATATTTGCATATGCAGACATTCGGAGGCCAAGCTCCAAGTCATTATCAACTCATTTGATAAAGCATACAAGAGCACGTGCCTTGCACTTAACATCCACAAACATCCACTACCAATCAGCCCCCACTGTACAAACTCACTTTCCAATAAATTGCTTCTGATATCAAGGGAGCCACCTCTCACTGAAGGCTGGCATTGATGATATTCACCAATTCACCAGTGCACCTTTGATTGATTGAGGAAAAAAACGTGTTTGAAGATCAAGGCCTCAAATCCAGCACCAAGGTCACAGCCTGATGGGTAGCTGTGATCCCTACCCTTCTTGTATGCCTCTGAGTCATGGACTACCTACAGCAAGTGTCACAAAGTGTTGGAGAGAGAATACTGCCATTGATCTGATAATATGCACTTCTAACACTTGTGCTGCAACATAATTAAGTTCATGGCTTGCTTGTGTGTGATTACTGACTGAACCTCCAGGGAGCCCAAGTGATGGGTAAATGATATGAATTTAAGTTGCATTAAACAGCTGGAGACTAATTGCTTCATTTGTTTAGCAATGCCAGAGTGTTGTTTTTAATTATTCAGCCTTCAAAGACAGCATTCCTTGTTGGACTCCTCTAAAGAGAGAGATAACCTTAGATGTGTATTATTTGAAATCTGGGACATAACATAATGAGGCTATTTCAACTTCAAAAGCAAATGTGATCTTCATTTGTATAGACTTTTGTTACTTTGTACATTATATCCGAAGGCAATGAATCACTTTCGTAATGCAGTGCCTGACATGTAGGCTTACACAATGAGCCAACCATCATTAGCAAAAGGAGACCGGCACTTCCTCCAAACACTGTCCCAACGTATATCAAAAGGATAGATTATATTGAGGGCCAAAACCGTTATTTAGTATTTCCTCCCTTTCTGTGTTTGGCCCACATTTTGTAAGTACATAAGGAATTTCCATAAGGCAAATGCAAACCGCTGCTGGAAACAATACTTGTAGCTTTTAGCCAGAAGGCAGCACTACGAAGCGAGTTCTGAAATCTCACGGTCTCCATGTTGATTAAAACAGATTTAGCAACTTATCCTGGGAAGGGCTAATGGCAACTCATTACGAAAATAAGTTAGAGTGATACAGCACAGAAACTGGCCTTTTGGCCGACTGAGTCCACACTGACCGACAAACGCCCACCTACACTAATCAACCCCTTTCATCTCCCCCCACATTTCCACTTGCACACTAGGGCCAATTTATAGCAGCCAATTAATCTACTAACCTGTATATCTTTTGGATGTGGAAGCAAACCAAAGCACCCGGGGGAAACCCATGCGGTCATAGGGAGAACGTGCAAACTCCACACAAACAGCACCCGAGGTCAGGATTGAACCTGGGTCACCAGCGGTGAAAGGCAGCAGCTCTGCCACTTGTGCCACTCACTAGTAGTGCAGGTGGTGCACATCTGCCCCACTCCAATGAAGATGAATACGTGATCTTTATAATGTTAATGTTATCTTTCAACAGTCATATTCAACCTCCTGAGCCATCAGTGGCTAGAAACACCGAGAGTTCCCAAGCTACGACAGTAGATATTGACCAGTTTGACTGTTAACTATAACCGCCATGCTCTGGGCTCCTGTGAGCAATGCCATAGGTGATTGGATTATTGTAAGGGTGGGGGGGGGGAAATATCCTGATGGCTTACTTGGTCTTTGCCTTACCTGGTGCAAGAGTGAGCTGTCCAGAACAAGATTCAAAAGCACCTGGACGGTGAACTATAACAGGTTTCCAGCATCCCAAAAACAAGCAACTAACAGTTCTGATGAAGGGTCTTCGACCTGAAAGGTTAACACTGTTTCTCCTTTCACAGACGCTGCCTGACTTGCTGAGTGTTTCCAGCATTTTCTGCTTTTATTTCATATTTCCAGCATATCCAGTTTTTAGATTTTCAATTAATATTTCAACTGATATTGCTGTCGTACTTGGCTCAATCCTTTAAAATCACTACCATGCTTTAGTTGGTAATACACAATCTGCAGAGAAGACCTTGCAATGCATTTCAACTCAATCAGTTTTAGAATTCAAATGTCAAACTCCAGCAACAGAACCTTTCCTGCTCAACCCTGCCATTTGGAATTCCAAAGGAACTAACCCAGACCCATACACTTCCAACATGCACAATCCCAGTAATTAAACAGTTTTCCATTAACTTGCAATGCAGAGTTTTAACAGAATTAATTTCACCTCATTTACTCCAAATCTATATTGTAACCCTAATATAATAAGTCTCTCCCCATAGCACAGAATCTCAATGAATTAACTTTTCCATTCACTACTACAACAAATTTAAATGCAAAATATCCCTTTCAATTCATTCCTACTCTACAGAAACCCAATTGAATAAAGCCCATCCCATTTATTTGCAATAAATAGAAACCCAACATAATAAATTCTGCTAATTCTATCCTACTGAATTAATCATCATTCCCTTGCTCCCAATGCATTGAATCCCAAAGAATTAAACTCATTCCCATTTATTCCCATTGTGTAAATTGCCAAGCGACTCCTCATCCAAACCAATCATTGCCCAGTTAATGCTCAGTCAATCCACTGAAAGTCTCACCTAAAAACCCAGTGCAGGTTCAGTCTTCTACTGCCAATGGTCTGAGATAAGCAAGTTCATCTTACCTCTGTCTAATAATGTCCAGCTCTTCACCGATTTGCAAATGACCCTTGGGTTCAAAATCAAACTCTAGAAAACAGAAGGAAAGGGTCAGAATGGAATTGTGAAATTTCAGACCATATAAAAATCAAGGTTGTTCATCATGTTGATGTTCCTCCAATGCCACATGTAGTGGCTGCTTAAATGCTTGACTGCTCTGTCACTTTAAGGATTTCACTTAAGCACATCTTGTAAATTACTGAGATCAATTACAATTAAATTCCACGTCAATGACATATTTATAGGTTTCAGGCTCAAGATCAGAATTCCTAAAGAATAACAAGCTTATCTTTTAAAAATATACTTTGCTTCAACCTGCAGGCTAATGCAAGATCAGGAATGCAATGGGCACACTAAACCTTTATATTTCTTAATGAACTTTTCTAACATTGCCAACAATGAATCCAAGGTTATACTGGGTGCAAAATGAGTTCTTGAATGAATATGGAAAATATTTTTGAGAGACATCTACTGGAGAAAATGGACACGTTTTTCTTAACAGGTCATTTTAGGTAACCAACAACATTTCAACTGCGTAAGTAAACATGTTCAACCAATTTCTAGGTAAAAGGCTTTTTTTTCCATCAATCAACATTGCCAAAGACAAATTAGAAAGAGATAAGATTAGCATTGAAAAGTGTATTTTTCATTGTATAAATGAAAATCTCAAATCAAACCAAAGGTTTTTAAACATGAAAGAAATATTTGTTTTAAAAGTGTCATCAATGTTGCATTATAAAAAAACAAGAATGAATTTGTGCACAGCAAGCTCAAACAAACCACAGCAGGATAATGATCAAATGATCCATTTTCATCACGTTAGTTGATGGATACATCAACATTAGGCAGGATTCCAGGTAGACTACCCCTGCTCTTCCTAATGACTGTGCCATGGGATCTTTCATATCCACTTGAGAAGAAGGCATCTGAAACTCTACGTCTGAAACTTTACATCTGAAATTCAGCACATCCAACAGTGCCATATTCCTTCTTGCCAGTGGGAAAGCAGGTCTGGATTTCTATGCTTAAGTCCCAAGAGTAGGACTTGAACTCTCATGCTCCCTGTTCAGACAAAAAGACCTGACCACAGTGGCACAGCTATTACCTATGCAGGGTATATCATATCATATTTGGGATTTATATCAATGGATCATTACAATGTTAATGAATTACTAAGTGACTATAATACAAAGCTTTATAGTTATCTGGACTGTTAAAGTGTTAAACTGAGAACCCATCTGCCACTTCCCATCAAGATTTCAACCACCCAAAAAAACTCTTGGTGACCTGGTCAACATTACTCACTGGAAGTAATTCACCGAGGCACTATTATTTCTATCCACCAAGTGTAATTCTCTAGGCAACTGCTCCTGCTGCTTTAAAATCCCTCCATTACCTCAGCTCTCCCTTGCTCTGCAGCTTCCTCCAGCCATACAACCCTGCATTCTTCCAATTCTGACCTCTGTGTACCTCAAATTTTAATCACTCCATCAGTAGAGGCTGTGCCTTTTGTGGCATTGAGGCCCCAAAGGTCTAAAATTCCCTCCCTAAACATCTCCTCGTTCAATATGCAATTTAAAAGCTACCTTGCCGGGTAAGCTTTGATCACCCTTCTAATGTCACTTTACATGGCCCAGTTGTTTGATAATGTTCCTGTTTGGGGTGTTTTACTGTATAATGGAAAGTTATTGTTGTTTGTTGTAAATGTTCTCAGTACTATGGCCATTGGTATCTATAAAAACCCTCACCTGGTTTCTCACCAACCATCTCAACCACGACAGCCTGACTTTCATCACCTATGGGCTTCCAAGAGAAAGAGAATGATTAGAAATTGGAATAAAACAACAGGAACAAGTTTAGATTATCATTTTCTCAACAAATTACCACAACAAATTCCTAAAACTGGGAAATGAGGGAAAGTGATTGAGGAACGCAGGGTTCCTGTGGTGTGGTAGTGAAGCACTGGACTGGATCAAAGGGAGCATGTTCACCATAGTAGTGCCAATGACAAGTAATTACAGTCTCTCATCATCATGTCCACAGCAGAATTTGATAGCTGTGAAATGTAGATAGTGGAAGGAGGGGCAAGGCCACTTGCACACTATATGAAACAATATTTTGTAACGACAATAATCTCCTTATAACACACCTCTCAGCAATACCACCATCCCAGAAAATGGGGAGGCATTACAGTGGATAGCTGCAGGTTGAACTCCGACCCTGGCAACCCAATACCGATTAACTGATGTAACTGGAGGTCTGTCCTAATGACTCATAGTGAGGCACAAGTTCAAATCCCAGCTTGGCAGCTGGGAAATCTAAATTCACTTAAATAAAAATCCAAAGTGGAAAAGGAACATCAACAGCACTTGTCCGTGTGCGTCTTACACCAGAATGGTAAAGGATGGTCCACATGACACACACATTTTGTTCCCTGAAGGACATCAGAGAATCCGATGGGCACATAACAAA
Source organism: Pristis pectinata (assembly GCF_009764475.1). NCBI lineage: Eukaryota > Metazoa > Chordata > Chondrichthyes > Rhinopristiformes > Pristidae > Pristis > Pristis pectinata. The sequence continues at coordinate 4,410,852 of NC_067439.1, read as the reverse complement.
TGCATGCACATATGTATGCAGTGTTACAGGTCAGGTTGTTATTTGGTGAATGTCCCTTTAAAGCACCTGGATAGTAGAATAGTAGTGTGTGTGTGTGTGTGTGGTGTCATCAAGACAGCAACAAGATAACAATGTATTGGCTGTTGTGCTCAGTGAGTCGAAAAGGGGAAAGAGAGAGACACTGACTGCTGGTCTCCGTAACAATGGATGAAGAACAATAGCTGTGTCTGTCACTACAATCCATGTATGGATTTTTGGAGCAAACAAGTGGAGTTCACTTTGTCGTTAACCCGTAGTGAGAACGTAGAGAGAAATTACGAAATCCACATGTTCCACGATGGAACCCATATGACACCTCAACCTACGATAATCTCCATTGCTTTGTTCCGAAGTATCTGCCACCCCGAAGGCATTCGATGTGTGGCCGCCCACACAAATACCTGTTTCCCACTACAGCTTAACAACAAAGTGGACTCCACTTGTTTGCTCCAAAAATCCATACATGGATTGTAGTGATAGACACTGCTATTGTTCTTCATCCATTGTTATGGAGACCAGCAGTCAGTCTCTCTCTCTCTCTCTCTCTCTCTCCTCTTCTCGACTTACCTTGATTCACTGAGCAAAACGGCCAGCACGTTAGCTTCTTGCTGTCTTGATGACACCACACACACACACACACACACACACACACACACACACACACACACACACACACACACACACACACACACACTCTCTCACACTACTGTCCAGGTGCCTTAAAGGGACATTCACCAAATAGCAACCTGACCCGTAACAGCAGGGGTAACTTTCCACACATGCACGCATTAAAGCTTACCACACTTGGATGAGTCCAGTTGGGTAGTTTCAATGCTTTCAGATAGAAGTGTTCATCAAGCTGGTTCTCTTGATGATACAGTACATTTAATTCCAAGCGAATTTCCTTTCCGCGATTTCGCAGCCTTGAGAAGTCAGGGTGCTGTTTCCAATAGTAAAATATATATAGACGTTAAAATAATTCTTCCCTTTCCGGCCACATTCATATTATGATCCTCACTGGGCTTTCAAGCTCACTTTACCATCTGAACAGCAGTGAGATTTGCTAAAGATACACAGGGAAAACAATAAACTTAACCACATACATTGAAATAAAAAATGTACAAAAGTTTCCTTTTAATTTCCACTGTCAGAGCTGCTTACAATAATCTTATTAAAACCACTTACTGCATGCCCAACATAGTGACACACACTGTGGCACAAACTGCACATCAGGAGTACAAAACAGAGACCTTCCAGTGTATTGAATGGGAGACAGTGGAGTTGGCGAGGGAGGGATCAGCATCACCAGCAATCAAGTTCCTTACTAGACCCTCATCTACTGACCTGCCTTCAAGCTGCCACACAGTCAGTGGATGTTGCTGAGGAGGTTCTGGACAAGGCAAAGCCTGTGCACTGTTAACCTCCACTGTTGGGGTCTTTGCAACAAGCCACACTGTAGTTGCTGCAAACTGCAAGCCGTGTTCTATGGACAATGTGCAGCTATTGAAAACGAGTTCAGCAATGGGCTAGGAGAACTGGGCATGGCCACAGAAGACCCAATCACATAGCAAGTCAATTGCAACAGCCTAACTCTCACCTGTACCCGTGGCTATTGTTACCCAGCATGCATTTTCAGCCAGCTTTCTGCATCTGACTATGGGGAAAGGGTGGAGGAATGGGATTAATGGAGCTACTCTCACAGGAACTGGCAGGGGCTTAATGGGCCCAATGGCCTCCTTCTGTACTCTAATGATCCCTAGGAATCTACATTTGCAAGCCCACCAACCCATTAACCATCTGTTCAAACCAGTCCCACTCAATCTTCCACCCACATAGCACCTCTCTCCCAGCCAGGTATCCCCTCTTTTCAATACCACTACCCACCCTGCCAATCCCCTCCCAACCCACTTGCTCCACAATGTCTTCTCTCTGCACTGGAGGAAGCCCATTCTACCCTGCGTGGTGCTTTGAGTTTCATACATGATGGAACAGCAGAGCCTCCACGTCAGGAGAGGCCCCTCCCACAAGCCATACCAAGAGGTTCTATGGGCCAAGTTCCATAACCGTGGCAGCTCTTGTGTGGGCTTTAGCCCACAACCCACACTCGTATCTGGAAAGATGAGATGGATGGTACTTACTGACTGAAGTGCTTCTTTGTTTTTCTTATCCTATATATAAAAAAAACAAAATTACCAATTCAGATACAAACATCTAAACATACAGAATATTTGCACATAACTTTTCCCATCTTTTCCCCCTGTGCATAGAATTCCAAATCCTAAGCATCCCATCACTTTTCCCTCTTCTGCTTCTTCCTCAGCTTTTCTGCTCCAGTTGATCTAGTGACTGCTACACATGGAAATCCATCAATGGCTTCATACAAACTATCGAGGAATGCACACAGCTACAATTTCAGTTTACCCAATGCTGCCAAGTGAGGCGGAATCTTGATGGTTCCAGTCCCATTCCAAAATAACTAACAGAAAAAAAGAGAGTGCACTGCTTTGCTGACACTGCCTTCTTTCAAGAAGAGACTTTCATTCTACTCTATTTAATGTTCACAATGCAGCCTCCTCTATATTGGAGCCACTTTGTTCAGAGGCAATGAGAAGTGTCAGTGAAGGCCACATCCTGAATAAAATCCCCAGGAGTGACTCCGAGCTTCCAGTTGCCTGCCACTTTAATTCACCATCTGTCCGACCTCTCCACCTGTTGCCTCCTACCATGTTACGACAAGACCCAACGCAAGCTCGAGAAACAACTCAGCTTGTTGTCTGGATGTACTGTAGCCTGCAGCACTCAACATTGAATTCTCCAACTTCAGGTAACTTTATCTTTCTTTTGTTGTACATTTATTATATTCTGAATGTTCCAGTAGGCCAGATTATATACTGTATCACCCAGACTTCACAACATTAACAGCATATTCACACAAAGGAGCTTAACTGTCCATTCAATGAATGTCCATTAAATTTCACCCTATTACTGACATTCCCTTTGTCCTCCCCCACCTTCTGTCCTTTTCTCAGTTCAGATGAAGGGTCTTCGACCTGCAACGTTAAATGGCTTCTCTTTCCACAGATGCTGCTTGACTGGGTGAGTTCTTCCAGCATTTCTGTTTTTACTTTACTGAAGCCCATTCAGCTCACTCAGGCAAATGTAAAAGAGCCAATGGTTTTATTCTGAAGAACAAAGGACATTCCCTCGGGCTCCTGGCCAATATTTCTTCCTTAAATCAAACACTCCTCTTACTCAATTACATAATGCCAACACTGAGAGATCCTCCTGAAGCAAAGTTGTATATATGGAGTTTATACATACATGTTATTCGTCAAAAACAGATACATTCTGTTCAATCTTTCTGCTGGCTGATCTTTATTGACTTCAGGTCCAGCAAAACCTTTAAGATCCTTGTCCACATTTTCAAATTCTGATTTTGCTCCTTCCTATCTGTGCAAATCTTCCAAATGAATCATGTGCTCTGGCAACATTGCCCTCTTGTGTGTGTATCTGATTTGATTCCTTCATTATCACCTGGGCTCTCCATAAACCTCTATGGATCTCTCCGCTAAAAGGTTTCTTTTACCTTTACCCCTTGATCAATCTTTTCCTTACATGGCTGGATGTCACATTTCGTCTGCTATCACTTCCGTGAAGCACTTTGTGACATTTTACCATACTAAAGGCACTACTTAAACATATTGTTGTTGTCTATCTCATGAGGAACATTGACTAAAGAGTTGAAGCAGCAGAATAATAAACCCATTGGGATAAATGGATTGTTCACGTCCATTAACTCTTACGGCAAACAAAGCCATTTGAGAAGATTAAGAGCATCCTCCTCGATTATACTTCAGAGTTCTGCTGATCTTTACGAATTTTACATTTTATGAATTTTACATCTGTGATTTGAGAACATAGCAACTTTGAAAAATTCTCTCAATATTGTCATTGAGCAAAGGCATGGATACAATGAAAGGGCACAATCTGTGAGCTGCATTAAAACCAACTCACCTTAACATTGTGAGATATTCAGATCATCACATAAATTGCCCCCTCACTGTCACTGTGCCTGACCCTGAAACTGCCTTTCACCCAGATAACATGGCTCAAAAAGGTCTTTCCTCAAAGGCCAAAGTTGAGTGTTTGCCACAGCTCAAAAAGGACAAAATATTACAAACTTATGCACTCATCACTGCGCTTCACTGAAAGTCTGGTGACCACATTTTTCTAAAAAAATAATCAGACCTACATTAAATGTGTTTCTCAAAGTGGATGCAGATGTATGGTCATTGTCCTCAATCGTGGATGATCAGTGACCTAGCTCTATGTACCTCTCTTTACTGCATATCTTTTGATACTTTTGATTAAGAAGAGTCTTAGATTTAAACTTAAAAATAATCTGGTATCAATTATCATTTGTAAGTTCCAAGTTTCCACCATGGTTTGTTTGAATGCAGAACCGTTCTTTATCTCATTCCTGAAATCCCCAACTCTGATATCTTAAGACTACTTCCACTAATCCTAAACTTTGCAAACAAAAGTAGTAATTTCTTTCCACATGTCCTATCTGTTCCCCTTAATACCCTTAACTCCTTAATCAAATTACTCAGCGAACTAACTATCACCTTCATTTGTCCAACGTCTTGCGTAAACTCCAAGCATCATTCTTACCAGCAGGGCTTTAACTGAATCACTGATAGCTCTTTTCTCATTCTCCAACTTCTCAATTTCCTCTTTTGTTTTTATCAGCTGTTGCCACGTAGATATCTGTTGGGGTGGAACAATTGGAAAGAGTATTGGAAAGAGGAAGGATCATTGTGTTTTACGCCCTCAAAGAGCTGAAGAAATATTTTAAAACCTAATAAAGCTTTCTAATAAATCGATTTTCTACACCTTATCTCACACTATGCTTTCTTTATTAAAAATTATACAATTAGCTGTTAACTTTTTCCATTATACGCTAAGTCAACATTTATAACCGAAACTTCTTATACATTTTAATTCATTCACAGAATGTGGGAGACCCTGGCAAGGTTGGCATTTGCTGCACAATCCCAGCTGCCCTTGACAAGTGAGTCACCTCGTCGAACCAGAGCAGTTTTTCTGATGGTGTTCCTACAGGGTTGCTACAAAGAGAGATCCAGGATTAAGACTCAGTGATAAAGGAATGACAATATATTTCCAACTCAAGACACCACATGAATCAAAGGGAACATGCAGTTTGTGATAATCTCATGCATCTGCTGCTCTTGTTCTTCTTGATGTGATCACAGAACTAAAGAAAGGAGGGCCAGAAAAGAAGCTTGAAATTGGGATTGAGTCTGGTCCAATCAACTCATTCCTTCAACTGAAGTCTATAACTGACCTTTTAAGTTCCCAGAGCAATGCTGCAAAAAATCTGCAAATATATTTAGAATCATTATTTTCAAGCAGGAATTGAACAGATGCACAGAATAGAGAAAGAGCTGGACTATGGGACTGGCTGGATTGTTCTTCCAGAGAGCCAACAATGGGAGAATGATCTACTTTTATATTATTGTTTCTCTAACATACATCAACTTTTGTGGTTCTTATCTGTGGTACCCCACGTCCTCTCTTATATCCAACTGATCATATCTGGATACAGTATTCAAGGTGTGGGTTGACTAGACCTTACAGTGGTTTGATCAAAATTCCTCCCGATTTTTGACCCATATAATATAGAAGGCTATTCAGATGGAGAATAGTGGGAAAGGAAAGAACAAAAGGAGAAGACTATGATTGGATGGTGTACAGGTTACAGGGATGATGGTGCAAGATGACGACACTGGGGCAAGTTAAGAAACAAAAGAGCAACACACAAAATGCTGGAGGAACTCAGCAGGTCAGGCAGCATCTATGGACACAAATGGACAGTCGACTTTTCCGGTCAAGACCCTTCATCAGGACTGGAAAGAGGGGAGAGAGCCAGTATAAAAAGGAGGGGGTGGAGCAAGAGCTGGTGGGTGATAGGTGGATCCAGGTGAGGGGGGGGGGGGTTGATAGACAGGTGAGGGAGGGAGGGGAGAAAGAGTGGAAATCATGCAAGAAGCCCGGAGGTGATAGGTGGAAGTGACAAAGGGCTGAGGAAGATGGAATCTGATAGGAGAGGACAGTGGAGCATGGAAGAAGGGGAGGAGGGGTACTGGAGGAAGGAATGTGTGGGTGGGGAAGGGGAAAGAGATGGGGTGATGGGGCTGGTGGACTGCTTTGTCAAGCGCATTTGCTCCATCTGCCGTAACAGCTGGGATCTTTTTAATTACACTCCCTATTCCCACACCGACATGTCTGTCCACCGCCTCCCCTACTGCCAAACTGAGGCCAGACACAGATTAGAAGAATGGCACCTGATAATCCACCTAGGCAAGTCTCCAGCCTGACAGCATGAACATCGATTTCTCTAAATCTTGCTAACCCCTCCCTGTCACCCCTCCCCCTTTGTTTTCCTTATCTCACTGGCCCCATCACCCCTTTCTCTTTCCCCTCTCAATCTGCCCATCACCCACACACTCCTTCCTCCCTCCATGGTCCACTGTCCTCTCCCATCAGATTCCATCTTCCTCAGCCCTTTGTCACTACCACCTTCCACCTCCCAGCTTCTTACATCATTTCCACTCTCACCTTCCCTATCACCACCTTCTCACCTGGATGCACCTATCACCCACCACCTCTTGCTCAACCCCCCCATCCCCACCACCTTTTATACTGGCTATCTCCCCTCTTTCTTCCCAGTCCAGATGGAGGATCTCGACCCGACATGTCGACTGTCCATTTCCCTCCACAGATGCTGCCCGACCCACTGAGTTCCTCCAGCGTTTTGTGTGTTGCTCCAGATTCCCAGCAGCTGCAGTCTCTCTTGTGTCTCTAAGAAACAACTGGAGAAGGTATCATGTGGGGCTACTCATTTATGTGTATTCCACTGCAGGCACCGGTCCAGAGGGCGGTGTGAGGTGTCCACTGCACCCATTGAACCTACTATGTCGGACACATCTTCCCCGGTCAGCTCCCCCTTGCGATTCCGCACATTGTCCAGCACGGCCTGCGTGTGACTGCAGACCAGCCCCATGTCCAGCCGGGGCCTGTCCGAGTAGCCGTCCCTCACATGGTCGTACAGGCTGCTCCTACTGCACCAGCGGCCGGCCGGGGCCCGCCAGCCGCCGATCAGGGGCCGACACCGGGCGCACAGCCGCCACAGCTCCTTCCACCCGCAGCCCGCCATCTCGCCGACCTTCGACGCCCGCCCCCAGCCGTGACGTGAACAGCCCCTCCGCCAATCAGCGGCCCGCCGGTCGGTGACGAGCAGCTGGAGGCGGGCTGGTGTCACGTGACGTTTCGAACAGGGCTGTTCATTCAATGACCCATGCAAGTTTCACCTCCTGCAGCATACAATGACTACATCCTCAAAGGCCACTTTGTTTAGCATTTTTTCCCTTTGTTGGTTGCCAAACAGTTTAAATGCATAAAGAAATAATTGGATGAAGAAAGAACGAAGTTAAAGTCGAGTTTATTGTCAAATGCACAAGTACATGCATGCACAGGTGCAATGAAAAACTTGCAACAGCTTCACAGGCACATAGCATCATATAAGCAGCATTCACAAGAAAAACAAATTATACACATTTTTTGCAAGTAAGAACACAATTAGAACACAAAAAATCAAAGTCCATTTTACATCACTAAGGACCATCCGGGACATGCCCTCTTCCCGTTACTGCCTTCGGGGAGGAGATACAGGAGCCTGAATATCCACACTCAACAATTCAAAAACAGCTTCTTCCCCTCCGTCATCAGATTTCTGAACAGTCCACGAACCCATGAACACCACCTCATTATTTGTTTTGTTTGCACTATTATTTTTGTAATTTACAGTAATTCTATGTCTTTGCACTGTACTGCTGCCACAAAACAACAAATTTCACGTCACATGTCAGTGATAATAATTCTGATTCTGAAGTACTGTAGTGATTAGGGTTGTGCCAATTGCTTCAACAACTGAATGGTTGAAGGCAAGTAACTGCTCTTGAACCTGGTGGTGTGGGATTTCAGGCTTCTGTAACTCCTGCCCAATAGTAGCTGTGAGAAGATGGCATAGCCTGGATGGCGGGGATCTTTGATGCTGGATGTTGGGCCTGCTGGGTATTCCCACACCCTGCTATTAACAACACTTAACATAGGCAAATCTGTCTCATTAGACGCATAATCTACCTCTAACTGCCGTATGTACCTCACACACGACTCCCATCTGCCCTCCCAATCTCCCTCCCTTTATTCCATTCTTTACCCTCTCCTATCAGATTCTATCATCTTCAGCCCTTTGTCACTTCCACCTATCATCTCCCAGCTTCTGGCACTATTCCCACTCTCTCTTCCCTCATCTACCTATCACCCCCCCCCTCACCTGGATCCATCTATCACCTGCCACCTCTTGCACCACCCCCTCCCTCCACCTTTTCCTACTGGCTACCTCCCCCTATCTTTCAGTCCAGATGAAGGGTCTTGACCCAAAACATCAAATGTCCATTTCCCTCCGAGTTCCTCCAGCATCTTGTGTGTTGCTCCAGATTCCAGCATCTGCAATAACTTGTGTCTCCTACTCATTTGTTCTCACTTCATCAGGAATATTCCCTTTGTTCTACGTATCCCTCCCCAACTTCTCTGTAACTAAAGCTACCTTTTTTTTTCTCTTTTTGGCCTGAAACTTTATTTCTGTCTCTGTTTCGATAGATGCTGCCTAACTTGTTGGGTGGATTTTCTATATTGTGTTAGACTCTACTTCGTTAGGAGTTTGAGGAGATTTGGTATGTTACCAAAGACTCTTGCAAATTTCTATAAATGTACTGTAGAGAGCATTCTGACTGGTTGCATCACCGCCTGGCATGGAGGTTCCAGTGCACAGGATCGCAAGAGGCTGCAGAGGGTTGTAGACTCAGCCAGCTCCATCATGGGCACAACCCTCCCCACCATCGAGGACATCTTCAAGAGGCAGTGCCTTGAGAAGGCGGCATCCGTCACTAAGGACCCTCACCATCCGGGACGTGGCCTCTTCTCGTTACTACCAATGGGGAGCCTGAAGACTCACACTCAACCATTTAAGAACAGCTTCTTCCCCTCTGCTTTCTGAACAGTCCATGAACCTATGAATGCTACTTTTTTGTCCCTTTATTTTGCACTATTTATTTATTTTGTAATTTTTAGTAATTTTATGTCTTTGAACTGTACTGCTGCTGCAAGGGAACAAACTTCACAACATATCAGCCATTGGTAATAAACCTGATTCTGAAATGATAGTTATACTTGATTGACAGGACACCGGCTACCGTGTCACGTGTCAGACAGTGTGGCTTCAAAGGGGGCGGAGCTCGGCGCAGGAAGTGACGCAGAGCAGGGGGGTGAGTGGGGTTAGACATGGACAACTCAGCCAAGGAGCGGGAGGCTGTTAGCCTGGTGGCTGAGGCAGAGAAGAAGGTCCGCTCGGCGCGCTCCTTCATGGCCACCTTGTTCGGGTGAGAGGCTTCGGCGGCGCCAGGAGCGGGGGGAGGGAGGTCCCGAGTGTTGGTACTGGGCGCCGGGGTGGGCCACAGCTCATGAACCCAGGCCTCTGTGGATGGGACGGGGGTGGGGGTAGGGGGACGGGGGTTACACTGGTGACGGGGGTGGGGGTAGGGGGACGGGGGTTACACTGGTGACGGGGGTGGGAGTCTGTCATCGTCTGCTTCCTAACGGGGGCAGGCAGGGGAGGAGGAAGGGTTGTTGACATCTGACTGATGCCCTGGCGAGGGAGGGGGGGAGGCGTCTGAAGGGTTGTTGGCGTCTGCCTGATGCCCTGGCGAGGGAGGGGGGGAGGCGTCTGAAGGGTTGTTGACATCTGACTGATGCCCTGGCGAGGGAGGGGGGGAGGCGTCTGAAGGGTTGTTGGCGTCTGCCTGATGCCCTGGCGAGGGAGGCGGGGAGGCGTCTGAAGGGTTGTTGGCGTCTGCCTGATGCCCTGGCGAGGGAGGGGGGGGAGGCGTCTGAAGGGTTGTTGGCGTCTGCCTGATGCCCTGGCGAGGGAGGCGGGGAGGCGTCTGAAGGGTTATTGGCGTCTGCCTGATGCCCTGGCGAGGGAGGCGGGGAGGCGTCTGAAGGGTTGTTGGCGTCTGCCTGATGCCCTGGCGAGGGAGGCGGGGAGGCGTCTGAAGGGTTGTTGGCGTCTGCCTGATGCCCTGGCGAGGGAGGGGGGGAGGCGTCTGAAGGGTTGTTGGCGTCTGCCTGATGCCCTGGCGAGGGAGGGGGGGAGGCGTCTGAAGGGTTGTTGGCGTCTGCCTGATGCCCTGGCGAGGGAGGGGGGGAGGCGTCTGAAGGGGTGTTGGCGTCTGCCTGATGCCCTGGCGAGGGAGGGGGGGAGGCGTCTGAAGGGTTGTTGACGTCTGCCTGATACCCTGGCAAGAAGAGTGGAAGGGATGCATGAAGGATTGTTGTTGGAAACACGAGACTGTAGATGCTGGTATCTGGAGTGAAAAGCAAGCTGCTTGAGGAACTAAATGGGTCAGGCAGCACCTGTGGAGGGAAATAATTGACATTTTGGGTTGAGAACCTTCATCTAGACTGAGAGAATGGAGGGGAGAAAGTCAGTATAAAGAGGTGAGGGGGGGTGGAGCAAGAGCTGGCAAGTGATGGGTGGATCCAGGCGAGAAGTATTGTTGACACCTGGTTAATACACTGTGACGGGTGGGGAGTTGGTTGTGATTGTATGAAGGGTTGTTAATGTCTAGTTAGTAGACTGGGAAGAGGTTTGACGAAAGATTGATGTCTTTTTTAATAAACCTAGTTGGGGTAAACTGATAATTGGCTTCTCTGATACTGAAGCATGTCCACAGACATCTGCCTTTGGAGCAACACCATCAAGACATACTTCTAAGTCTTTGACAGAAATGTTAATGATGCACAGTCTTGGTGCTGATCACATCTTTTTGGTTAAAATGTCTGCCTTGGGCTATTCCAGCGTTGTTGTTGTTCTCAAAAAGGGCCTAATGCAATAAAAATGTCTGTTGTGCAAGAAAGTTTTGAATTATTGCGTGTTTTATTTTTAACATGCTATTTTTGATTACAGTTATGTGTTTTTAAATTGAACACAAGTAGTGTCCTGTTATGATTAAATGGGCCCTGGTAAGACTGTGCCTGGAACAATGTGTACAGATCTGGTTCTCCAAACTAAGGGAGGATGTACTTGAAATAGAGCACAAGCCTTCACTGCACCTGCACTTATAATTAATCGATTCCTGGGTTGATGGAATTGTTTAATTAAGCAGTCTACAGCTATCCTCTGAATTTGGAAGAATGAGAGATCTCATTGCAGTTATGATGCATCTCCTGACTGCTGTGTCTAGAACCAATTAAAAAGGGGTTGACCTGAGGTGAGAGGACAGGTGAGTCTCTAGTATTGTCAATTCAGGATGGCTGTGAAAGCTTAGTTGCTGTATACAAGGCAGGTTGGATTTTGGTGAATTGAAAGTTAATATAAGAAAATGGTGCCGAGGTAAAAGATCAGTCACGTCACTATGTTGTGGTGTAGGCATGAAGGGATTAATAGCCTGCTTTTATTTGTTAGTACTTAAAACTTGTAAGCAGATTGTTGTAACATATGATTTGGAAATCCTTTGTTTTTCAGTGAAGAACCACTAATTACGTAAGTAATGTAAATTACGTAAGTAGTGTAAATGTAGAAGCTGAAACTCCTTGCACACTTTAATTACACTTCATATTATGAAATTAAACACATGCTTCCAGTGGTCTCTGTATCTGATTTACTGAATTGTTACTATACAGTATGATACCATTTGGCTGTCAAATCCATCACAGCTTCCTGTAGGGTATACCTATCAGTCCATTTCCTCTGCGCCTTCTCCATAATCCTGTAAGTTTCTGTCCCCCTTGTGCCAATCCAATTCCTTTTTTGAAAACTTTTTCTCTTGCCACCACACTTGCAGTGAGTTCCAGATTGCAACCCATCCATGTGCTTATATTTTTAAAAAATTTTCTCTCATTCCCCCCTTTCTTCTACCCATCACTTTGAATTTATTCCTTGGTTCTTGAATCATTCACTACTGGGAAGAGCATTGGCACTGTTGGTGACATGACTGTACTGTTAAGACACTTAAGATATTTTCAGTAATATCCAAACCTATAAAGAGCTCATGCAGCTCTCAGGTCTCCCCTCAATCGCCTTTGCTCCTAGGAGAACAACCCCAGCTTTTCCATTTGCACCTTTCATCATCCTTGGAACCATTCCAGTAAATCTTTTGTGCACCTTATCAAGGACCCTTGCAAACATCCTAAAGTGTGGTGACCAGAATTGATACCAGTGCATCTCATTCCTTTAAGTTCTAATCTTTGTTAAAACACTGGATGGGGTATACAAAAGTTTACATACACTTCCTGCTCTTCTTTTCAATGTCTTTATGAAGCCATTTTACTAACTAGTTGTTACTTTCAAAAATTAATGCACATCTGTTCCTGTGCACCTTTCGAACTCAGTGTATATCATCTCCTTATTCCTTTTGTCAGTGTATTACCTCACACTTCTGCATTAAATTTCACCTTGTATACAGTCTGAATCCCCTTGCAGTCGACTACGATCTGCCTTTTTATCACATTGAAGTTTGGTGTTATCTACAAACTTTAGAATTTTACCCTGCATACCCTTCTCCAAACCATTAATGTATAATCAAGCAAAGCAGTGAAACTAGCACTGACACCTGTATACCATTTCTAGCCAGATGTTGTGATCAATTGTTTGTGGATTTACCCTTGTGGCAAGTGGCATTGTATACTATTGCTTTCTCATGATATTTTGGATGGTGGGAATCCCTGACATAGTTCACTGGAAAGCCACACTGGTCCACCTCGCAGCTCCTATCCTGACTTTTGGTGCTGTCTATGTAGAGCTTGCATGGTCTCCCTGCATCACATGGGTTTCCCATGTGCTCTGAATTCGTGTGGTTGGTAGGTTAATTGGCCACTAAACTGCCCCTAGTGTGTAGGCTTAGTGTAAAATGGTTGTTTGACGTTCAGCGTGGACTCTTGTGGGCTGAAGAGTCTATTTCAGTGCTGTATGATTCTATGAACCACGAAATTATAGCTAGAAAAATACCAGTGCACCTCATTCCTTTAAGCTCTCATCTTCATTCTGTTAAGAGAGATCAGAAATTTTTAGTTTTAAAAGTTACCTTGAAGGCATTGAAATAATCATATTGGTGCCAATGCCATTATCCACCCCAAACTGAGTTTTCTCCTGCAAATATACTGATTAACATATTGCACCATTTCAGCAGGCCAATCCTGAGCTGGACATTTATTTTCTATTTAAGTTTGCGATGACCGCATAAAGATGAAGTAACTATGTACTTCTGACTATATCAACCAATCAATTTTGAAGCAATGTATTAGAATACCAATGTCTGTCTGTTGGAGATGCTTCTCCTGCAGTAATTAAACAGTTGTGTACCATGAATATTTAGTTGAGGTCACTAGCTTGAAACATTTCAAAATCCTCCTGTCCAAGTTGTTTTTGAGGCCTTGTAAGTAGCTCAGAAAGCAATAATTGCTATTTCTATTTATTTTTGCCTGAGTAATTCTCTGAAATGCCTCAGATGTTTTTCTCTAAAGTTCTTGAGTAATCACTAAGAATTAATACATTTCATCCTGAAAGTGAGCATTTAAAACATAATTAAGTATACGATATTGCATAACAGTTGCTCCTCTTGTCTTTTCCAGTTAGTTGGAAGATAACACCCCTGGTAAATCTTTAACTGATCATTCAGAACAAGAATATATTATAAACTTCGAGACATTGCTGGAGATTTCAATAGGATTTGTATCTGATTGTATTTTGGACAATGCAGACAAACCATACTGTATATGTGAAGCAAGAAACAAGCTGCTGGAGGAATCCGGCAGGTCGAGCAGCATCTGCGGCAGGGAGGTACAAGGAATTGTTGACGTTTTGGTCAAAACCCTGCTTCAGGACTCATTGATTCAGTTGTTCAGAGTCTCCCACTGAGTTCCTCCAGCAGATTGTTTGTTGTTCCAGATTCTAGCATCTGCAGTTTCTTGTGTAACCAGGGATGTGAATCTTTTGGTTGCAATTTCAATACAGGATCAATTGCCTCTTGAAGTGCAAATGTTTTATAGTTCCATCTTTGAGCAGCTGGTACGTTGTGCTCCATCTGTTGAACTGCCTACTGTCCAGTTTTAGGGAAGAAATCTGTTCTGTAATTCTAAACCAGCTTTATCCATAGTGCTTCCATATAACTTTGATTTAAATGTTACTTTTTGGGTTTGTTAACCCACTGTTTGAACTTGATTTCAAATGTTATATGGCAGAAGCTAATCTTGTAACCACGTATATGGCTACAGAGTTGTACTTTATCTGCTACTACCAGAGCAAGGAGTATCTGATATACAAGGTGCAGTAAGTAACTCATTCCCTGGTTGCACTTTAACACTAGTTGCATTTTAAGGCACTGAGAGGAGTTGGGTTTTAAAGTCCAGTTTGTCCAGTGCCCAAAATCCTTGAGGTTGCTACACCAGTCTGTTTGCAAATGATGTCATGCTGAATGAATGGGAATAATGTGTTGCCATAAGTAGTCCAGGACCATTGTGTAAAGTTTAACCAGCTTGTGGGTAGTCAGTAGCAACACTCAATAAATCAAGTTATTATAAACATTCTCCCTTGTGACTGTCAATTAATGAAAGATCCTTCCTACTACCATTCAAGGGTCTTGACTTTCTCCACCGCCCCCCCCCACCCCCCAAACATTCCTGCCCTTTCCTTTCCCATCATTATTATAACTTCTCTCAGATTCTGCTGCAATAATTTCTACATTGAAAGGCATTCTGGATGTCTGTTGTATGTCTATCTTCCAGTGAAATTTGAAAGATATTTTCCACCCCCCCCCCCCCCCAAAATAGACCACTAAAGCACTTTTGAAAATGTCCTCCTGACTGTGAAGATAATTAAGAAGGCCAGATGTGGGGATTCTTGTGGATAAATGGTCTAACTGTGGTGCTTAATTAAGAGATGGAGTCATCACATTTGATTAATATTTAAATAGCATATTTCTGTCATGCCACCTGTCAGCCATTCTAGGTTTGAAGTCCCTTGGCTTGGGCATATGTCTTGGCTATTGATGTAGCAAAAATGAAACCATTTGTACATGATCATAACTAAGGCAGAAAATGAGCTTAGTATCAAGAGAAGTATGTTAGTATAGATTGAAGTCTGGTTGTCACATGTAAGACAGTCAAAATGAATTATCTTTATCAGGCTGGAAGGATATGACCAGTGGAGTGCCCGAAGGGTTGCATCTTGACATGCAGTTATTTACTGCTTATATTAATGACCTTCAGAGGGTAAGGTATCCGAGTTTGCTGATGACACCCATCGGCGGGAGGGCATGTTGTGCTGAGGATGTTTGAATTCTGCAACAGGATATGGATAGCTTGAATGATTGGGTCAAAACTTGGCAAATGGAGTTTAATATGGAACAGTGTGAGATAATTTCTTTGGCAGGAGGAACCAAAAGGCAGTCTTTTATTCAAGTGGAGAGAGATTACAAATGAGTGCAGAGGGATCCAAGTACACGAATCTCAAAGTTGGCAGATGCAATACAGTTAAGAAGGTAAATGGCATATATTGCAAAGGGTGTGGAGTATTGTTACAATTGTACAGAGTATTGATGTGGCCACATCTAGTCTACTGTGCATTGGTCTCCTAATGGAGGCAGTCCAAAGAGAGATTCACTCAGTTAATTCTTCAGATGAGAGGCTTGAATGATTACGAGCAGCTAAAGAAGTTGATCTGTATTCTTTGGAGTTCAGAAGAATGGTGGGAGGGGTGCTCTTATTCAAGCATGTAGTTAGAAGGGTCTTTTAAAACTGAGATGTGGTGAGATTTTTTTCCTCAGGGTGACGAGTCTGTGGATTTCTCTATCCTGGAGGGTTGTAGAAGCCAAATCAATGGAAGTATTTAAAAATGAAGTAATTTTGTTTTAATTGAGGGCTGTGGGGAATGGTACAAAGAAGGTGAGGCCTGGTGCAGATCAGCTGTGATGCTGAATGGCAGGGCAGGCATGAGGGTCCAAGGCACCTGCTCCTGTTTCCTTGTGTGTCACCCCTTCTGTGTTCAGCTGTTTAACTAAAGTGCAATCCCCCTATCCAGATGTTTCTCATGAGTTTTGCAGGTGCGGTGGTGCTTAAGAACTGGAGCCATTCCATTTGATAAATGCATGAGCAACATATTTCTGTCATGTCAATGATCAGCCACTTTGAGCTATTTGGGTAGTCAGGGTTTGAAGCCCCTTGGCTCACTGCCAAGGCTATTGATTATAGTAAAACCATTTGTACATTATCACTAAGCCCTTGGGCAGTAAAGCACCTACTCATGGGCTTCTGTACTAAACTGTTGGTGAATCCTCCATTTACATTCCTGATGGCGAGTCTCAGCAACTGCTTTGGTCAGGAGCTCTAAAATTTCCTCAATCACTTCTTGTTTCTTTTCCTCAACTTGCTGCTTTAACCAGACTTTATGGCGTCATTTCTAATATATTACTTAATGTCATGAATTGTCACAGGGTAGAACATGGAACATAGAATATTACATCACAGTACAGGCCCTTCAGCCCACGATGTTGTGCCGACATTTTATTCTACTCTAATATCTATCTAACCCTTCTCTCCCACATCGCCCCCCATTTCTTTATCATTCAAGTGTCTATCTAAGAGTCTCTTAAATGTCCATAATGTATCTGCCCCCACAACCTCTGCCAGCAGTGCGTTCCACGCACCCACTACTCTGTGTAAAAAAAAAACTTACCTCTGACATCCCCCTTCCTCCAATCACCTTAAAATTATATCCCCTCGTATTCGGCATTTTGGCCCTGGGTAAAAGTCCCTGACTGTCCACTCGATCTATGCCTCTTATCTTGTACACCTCTGTCAAGTCACCTCTCATCCTCCATAGAGAGAAGACCTAGTTCACTCAACCTATCTTCATAAGACATGCTCTCCAATCCAGGCAGCATCCTGGTAAATCTCCTCTGTACCGTCTCTAAAGCTTCCACAACCTTCCTATAATGAGGTGATGTGGAAGCTTTCTCCTAAAGTAGTTGCGAACATTGCACTTCAGAATATTAACATCTGTCTGTTAAAACTGCCCTTTCCAGCACTGAGACATTTAATTCTTTTCTCCTTTTTCTTTTTCCTTTCCATGGAAAATACGACTGTATTTTCTTCAAGCACTTCACAATCCCAAGTAAAATGCCTTGGAGTGTTTTACTTTCAGTGTTCAATATTATAAATGGATGGCTTTGAGGCTGTGGATTCAAGCCCATTCCCAGAGACTTAGGCATCAGTCTGTGCTACAGTTTAGTGGATTGTTGTAGTGGCTGCATAGAATGAAAAGCAATGCCTTCAACTATATATTCAAATGAGGATGAAAAGCTTCATATCCTGATTTGAAGGGCCTTGTCATCCTCTACCAAACAGATTAATTTGCTGTTCCTTGTCTCTTAGTGGGAGCTTGCTTTCTATAGTCATTTATTATAAATTAAGACTGACTGTACTTTGGCCGTTAAATTCTTTGAGATGTCCCTTGATTGTAAAAGGCTCTTAATGCAATCTCTTCCATTTGTTCTTGTGTTAAATAAGAGAGCCTGCAAACTGCTTTTACTTCCTCATAGACTTGTCAAAAGATAGAAAGCTCAGGAACTGTTCCAAATCATGGAATGGTAACAACAGAAAGAAGCTGGGTGACTCTAGTTCTAGTTCTCTGCCCGAGCAATGTAGCATGCCCCTTTTGCTGGTTCTGCAATTTTTTGTACTGATTTAGTACCCTTTGAAAGTGAATTTGCCTTCCATCATTATCAGGTAACCCACACTTGCTTTTGAAAGGTTTTCCTTGGTCACCTTTTAATTCTGTAATCTTTGGTTGTCAATCATTCAACCGATTGGGGAAAAGCTGCTTTTTATCTACTGTCAAGGGACCTCATTATTTTAATACATCTGTCCTATCCCTCTCCACCTTCTCTGCAGTAAAGTAGGTAATCCCAGCTTCAGTTTTTTCCTTGTAATACATAACTCATGTAACCATGTAATTTGTGGTCCTAATAAATCTTTTCTGCATTCCCTAAAGGCCTTTACATCCTTGCAGATTTTTGACTAGAAATGGTTGCAATAGTCCAAGTTGCTGCTGAACCAGGGTTTATTGTGGTTCATTCCTGATCTTGCTAATTGAAATTGGTGGGGACTTGAAAGCAGCATGTTTCTTTAACAGTTTGCCCGATAGTTTCAGATCAATTGGTAACAGAGCAGCTTGAGTAGTTCCTTTCTGTTGAAACCACTTGTCAATGCAGATCAACATCAAGTGTTCCAGAGAATGATTTGTGACCACAATATGACAGTTCATCCTTCTTCCCTGTCACCACTCCACTCCGTGTTTTCTCGTAACATAGACCATTTTTGGCTTATTGAGTCTATGCCAAATCGTAGTAATCCCAATCCACCAATAACTGCTGTTGTAACTACTGTCTCCACATTCCAATCAACTTCGCACACTGGCTTCTACCACTCACCGACACGAGGAAAATCTTTTGAAAGTAAGTGGTGAGTATCCAGAATGAGTTACCTGTTAGTGATGGGAGTAGCCATTTAACCTACTAATCCATGGTTGGGATATGGGAGGAAGCCAATGCACCCAGGAGAAACCTGTGTGGTCATGGAGAACATGTAAACTCCACACAGACAGCACTGGAGGTCATGATTAAATGTGGGCCACTGGAAATCCAAAGCCAAGTTTATTGTCATATGCACTAGTACATGTGTGCACAGGTACAGTGAAAAACTTACTTGCAGCAGCATCACAGGCACAACGTTTACAAGACAAACATATTATTCTGCGGCTCACAGCTGTGTCAGTGTGCTGCCTACACCCACTTCAACTTCCTCAAACATGAACAAAGGTTTGAGAATGTATCACTCAGTTTATGGTGCAATGTCTCAAGGCAAGTGAAGAGTAACAAGTTCATATCAAGTTGTGGTAAACTCATTTGAAAAGTCAGCTGCTTTAAATGGTCAAGTACAGAGTGGCCCGATCTATTATGTGTGACGATGCTTGCCTGCTATTAATGGAGGCAATGTGAGAATGCTAGTTATTCTAATGGGAACGGTTCATGGTCTATGTCCATCTTGTGCTCTTCCAGCTATTGTGGTTTTAAAAAAAAACAATAAACCATCTTTTGCTATCTTGGTCTACATGCTGGAGCCCCTATCCTGGGTATGCCATCTGTAGGAAGTGGTTCACAATGATCATCACCACTGCACAAGTAAATGGAGAAAGGCAATAAATACTGCCCTGTAGATATCTAAAATGTTGTCATTCCTTTGTCTCTGAGGACCTTCTGATATCACATTGTAGGGTTAATGAAAGACGTGATTTTCTGGGCTGTTGGTCTTGGCCAGGCACATCAGCTTCTATAGTACTTTCCTGTTCTGCACATAAAACATGTTGTCTTTGGAGCTTTGTTTTAATTTGAAGCATTACAGCACTTCAGTAACTTGCTTTTGGCTATGTAGCCTCTTTCGTAACCTTGGTTCATCACAAAATATACTTTGCTAATAGTGTGGTCACTATTTTTAAAAAAAAAGGAACACAACAGTCTCTTGCACAACAGTCTGATTGTGGTCAGGTATTCTTCTTTGGAAGTTACAAAGGACTAACGAATTGCCATAATGTCAGAGATCTCGCTGACCCCTGGAATTAAGTGCTTTGATTTTCTTTTAACATCCATTAAAGTATAAACTTGCACTGTGATAAGGACTCCAAAGATTCTCGAAACCATAAACTCTGGTTTCCTGGAGACACCAGAGACTGTAGATGCTGGAATCTGGAGCAACAAACAATCTGCTGGAGGGACTCAGCGGGTTGAGCAGCATCTGCGGGGTGGGGGGGGGCACAGGGGGTGGGGTGTTTTATACCAGCTATCTCCCCTCTTCTCTCTTAGTCCTGATGCAGGGTTTTAATCCGATTGATTTGACAATTCCTTCCTCCTCCTTCCCCCCACTCAACCTGCTGAGTTCCTCCAGCAGATTATTTATAACTGATTTTTATTGTCAATGGCTGATCCAAACCATGTGATTAATTTACAGTTCTCAATCTTTGGTTTCTGAATGTTGGATCTAAAAACCTTTTTCCTCTTGCCCTGATTTTGATCTCCTTCCATCTTGTTTAGGGGGTCTTCTAAATTGGAAGAAGCATGTGAAATGTATGGCAGGGCTGCTAACATGTTCAAGATGGCTAAGAACTGGAGTGGTGAGTATAGGTACCAAATGTCACAATTGTCTGTGTGTTGACCCCTTTCATAACTATATTTGTTCAGTTATTTGTAACAATGAATAAATAGCACATTTACTTCATGAGCCAAGGACTTGTATGCTTCTGAAAACCAAATTTGATGCAAGTGTACATGCTGAAATCCATAACCCTATAGCTACCAGGAGCTCTGGAAGGTAGCTTGTGATATTGGAGAAACTGCATGTTGGTAATTAGGATCGCTAGAAATTCACAACAAGGAAACAGGACGTTTGGCCCACATCCATGCCAGCCAAAAAGCTATCAATGTTGCAGTTCTTGGTTAGGCACATCAGGTACTTTATAAATATTATGAAGGTTTCTGCCTCCACCATTTGGGATGCAAATTCTAGACCTCCATTTTCTGGGGAGGAAGAAAAATTCTAACTCTATTCCTTCTCTGTAATCATACATCTGTGCCCCTCCAGGTTATTGACCCTTCTGAGTGGAATTCTCTCAGTCCTAGCCTATTACATGCCTGAATTAAATATACATGTATCGGGCAATGTTTGGTATGAACATCACCCAAAGGGTGGTCTGTATATGGAATGAGCTGCCAGAGGAAGTGGGTGAGGCAGGTACAATAAAATTTAAATAGGTTTATTATTGTCACATACACTGAGGTACGGTGAAAAACTTTGTTTTGCACGCCGTCCACACGGATAATTTCATCACGTCAGTACATTGAGGTAGTACGAGGGGAAAACCATAGCGGAATGCAGAACAAAATGTTACAGTTACAGAGAAAGTGTAGTGCAGGCAGACAATAAGGTACAAAGCCATAACAAAGTAGATTGAGGTCAAGAGTCTATCTTATTGTACTAGGGAACTATTCAATAGTCTTACAACAGCAGGATAGAAGCTGTCCTTGAGCCTGGTGGTATGTGCTTTCAGGCTTTTGTATTTTCTGCCTGATGGGAGAGGGGAGAAGAGAGAGTGTCTAGGGTGGCTTGGGTCTTTGATGCATTTAAAAGACACTTGGGCAGGTTCATGGATAGGAAAGATTTAAAGGGACATGGGCAAAAGGGTCTAGCTTCAATTGGTGGCATGGACAAGTTGGGCTGAAGGGCCTATTTCTGTGTCTTTCTCAATGTACAGTGCCTGTGTAGGTTGTCATTTGAATTTGGCATGATTCCATAACCCAAAAGAGCAATTAACTGAACAAAAAAACAGAATGCTGGAAGAACTCTGGACTGATGTCAGTCTTGACCTGAAATGTTGACTTACCTTTTGCCTCCACAGATGCTACTTTTTTTTTGTCGTAGGTTCCAGCATCTGCGGACTTTTGTCTGCAGGGCAGTTTAAGTAACCTGCTGCTTGTCTTCTATGCAGTAACAAGACAGCTTCCAACATAGCTCAGATTATGACAGCATTAGCAAAACACTTGCTCGAGTGCCTCTGCATTTGAATGCTACTGACTCCTCTCTGCAGGCTGACTTGGATCTATGGGGAAGGCAGATAGTGTGAAACCCAGTTGACAACCACATTAATCTGAAGCTGAGTTAGAAGCCTTTGAAAAATAGTCTGGTTAACACGGCCAGACTCATTTTGAATCTGTCTAGTGTGTGTGGACTGCATTGGCAATTATTCTCATGAGCATCATATGCAGCTGATACCCACTCATAATATTTTCTCTTTAGCCGCAGGCAATGCCTTCTGTGAGGCGGCTAAGCTCCACCTACACTTGCAGAGCAAACATGATGCAGCAACAAACTTTGTGGATGCTGGAAATGCCTTTAAGAAAGCTGATCCTCAAGGTAACTGTTTTAACTTGCAAATATTTGTAAAGAATGCAGAATAAGTTTTAAAAGTTCAAAATGTTTAAAATTGGCATTTTGGCTCTTGGGTACCTTTCAATAGTGGTTTTACAATGCATCAACGTGGAATCAATACCATTTGTATACTTGCTTTATGTAATGCAGATGTTATTATTTCAGCAATTTTAAAAGTCCCTTAATGAGGATGAATATTTTTGCAGACCGGTTGATTCCCTCACTTAATCAGTTAAAGCTGGCTTCTGTTTATTATATAGAAGTCAACCAACTGACCTGTCTAATCTACTGGAATGTAGATGCAATCCGAGTGAAAGAACATCAATATCATCTGTCTGTATGCTGGTGCAAATCTCCATACTGATTGAAATTCTGGTTGGCTGAAGTAGCAGCTGAGCTTGACAGTTGTGTAAATGGAATTGTGGTTCAACTTGGTTTCCCTTTTAAAATGCTCCACACTAAATTTTAGCCTCTCAATTGGAATAATATAAATTTGGATATCAATGTGGAAAAGTTGGTGGGTGCTCGTAGACTTGATAAAAGATGAAGTGAGCAGTAGGAAGGAATTGTCTTCACTTGGGAGGACAGGAGGTATCTCCAGTAAAGGTGGAGGTAAAAGTCAACAAGGAATAAAAATACTCCTGGTTATTACAATTAACCAGGAAGTAAGAGCTGGTGGCAAAGGTAATCCACTACTCGTGGGTCTTCAATTATCAACAATGTTTCAGAATTGGGAGTTTTGGAAGCAGCACTGAATGATCCAATATTGAATCAGCTGGCTCATGAGGGCAAATAGTTGTTTAAATTCTTCCCATGTAGAAATGAGAATGACAAAAAATAAATCTTGGATAATGAATCTCAAAGTGGCAGGAGAAATCCATTACTATGAGTAAATGGCTGAATTTAAATAGGCTTGTCTCTGACTTAACAGCAGAAGACCAGAAGGTCTGTATCCCAGGTTCTAAAATGAAGGCTGCACAGATAGTGCTTGTGTTAGTTAAGATCTTCCAAAATCCCCAAGATTCCTGAGTAGTCCCAGCAGAGTAGAAAGTAGCAATGTAACGATACAGCTGATGTCTTGCGTTACAATGGAACGGGGTTAATTAGTGACCTCGTGATAAGGTACCTCTAGGAATAGTGATTATTTTGTATGGTCGAAGGGGTGGAATTTAGTTGGAACCCAAGTCTTGAACTTCTGTGAAGTAAATTGTAGATTGAGGGTGAATTTGCTGAAGTAGATTAAAATATATTCGGCAGGTAAATGTGTAAACGTAAATGGATTGTGTATTCATTAAGAACTATTTTAAATAGTGAGAAAAGTGATCTATGTATGGTATTAGATTAGACTGAAGAAAAATTAGTTGACTGAGGGATTAGTAACATTAGTAAACCAGATGTGCAATGTGTAACAGAAATGGTGTGGATCCAAGGGTCTTGTAAAAGTGGTGAACTTGTCATTAAAGAATACAGGAGAAATTAAGGAGAACAGAAAAGCCTGCATCCCAGGATTTTAAGAAATTACAAAAGATAGTCAGAGTAAAAGTGACTTCCAAAATGCTGAAATAGTCTCATCAGATTAAAAGGCAGCACTGTAAGTGCAGTAAATTGCAGATGTGAATTCTGTGAGGAAGAATGTGGCATAATGTCACTGTACTTGATTGGTGTTATCATTGACTTGAGCAGTGCTAGCTCCAGTAAATCTTTTGGTCTCCGGGCTATGCACCAGAGGCATATCCTGGGGAAGCTTCAACATGTTGCAAAGTTGAGTAATGATCTCCTTAAATGGTTAGACATTTCTGATTACAATGGTCAATGTTAGTGGTGGTGGGTTGCAGGGAGGATGGTGGGATGTTATTATATTGCCCACAATTTGTGTCGGGTAGCAGAGTGATGTATCTAGTAGTACTGCTGCCTCACAGCCTCGGTGACACAGGTAGAATTCTTTATGTAGTTTGCCTGTTCTCTCTGTGACTGCGTGGGTTTACCCTGGGAAATTGGGTTTCCTCCCACGATTTTAAAAACCTGCTGGTTGGTGGGTTAATTGGCTGCTACAATTTGGCCTAGTGTGTAGGCGAGGGGTAGAATCTCGGAGTTGATGGGAATGTGGGGAGAACAAAATTCAAACTTTAAAAGATCAGGCAGAAATGGGTGTATTTTCTGTTTTTTAGTAGCCTAAAAGTTTTTTTTCACTAATTTAAAATTTTTTTTCACTAATTTAAAATTTTTTTTCCCTCCTTTTCAGAGGCCATTAATTGTTTGAACAGGGCTATAGAGATTTACACAGATATGGTAAGATACTGCCTAAGGAATTGTTGTGGGATAAACATCAACTGCATTGCTTGCATGTTTGGACATGCTTTCATTATCTAAGTGGTTTGCAATCATAAAGTCCACATCCCAAGTTCTGACTGATTTTTGTCAATCTCCCACTTTTAATCTTCTGTTTAACTTTCACAGGATAAACGCTAAATTCTTTGGGACTCAGCAGGGTGGATGCAGGAAGGATACTTCTCCTGGTTTAGAACCAGAGGTCACAGTCTTAGATAAGGAGTAGGACGTTTAGGACTGAGGTGGGGAGAAATTTCTTCAGAATTCTGTACCCGAGAGGACCATTGGTCATTGAGTTCATTCAAAACAGAAAACAAAAATCTTGGATATAAAGGACATCGAGGGATATGGGGGTAGTGCAGGGAAATAAAGCTGAGGTAGAAGATTAGCCATGATTTTGATAATTGGCAGGGCAGGCTTGATGAACCAGATGTTTTGCTCCTAATTATCTCCTCTTTATAGAACAATAGAACACTACAGCACAGAAAACAGGCCATTCAGCCCTTCTAGTCTGTGCTGAAACTTTAATCTGCAAGTCCCATTTACCTGCACCCAGTCCATAATCCTCCAGACCTCCCCCATCCATGTATCTATCCAGTTTATTATTAAAATTTAAGAGTGAGCCTGCATTTACATCAGATGGCAGCCCGTTCCACACTCCCACCACCTGACTGAAGAAGTTCTGCCTGAACCTTCCCCCTTTCACCCTAAAGCCATGTCCTCTTGTACTTATCTCTCCCAATCTTGGTGGAAAGAGCCTACTCGCATTAACTCTGTCTATACCCCTCATAATTTTGTAAACCTCTATCAAATCTCCCCTCATTCTTCTACGCTCCAAAGAATAAAGTCCTAACCTGTTCAATCTTTCCCTGTAACTCAACTCCTGAAGACCCGGCAACATTCTAGTAAATCTTCTCTACACTCTTTCAATCTTACTGATATCCTTCCTATAGTTAGATGACCAGAACTGCACACTATTCTCCAAATTTGGCCTCACCAATGTCTTATACAACCTCACCTGTGATCAAACTTGGCTACCTTGTCATTACAGGCGCTTCCAGATTTAAATGAAAATGTGAACTTGTAAACAATAGGCTGTCAAGTCCTAAGAGTCAATAAATTTTAGACTGATCTTCACTCCACTCTATTGTGTTGCTTTACTATCCAAAAAAGGCTTGAGTCTTTGACTTAAAAAATCAACAACCTGAGGAGTGGCAATCTGCTGTAATAGAGAACTTCTCTGCTTAAGAGTCCTTATCTTGAGATGCTGCCCCATAGTTGTGTTCTCCAGCAAAGGAAATGGCCTCCCAAGGCTACCTTGTCAAACTCTAATAATATTCTTTCAATGAGATCCACATGGTGGCTGTCATCTGGTCCATTGTGAATAGGTTGGCTTTTTGGAAAGGCAATTGCCCTCAATCCCACATTTTGGATATTTGTTCTTTTCTGGATGGAGTTTGTTGCATCTTGTCTTCTATTTTTTCCTACTAGTTTGTGATAAAGTTTGTGTTTGTGTTTAGGGCCGATTTACAATTGCAGCGAAACATCACATATCGATAGCAGAAATTTACGAGAGCGAGCTGGTGGACATCGAGAAAGTAGGTATCTGAGATGCAAGTGAGCTGGCTTCCTGCACGTTAAACTGAATTACCATGTAATTCTCAAATCTGTTCCTCCCAGGTGGTAACCGAGGTGTTTCCTTTCCCAAGGGGACAATGTGGGGTCTGGGGTTGATGTTCATTTGGCTGCTCCCTCCCTCCTGTATGCCTCTGGGTCTGTCTGTGATAGACGAGTCTGCCACATTCTCCTACTTGGAATCATTACCTTGCAGACAAAGTCAGGCTGTGTGTGACTAGTTTGTGGGATAGCTCCCCTCATTCAGACAGCAATTTCTGGATGTGGGTGAGGAGAACTTTGCAAGCTCAGCTGGGCTCAAAGTGACTCTACCCTGTCCAAGATTGATGCCTGGTGATTCATCTGGTCTTGATCATTTGTTTAGAAGGTAGCAGTAATGGTATAGCTGTGTGGCTGGCAGGTGTTAAGAGTCAATTTCATTGATGGGTCTACAGTTTCATATACACCAGACCAGATAAAGGTAGCAGACTTCCTCCCTGAAGGACACCAGATGGGTTTTTGCAGCAATCCAGTAGCTTGTGGTTGTCATTACTGAGTGTAATTATTTTTCCAGATTATTAACAGCTGCCTTGGTGCACTTTGAGCTCTAGTGTCTGGATTACTGGTTCAGCAATTTAACACTGTGCCCTGGTCTGGCTTGATGTGACTCCAGTCCTTTTAATCTGCTTGACTCTTATTGGCCTTTAGTCCTGGGGAAATTGAGGATGAATGGTAAACACCAGTGACCTCCACCTCCCTGTGAATCAATACATTGTGTTTGGTCCCTCATCTACAGTACCACTACTGTCCGGATGCCACAGTGTATGAAAAATCTTTGGATGCACTTAGTGCTGCTTATTTGCTGCATTTAATTCACTACGTAGTTTTCCACAGGTGCTGATCAAACAGCCTATATTTGTGCTTTCCTTAAATGTCTTAAGGAACTTCATTGATATGATTATAAAATGCTTCAAGAATTGATAGCTTAATGAAGTTTCTCCTTGAAGGGAGACAGATTTCTGTACCTTTGGCTGCTGATGGTGTAATTCTAGCAGTGATTCTATTACTAGAATCCGCAGGCCTGTAGTTTGATCAGAGGTGCCAATTTAAATCCAATTCTGACCGACACCTATGGATTTAAAGAAAAGATCCGTCTTGGTGACAATCAAACTATCTGATTATTGTAAAACACTATTTGATTCACTGTCTTTGTTCCCAGTTTGCCAATGAGGTTAACTCTCAACTGCCCTCTTAATTGTCTGAATAAAGATTTGGAGGTGTTCACTTAATATATTTATTGCCCAAATGCATTTTTAAAAAAAACAGGACAAGAGGTTTTTTATATATTCAAGGGGTGTTAGCTTCACAGGCTGAGCCAGCACTTAATTGCCCATCTCCAGCTGCATTGAAGGTTGTGTCCTGCTGACTTCTTGAATCACTGCAGTCCTTGAGGTGTGAGAATACCCACACTCGCAGGGAATTCCAGGATTTTGACCCAGTGACAGTGAAGGAACAGTAATACATTTCCAAGTCAGGATGGTGTGTGGCTTGGAGGGTTACTTCCAAGTGGTGGTGTTCCCCATGCTTTTGCTGCCCTTGTCCTTCTAGCTGGTGGAGGTTGTGGATTTGAAAGGTACTGTCTAAGGAGCCTTGGTGATGGGGCTGAGTTGAGTTTACAAAAATTGGAATTCAGTTTCAAAAATGTAGTCTTTTAATTTCATACTGTTCTAATTCTCCTGTGAAATGCAGTTTGTTACTGCAAAGATTCTCCTATGGCAATGTGTCAGTTCCCACCAAAAGCATTCATGGTGTGATTTTTATTTTTAGGCAATAGCACACTATGAACAGGCGGCAGGACTACTACAAGGGTGAAGAATCCAACAGGTTAGTAACACAATCACTATTTGCTTTATTGTAAATGGTTTGGAACCTATTTTCTGCACTTGTAGATCATCTGTAGTATTCCTCAATCTTTTGTGACTGCAGTTTGCCAAATAAAGCATTAGGGGCTGGTTACTTATTTCTCTTTTTTGCAATTTACTCAAATGCCAGGTATGTCTATTTAACTGACCCAAAGATCAAAGCAGGCTCGTGCTGTTCTTGTCTAGGTGCAGAACCTCTGTGGAATGCTCAATGTATTAAGCCTGTGGATTGTGTTTTACTCTGCAGTTCTGCGAATAAATGTTTGCTCAAAGTCGCCACATACGCTGCACAGCTGGAACAATATCCCAAAGCCATCGAAATATATGAACAGGTGAGTGTTTGGTTTCATCTGAGCAGTATGTCTCCCAGGTATTTAATCTTGGAAACTGGAACCAAGCAATTTTCAGTCTGGGCAGAGAACTGCTATGGTGATCTGGTGGGTAGGTGCTTTGATAACACACTAGGGATGCAAGCTAGATCCCATGTTAACTGGTATTGAGGCCGAGGTCAGACACTTGCATTGAGCATATTGTTCCAATTGGTTAAGTGATGGCTGCTTTGTGTCCAAATTCCATTGTTTTCATCTCACTGAATACCCCAAGGTGCATCTATCAGTCTTGGATTGGAAATTTTCAATCAAGCCCTTGGTCAGACTTCCAAACAAATATAATGTGCATCCTGAACTGCTTGGCTATAAATTTGGTCTGTCCTCATCTGAATTCCTTTTCTCCTTCCACCAGAGGTACCAGTTTTACTCTCCACCCAAGCCACACATAATCTCAAATCTCTCTTGATTCAAAGGAAGACCTTACTCTGGAATCAGTAATTTATCCCCTTTGTCCCAGTTGGTCTCAGAAAATGGAGCATGAATAATTACTTGCATTCCCACTCCTGATCACTCCTCTGACCCATGCTGCAATTCCTCCTGTGAATGATGAATAAGGATAAACCATCTAAATGCTTGCTGTCCACTCTCCAGCCAGCTTGATTGAGCTACCCAAGCATGGATGACATCTTTGAAATGCAAACTAATGAAAGGTTTAGGCAAAGTCGATAGTTGGGTGGGTGGTGGAGGAAAGAGAACCAAATGTCCTGAAGTTCAAGGTTTGTCAATGACCCCACCCTTTTGCTTTCCAAATTGCAGAGCTAACTTTTTGTATTCAGTCCCATAACCTGAGCACTCATCCCCAATTGGCTTTTGAGTGGCACACTTGGCCATTCTGATTGCTTACGGCTTGATCATATCGCCATGGTTTCAGAGGGGCCATAATGGGGGAGGTCAAATTTCCTTTTCTAAACGATATTGGTGAGCCAGATTTTTAAGACCAGTAGTTTCTGTCACCATGGTTGATACCAGCTATTCATTACAGATTCAATTACCTGTCATTAGTCCAGCCTGTTTTACCAGTCCAGTAATGTAGGTGC
The DNA here is from genome assembly GCF_009764475.1 of Pristis pectinata. Classification (NCBI taxonomy): domain Eukaryota; kingdom Metazoa; phylum Chordata; class Chondrichthyes; order Rhinopristiformes; family Pristidae; genus Pristis; species Pristis pectinata. The sequence continues at coordinate 4,381,347 of NC_067439.1, read as the reverse complement.
TATACTGCTGTGCCTCATAACTAGATAGTTTGAGTTAAGAACTGTTTTTGTCAAAGTAGAAGTTAATGTTCCATTGGTGTCCTTGCATTTCCACCCCCCACCACCCACCCAATTTGCAGCACTTTTGTTGCTTTTTGTTCTATAGCTGACTAGCCAATCCTTGGTACTTAATATTACATAAATATGTAATGCTTGGCTGAGGTCAATATGAAATAAGTGCTTTTTCTTTCTTTTAAAAAAAAATTGTGCATTCAGGTGGTGTCTAGCAGAAGTGGGTGTCATGGGCATTAACTTTTCCTGCCCCATTTCCTCTTCTGGCTGTAAAGTAGGCTAGAAGTTGATGTCTCTGGATTGTCAGTACTTTGTAATGTATTCTAACTTTCCCACTACTTTCTCCAGCTTGTTGCGGTCGTATGAAATTTGTCATATTACTGGTCTTTACCTCTTGTTCTCTCTGTTTGCAATTTGTGTGTACTTAGGGCTTAATTCTTTTAGTGAATTTGTGCTTTTGTGCACCACAGGTGGGCACGACTGCCATGGACAGCCCACTACTCAAGTACAGTGCGAAAGAATACTTCTTCAAAGCTGCTCTCTGCCATTTCTGTGTCGACATGTTAAATGCTAAGGTACATGAGTGCTGGAAAAGTTTGTCTGTTTGATTGCAGCATGGTGGTGCAGTTATTAGAACTGCTGTCTCTCAGCTCCGGTGACCCTCGGGTTCAATCTGACTTCTGGTGCTGTTTGTGGATGGCAGCATCCATCATTAAGGACCCTCGCCATCCGGAACATGCTTGCTTCTCATTACTACCATTAGGGAGGAGGTGCAGGAGCCTGAAGACTCTCGCTCAACGTTTTAGGAACAGCTTCTTCCCCTCTGCCATCAGATTTCTGAACGGTCAATGAACACTATCTTGTTCCTCTTTTGCACTTTGTTTATATTTTTGTAACTTGTAAGTTTTATGTCTTGCACTGCTGCAAAACAACAAATTTCACAACGTGTCAGTGATGAGAAACCTGATTCTGATTCTCTGCGACTGTGTGGGGTTTTCTCCCACATCCCAAAGACATCAGCCACTGTAAATTGCCCCTAGTGGGTATGTGAGTGGTAGGATCTGGGTAGAGTTGATGGGAATGTGAGGAAAATAAACTGAAGATTGGTGTAGATGAGTGCCTAATGGTCAGTGTGGACTCAGTGCTGTGTGATTCTACGACCAATATTTTTACTGAGTTATTTAGGACTGATTCATTATGAAGCAAGGTAGTGACTTGGTTTACTTCACCTAGTGGAACATCCATTCGCTTTTGTACCTTTTTTGAATCACTGTTCTAGATTCTGGGCTGATTCTAGACTGATGCAGCACTCGATGCTGATTTTTTTTTAACAGTAGCAAGTCCACAACACACTATACCTCTGGAGTTTGCATGAGATTTAACTAGAGATGCTAATCATAAGATGTGGGTGTTTCTGGCAAGGCCAGGATTTGTTGATGATTATTTTGAGCTGGTGGTAGTTAGTGTGAGGAAAATTGCAATCAATGCAATCTTTTTTTTTTCTCAAATTTATGAGCAGTCCTTCAACAAAAATCCCAAGCAGAAACCTGGTAGCAATGTTGACACCCACCAAAGAGTAGTCCATCACAGAATTTGGCCTATTCCCATTGAAAAGACCAAAGTTTTGATTGAGGAAGGTAGTGACTTGGTTTACTTCAACTAATGGAACGTTCATTCGCTTTTGTACCTTTTTTTTTAATCACTGTTCTAGATTCTGTCTTTTTAAAATCTCATAAGAATAGCTTTCATCCAGAAATGTTTCTCATTTTGCAGTTGGCGGTGACCAAGTATGAAGAAATGTTCCCTGCCTTCTCAGATTCCAGGGAGTGTAAACTAGTTAAGAAACTCCTGGATGCTTTTGAAGACCAGAATGTTGACGGCTATACTGACGCAGTAAGTGTCTGAGATAGCAATCAAACTAAATGTAATATTTCCATTGTACCAAGTGACTTGCACAAATAGTGAAAATGAGAAATACAGCAAGTACTAGAAATATTCAACAAGTCAGGCAGCATCTGTGGGGGAATGAAAACTGTGAGTGTTTGTGTTGGGTACTCCTCACCTGACTTGAAATGTTATCTCTGTAGAACGTTCCCAGAAATTTATTTTTGAAACCTCTGACAGCAGTGTCTGAAATGGGAATAAACTAGTTTGGTTAAAGTAGTTGGTGGAGATTCCTTCAGAAATGTACTAAGGAAGTTGGATCACTTACGCTTATCACAAAACATCTATCCACTCCACACCCACATGATTGGTTAGTGGGTGAAAGCACTGCTGCCTCCAGAGTGCTTCACAGAAGATGTGATCAGTATCGTGATAGGAAAAAGATGACAGCTAATTTTATAAGCACATGCTCCAGAAACAGCAGTGTTAGCAACCAGGTAATGTGGTGCAACTATTTGACAGAAGGCTGGGGATAACATGCCTGCACTCAAAACAATAGGTTTAATGTGGCAATGCAAGTAGATAGTGGTAGAGAAGGCACTAGGAGCATAGAGTATAAGGGTCAGGAAGTCATGTTGCAGTTGAATAAAACTTTGGTAAGGCTACACTTGGAGTATTGTGTGCCATTCTGGTTGCCCCATTACAGGAAAGATGTGGAGGCTTTGGAAAGGGTTCAGAAGTTTACCAGGATGCTGCCTGGATTAGAGGGTATTAGCTATAAAGAAAAGTTGGACAAACTTGGATTGTTTTCTCTGGATCATTTGTGGCTGAGGGGAGACCCAATAATGAATTATAAAATTATGAGAGGTATAGATAGGGTAGTTAGTCAGAATCTGTTTTCCCCAGGGTACAAATCTCACATATTAAAGGACATAGATTTAAGGTGTGTGTGGGGGGGGGGGGGGGGGGGGGGGGGGGGGGGGGGGGGGGGGGGGGGGGGGGGGGGGGGGGGGGGGGGGGGGGGGGGGGGGGGGGGGGGGGGGGGGGGGGGGGCGGGAAGGGTAGTTTTTTTCCTACAGGATAGTAGATGCTTGGAATGCACTGTCTGGTATGGGAGTGGAAGCAGACATGACAGAGGCATTTGAGAGACTTCTAGACAGGTACATAAATATGCAGGAAATGGAGGGATATGGATAATGTGCTGGCAGAAAGGATTAGTTTAATTTGGTATCATGGTCTGCACTGACATCATGGGCCAAAGGGCCTGTTCCTGTTCCCATTGGAAAATGTGCTGTCTCTGACACCATGCCACACATTGTCAGTCGTAAAATGATGTCTACCTGGGTTTGTGTGTTCAAGTCTCTGGTTGGGACTTGAATCTACATCCTTGCAGGCAACCTGTCTGAGTCGGTGCTCTGGTGGATATCGTGATGAGAAATTCTGTTTGAAACCAGCTATTTCTCCTTGCAGGTGAAGGAGTATGATTCCATCTCACGGTTGGACCAGTGGTTGACGACAATGTTGCTGCGAATCAAGAAGACCATTCAGGCAGAAGAGAATGACCTGCGTTAAAGGCAGAAATGTTCATGTATTAGTAACAACCTCTGATCAAAATTCAACTGGCTGTGGGGGAGGGAGGAGGGAGGGACGGAAACAGATGGTTTTTGATTTAAAAAGAAATCTGCAAATTGAAAAGTGAAGCATTCCAGAAATGGAAGTGTTTGAACATTTCTTGCATTTATTTAAGATAAATTTTCTGCTTGCAGATTGGACTGTAATGAGCTGTAATTTTTGAAGCAAATCTGTAAACCATAAATTAACCCCAACCACCCTTTCATTTCCTATATTCTTGCAAGAGTTCTATGTATAAATGCAATTTGCCCATTATATTTATGGCATTAACTTGATATTATAACTGTAGCTATTTAAATAATCCAGGGTATAGCATGAAGATTGGGAGAGATTGTCTTGTTTGCTCCACTCAGTTTGTCATCCTGCATTTCACTAGTTGGCCTGCTGTTAGCTGTCCAGCAGTTGCTGCTGAAAATACAAGACTTGATTAAGGGCCACATCAGCCTTGCTTATGGTGCCTACTGCAGATGAATAGCTGTCTGTTGCTGTCTTGGGTTTGCTTGCATTCCTCACTGGGATCAGTTAACCCCAGAAAGTAAGCTAATAGTTTCATTAGGAGGACGGGGGGGGGGGGGGGGGGGGGGGGGTGGTTTGGGGGCAGGGTGGGTGCAAGTAGGAAGAAGGGTTTTGGAATGTGTTATACTAATAGGTAGTGTTTTAACCTGAATTTTCCTGTTTGCTTCTTGGAGCATCACTTGTACACTTAAGTTATTTTGGGAAGGATTTACAGTAGCACTTATTATGGGAATGTGGACATGCACACCTTTGTCTAAACAGGCCAACTGAGAGTAATGGATACTGACTGCATGGTTAGTCATCTGAGAGGGAGGTTGTTCTTGTGTGTGGTTACAAGCTGAACTAGTTGCACCTATGTATAAATACATAAATATTATCATTTTTAGATCTGAATAAATAATGCAAGTTGTACCACCTTGTGTAGTTTTGGAGTGTTTCATTCTCTCTGTAGAAGTGAGCATCACTGCAAGACCAGTTATTGAAAATCAAAACTGCAGATCCTGGAAATTTGGCATGCAACCATTTTGTCAGCTGAGTTACAGTTCCAAATATCAAAGACCATCCTTTCCCACCCCAATCACAAACTGCCTTTAGTTCTTTCTAAAAGCAAATAAACTGCCTTTACATTTAGTTCTGACCCAGTGTCGGAACTATACATTAGACAGTGTGGTGTGAGGTGGACTCGTCATAATTTATTTACTTTTCCTTTTTACAAGAAATGGAGTTTAGATATTTCTTAGCATCCTTGCATCAACATCATTTCTCTTGAGCACCAGATCTTCAGAACAGCTTGTAAGCACCTGTGAGGCTAAATTGTGATCAAAGGCTTGGTCAAAATGAATCTTAAGGGTCAGAAATAATGGCACAAGGTGCCGTCAAGCCTGCACCAGTTCCAAGCACAGCACTCCTGTAAGCCCCACTTACCCAGTTCTGTCTATAGTCCTGCAAGTTATTTTCTTGTGACTATCTAATACTTTCAAAGACTTTGAGCATCCACTTCCTTGACATATCCTACCACTTCATGCACATGTAAACCCAGATCCCTCTGCTCCTTGGGAACTGTGCCATTTAATCTCTCTCTCCTACACACTATATCACTTTGCATGTGTTAAATTTCACCTGTCTCCTTCCTGTCCACTCAGCCAGCTTATCAGTGTCCTGGTGTAGATGGAGGATAAAAAGACAAGTTTGGGGACGAAATTTTAGGGCTAGGGCAGGTGAGGGGATGATCAGATGTGAAGGTTGAAAGGCTTCGAGAAGTTCCAGATCTTGGAGCTGTTGGGAAAACTTGGGATGAACATTTCTAAAGGGGGGGAAGCAACAATGTAGGTCAAAGCATAAAGGTGAATGGGGCTTGGAAGGGTAGGACAAAACTTGTGATTCAATGTTCTGCCACCCAGCTAAAAGGGTGTTGGAATAGTCATCTAGTGGCAACTTGAGTTTTATAGGGTACTACAGCACAGAAACAGGCCCTTTGGCCCTCCTAGTCCATGCCAACCTGATCTTCTGCCTACTCCCATCTACCTGCACCTGGACCATATTCCTCCAAACCCCTCGCATCTATGTACCTATCCAAACCTCTCTCAAATGCTCTCAGATTCCCCTTAAATATTTCACCTTTTGTCCGAAACCTATGAAATCTAGCTCTAGTCTCACCCAACCTGAGGGGAAAAAGCCTGCATGCATTCACCCTATCTATACCCCTCATAATTTTACAAAATATAAGATCTCCCCTCATTCTCTTGTGCTCCAGGGAATAAAGTCCTAACCTATTTCAACCTACCCCTGTAACTCAGGTCCTCAAGTCCTGGCAATGTCCTTGTAAATTTTCTGTGCACTCCTTCAAGCTTATTGATATCTTTTCTGTAGGTAGGTGACCAGAACCACATGAACCTCTAAATTTGGCATCACCAACATCTTACACAACTTCAACATGACATCCCAACTCCTGTACTCAATGCCCTGATTTATGAAGGCCAATGTGCCAAAAGCTCTCTTTACAACACTATCTACCTGTGATGACACTTTCAAGGAATTATGGACATGTATTCCCAGCTCCTTCTGTTCTACTGTACACCTCAGAGCCTAACCACTCACTGTGTAAGTCCTACCCTGATTTGTCCTCAAAGTGCAACACCTCACATTTGTCTGTATTAAATTCCATCTGCCATTTTTCAGCCCATTTTTTCAGCTGGTCAAGATTACGCTGCAAGCTTTGATAGCCTTCCTCGCTGTCCACTATGGCCCCAATCTTGGTGTCATCTGCAAATTTGCTGATGCAGTTTACCACATTATCAACTAAATCATGAATATAGATGATAATTATGGGCCTAGCACTAATCCCTGCAGCACACCACTAGTCACAGGCCTCCAGTCAGAGCGACAACCATCTACTACTACTCTGGCTTCTCCCACTACGCCAATGTTGAATCCAATTGGCTACTTCATCCTGAATGCCAAGCAACTTAATCTTCTGGACCAGCCTCCCATGCAGGACTTTGTCAAAGGCCTTGCTAAGGTCCATGTAGACAATGCCCACGCCTTTCCTTCATTAACCTTCCTTTAGTGGTGTGAGAAGAGTCATGAGCAAGCTCGCATGATTATTTATTACCACTTGCACATTGCTTGATTTTGTGTAATCCAATTTAAATAGTTTAATAATCACCAGTACACTAGGTGTATAAATGCCAATTCTTGCATATTTCCTGGCAACGCTCAGGTGTGGCTAATGTTTCTAACAGGTGTAAATGTTTAATTTTGTTTATTGGCATTTGAGATCCAAACTGTATTAACATTCAGCTTGCATGAACAGAGGGGGGATGAATTTTCTACCACTTTGTAAATGATGAAAAGCTGGAAATTATAGAAACAATACACAGAATTCTGTTTGTATAGATCATTAAAATATCATGGACAGATACTAACAATGAAAATGGTTAAACTTATGGGATCTGGTGCTTATAGTTGACAGACTGGAATACAGTAGAAGTTATAGCTTTACAATTCACTTCAATTCCACGTCCCACTCCCACACTGACATGTCTGTCCACGGCCTCCTCTACTGCCACGTTGAGGTCAGGTGCAGGTTGGAGGAACAACACCTCATATTCTGCCTTGGTAGTCTCCACCTGACGACCTCAACATTGATTTCTCTAACTTCCGGTAACCTCTCCCCTCTTCCCCCCCCCCTTTTGTTTTCCCTCATTCCTGAGGCCCCTTCACCCCATTTCCTTCCCTCTCCCCCACCCTCATGACCTGCCCATCTATTCCCCACATCCTTCCCTTTATTCTATGGTCTACTATCCTCTCCTACCGGATTCCTCCTTCTTCAGCCCTTTGCCTCTTCTACCCATCATCTCTCAGCTTCTTACATCCCTCCCCTCCCCCACCCACGTACCTTCCCCCTCTCACCCAGACTCACCTATCTCCTGCCAGCCTGCGCTCCTCCCCCTCCCCAACCTCCTTATTCTGGCTTCTGCCCTCTTCCTTTCCAGTCCTGATGAACATCGACAGTTTATTTCCCTCCATAGGTGTTGCCTGACCTGCTGAGTTCCTCCAGCATTTTGTGAGTATAGCTTTACAAAGCCTTGGTTAGACACCACACCTTGTAATATCTACATCTTTCCATCTTGGAGAAAGTACAGCCTATCCTTACTGAAATAATATGTAGATTCTGAGGACTAAATTGAGGAGAGATTAGACAAATTGGCAATATATTTCCATTTTATCAGCTTGTTGTGCAAAACAGCTACATAAATGCAATCTTTAACTGCTGGATTTAGATTAATGGGAGAAAATAATTGGTTTTAAATGTTGGATATTAGGTTTGCTTTGCCAATACTGCAGGAAGCTTTTGTTTTACTAATTTGGCACCATTTACAGAAATCACCAGCTCTATGATCTGGTTAACACATAGTTGACACACCAATGCAGTATTGAGGGAGTGCTGCTCTATCTGAAGTGCCATCTTTCAGATGCAACCTGTTTCGTACATTGCAGAATGAGACTGTAAACTGTTTATGGATATCCTGAGATGGCACGAGAGGTTCTTTAGAAATACAACGTGATCTTTGATCAACTGATAAGCAAAGATAGCTGAAAAATTCAAAACATCCAATGCTGACAATGAGCAAGATAACAAGTACTGGAAATATTCACCAGGTGAGGCAGCATTCTATGGAGAGAAAAACAGAATGTTTTAATTGATTATTTGTTAGATCCATGGTTAGAAAAAGACTAATTCTATCTAGAAAAAGGAATCTAATTGTTAAAAATCTGAAATTTTCAATGAGTTCTTTAAAATAGCATTATTTAACTTAAAAGTTTAAAACTTTTAAGAACTTTAAAAACTTTTAAAAACTTTTTAGATTCCTGGTGGAATCTAGTGAATTTCTCGATAAATCGTCTAATGTGGATTTTATCTGATGTTTTTGCATGTATTTATTAATATTAAGAGGTAAATGTTAAGCTGAATAAAAACAAGCCACCATCTTTAATAGGGGCAAGCATTACTTCATTTTAAGGCGACGACTACCAACACGAGGCCATCTTTGTTAGGGGCAAACGGCCCTTGGTAACGTCATGTTAAGGCGTTCCCCTTGCGGTGGAGGTCCCCCGAGTGTAAGTAGGCTGCGGATGTGCCCGAGCTGTGAGATGCTCCCGTAATGGAAGGGCCGCCGAGGAGTCTCTGTGGCTCTTGCCCCTTTGTGGAGGACAGTTTCAGCCGTCTCTCCTCGCAGAGCAACATCTACGGTCTCAGTGCCTTCCCTAAGCCGAAGGGGGGTTGCGACCTGCTGACTGCCACCCTTAAAGGGAAGGTCATCTGCTTCAGGTACCAGAACCTCCGACAGAAAATCAGGCCTGTGGCCAAGGAGGTGCAGTTCACCTACATCCCAGGTAATGGTCCGGTCTGCCGCACTCTGCACCCCCCTGCCCACCCAGTAAGGCTGCTTACCAGTGGATTCCCAGTCCAATCAATGGATTCCCAGTCACTTGTGGTCCTGCCATTGGATTCCTAGTCCCACCAGTAGATTCCCAGTCACTTGTGGTCCTGTCCCCAGATTCCTAGTCCCACCAGTAGATTCCCAGTCACTTGTGGTCCTGTCCCCAGATTCCTAGTCCCACCAGTAGATTCCCAGTCACTTGTGGTCCTGTCCCCAGATTCCCAGTCCCACCAGTAGATTCCCAGTCACTTGTGGTCCTGTCCCCAGATTCCTAGTCCCACCAGTAGATTCCCAGTCACTTGTGGTCCTGCCATTGGATTCCCAGTCCCACCAGTAGATTCCCAGTCACTTGTGGTCCTGTCCCTAGATTTCTAGTCCCACCAGTGGAGTCCAAATTACTTGTCCTGCCATTGGATTCCTAGTCCCACCAGTAGATTCCCAGTCACTTGTGGTCCTGCCATCAGACTTCTAGTCCCACCAGTAGATTCCCAAACTCATTAATAGTTTACGCTTGTGGTCCTGTCCCCAGAATCCCCTGTCCCACTGGATTCCCAATCCCATCATAGGACTCCCAGAGGATTCCACTTGTAGCCCCATCACCAGATTCCCAGGACCTCCTAATCCTAATGATTAATTTATTTTTCTTCTACCCTACCCACCCAGTCTCATCACTGAACTCCCTGTCTCATTAGTAGATTCCCGTTTTCTCCAAATCCTATCAGTGGATTTAAATCCTCAGATGAAGGGTCTCAACTCGAAATGTCGACTCTCCATTTCCCTCCTGACCTGTTGAGTTCCTCCAGGATTTTGTGTGTTGCCGCAGTGGATTTAAGTTGCAGGATTGAGTTCCTATCCTCTCTCGCCAATGGAATCCAAACTCCCCAGTACGATCACTCTGGTTCATGCCCAGTCTGCGAGCTACTTTGTACTCCCATCTGCATTGGACCCATGTAGCTTGTGTCCAGTTACTATAGTTTACCACAGACATCAACACTAATCTGCACATTGATTATTATTATTGTAATTACAATTGTGTGTGCCATCTTAATCCATCCAAAGGAACCCTAACAGCCTCCCATTTTTCCAGTGAAAGATCATCACCCGAAACATCCTACTTTTCTCTCCACAGATGCTGTCTGACTTGCTGAGCATTCCCAATATTCTCCATTTTATCTTCCAGTGTAAGATCTTATTGCTTCTTAAATGTTCCAGGGATTTTGTTTCCACATCTATATCTGGAGTTATTCCACATGTCAATATATTTTGTATGAAGAATTCTTTAATATTCTAAGTAATGTTTACTAATTTGAACCATGGTTACTGTTCCTGCTGGTTATTTAAGCGAAGTTCATTTTTTCCCTACTCTCATTAATCTTGCAGACAGTGGTGGGTTTCTCCTCCCTTTCGGGTTTTGATATTGTGGTTGGATTTGTGGCTCCTGTCTGCCTGGGAGAGCTTCCTGGCTCTTCGACTAATGCTGTGGGATTTTCTGGGTCCATCTGAGAAAAAGAGAGGTGAAAAGAGAAGAGAGATTTGATTTCTATTGCACTTTCCATGATCTATGGACATTCTGAAATGCTTGGGTATGTTTTGGAGTGTAGTCTCCATTGCATTATAGAAGACATGGAAACCAATTTTGTGTACATTCAGTTCCCACAAGCATCAGTGAGGCAGTGGGTGGCACAGTGCTGTAGCTGTGCCTCGGAGCTCCAGTGACCCAGGTACAGTTCTGACTTCCAGTACTGTCAGTGTGGAGTTTGCATGTTCTCCTCTTGACCATGGGGGTTTCCTCCAGGACCTCTGATTTCTTCCCACATCCAAAGAGGTGAGAATGTGGGGCGAACAAAAAACATTGTACTGGTGTAGGAGGGTGCTTAATAGTCAGCATGGACTCAGTGGGCAGAAGGGTCTGCGACACGGGTCGGTAGGTTAATTGGTTCACTGTAAATTATAAGTGAGTGGTAGAGTCTGGGGGGAGTTAGAAACATAGAAACGTAGAAAACCTACAGCACAATACAGGCCCTTCGGCCCACAGAGTTATGCTGAACATGTCCCTACCTTAGTAATTACTAGGCTTACCCATAGCCCTCTATTTTTCTAAGCTCCATTTACCTATCCAAAAGTCTCAAAAGACCCTATCGTATCCGCCTCCACCACCGTTGCTGGCAGCCCATTCCATGCACTCACCACTCTCTAAGTAAGAAACTTACCCCTGACATCTCTTCTGTACCTACTCCCCAGCACCTTAAACCTGTGTCCTCTTGTGGCAACCATTCCAGCCCTGGGGAAAAGCCTCTGATGATCAATGCCTCTCATCATCTTATACACCTCTATCAGGTCACCTCTCATCCTCCATCGCTCCAAGGAGAAAAGGCCGAGTTCACTCAACCTGTTTTCATAAAGCATACTCCCCAATCCAGGCAACATCCTTGTAAATCTCTTCTGCGCCCTTTCTATGGTTGATGGTAATGTGGGGGCAAATAAAAGTGAATTAGTGTAAATGGTGTTTGGGGGAAATAAAATGGTGCTTGACGGTCGGTTTAGACGGTGGCACAAAGTGCCAACTTCCATGCTGTTTGCAGTTGACCAGATCATCTATTTTAGGTGCTGGAGCAACACAAAAGCTGCTGGAGGAACTCAGCAGGTCAAGCACCATCTAGGGAGGGAAATGGACAGTCGATGTTTCGGGTCGAGACCCTGCATCTGGACTGGAAGGAAAGGGGGAGATGGCCGGTATAAAGAGGGGGAGGGAAGGGGTGGAGCAAGAGCTGGCAGGTGATAGGTGGATCCAGGTGAGGAGGGTGATAGGTGAATGAGGGCAGGAATGATGTCAGAAGTGGGGGAGGTGTTTTAGCTGCTGCTTGGGAGATAATTATAGCCCCTGATATCAGAATTAGATTTATTATCACTGAATTATGACGTGAAATTTGTTGTTTAGTGGCAACAGTAGAGTGCAAGGGTGTAAAATTACTATAAATTACAAAGATAAGTAAATAGTGCAAAAAAAAGAATAACGAGGTAGTGTTCATGGATCAGGGAGGACAGCCCAGCCTTGCATCCATCCAAGAGGCCCATGAATCCTTGGTTTGTCTTTGACCAACCGTGCAGCACCCTCTCTGCACAGGGAGCCTCGGCCTGGATTTTTGTGCTCCAGTCTCTGGAGTGGGACTTGAACCCACAGCCTTCTGAGCCAAAGGTGACCAAGTACCCCGCTGGACTGTGGCTGAGAGCAGGTCCGGGGGATGTCACAGAGTCTGGAGGTTCAAGGAGTAAGTGCGTGAGATGCAGCCTAATTAGTAACCTGGAGAGTGAAGGGGCTGGCAAGTGAGTGGGAGCTTCACGGTGCTTATCTGAGAATGTCTTCTTTCTGCTTCCTCACCTCCTTACAGTTGATGCAGAGATCGTGTCCATTGATGCTTTCAACAAATCACCCCCAAAAAGAGGTCTAGTCGTGGGAATAACCTTTATTAAGGTGAGGTCACTTGGACTGGTTAAAGGGTCATTAGAAATGCAAGGCTTTATTTAGAAAAAAGTTAGAAGTTCCCTTGCTGTTGCTTCATTTGTGATCTTTCTCAGCCAGCCTCCATGAAGTGTCGGGAGAGTGCCGCAGTGTCGAGGGTATCTGATGCTACCCTGGCCCCATCTGTCATCTTCGATGGCGACTTAAGATCCCAAGGCCATTACATAAGAACATAAGAATTAGGAGCAGGGGTAGGCCATTTGGCCTGTCGAGCCTTCTCTGCCATGCAATAAGGCTCCGCCCCACCTTCCTGCCTTTTCCGCATAACCCTTAATTCCTCTACTATGTAAAAATCTATCTAACTGTGTCTTAAATATATTTAATGACATAGCCTCTACTGCTTGCCTGGGCAGAGAATTCCACAGATTCACTACTCTCTGGGAAAAGCAGTTCCTCCTCATCTCCATCCTAAATCTGCTCCCCCGAATCTTGAGGCTATGTCCCCTAGTTCTGGTCTCACCTACCAGTGGAACCAACTTTCCTGCCTCTATGTTATCTGTCCCTTTCATAATTTTGTATGTATCTAGAAGATCCCCTCTCATTCTTCTGAATTCCAGCGAGTATAGTCCCAGGCGACTCAATCTCTCCTCATAGGCTAACCCCCTCATCTCAGGAATCAACCTGGTGAACCTCCTCTACACCGTCTCCAAAGCCAGTATACCTTTCCTCAAGTATGGAGACCAGAACTGCACGCAGTACTCCAGGTGTGGCCTCACTATGTTCAAGAAGAGCATTGGGACTCTTCCCAAGCAACATTTATCCCTAAATCAAATGATTCCAGAGGGGAAACAAAGAAAGCCTTGCATTTCTATAACACCTTTCCCATCTCTTTTCAGAGTTTTACAGTCAGTGAAAATGAAGATGTCCTTCCTCCTCTTCCCACTGTCCAGGGACTCGAGCAGTCATTCCAAGTGAAGCAGAGACTCGCTTGTACTTATTTCAAGCTAGTCCACTGCGTTCAGTGTTTACACCGTGGCCTCCTCTACATTGGAGAAACCAGATACAGATTGGGTGATTGTTTTGTGGAACATCTGCATTCAGTCCACAGGAGAGACTGTGAGCTCCCTGTTACTTGCCACCGTAATTCCTTATCCTGCTCCCACTCTGACCTGTCTGTGTGTGGCCTCCTGAGGCCCAACGTAAGCTTGAGGAACGGCACCTAATCTTCCATCTGGGCACATTGCATCCTTCAGGGCTCAATGCCAAGTCCTCCAACTTTAGGTAACTCACTCTTTCTTTCTGTCTCTATCATAATTGCCCATTTCTACCTATCCTCATTTTGGCTCAGTTTCTCTTTTTCTCCTAGTATAGTTGGGCTTCCCACCACTCAAGACCCTGCTATTAACATATAATGTACTTCTAACTGCCCCCCTTCATTAACCCATTTGGTCTCACTATCAGAGATATTCCCTTTGTTTTATCCAACCCTTCCCCACCTTCTCTCCTATTAAAAACTAACTTGCTTTTTCTCTCTTTTCCAATTTTGTCAAAGGGTCCCGGACCTGAAACGTTCACTGTTTCTCTTTCCACACACGCTGCCTGACCTGCTGAGTGTTTGCAGCATTTTCTGATTTTATTTCTGCTTCTTTTGAATTTTAGCCGCTGTTGCAATGTTGGAAATGTCGGCACGGTAGTGTAGGGTTAGCACAACGCTATTACAGTGCCAGCGACCCGGGTTCAATTCCGGCCGCTGTCTGTAAGGAGTTTGTACATTCTCCCCGTGTGTCTGCGTGGGTCTCCTCCGGTTTCCTCCCACATTCCAAAGACGTACTGGTTAGGAAGGTGTGGGCATGCTATGTTGGCGCCAGAAGAGTGGTGACACTTGCGGGCTGCCCCCAGCACATTCTCAGTAATGCTAAAAGAAGCATTTCACTGTGTGTTTCGATGTACATGTGACTAATAAATAAATGTCTTATTTTATCTTAAACACTGGAGTTCTGCCTGAGTGAAGGGCTGGGCTTCATGTCAATGAATTAACATTGCGGTGTGTTCGTCCTCAGGACTCTGGGGATAAGGCAAGTCCATTTCTCAACATTTACTGTGACTACGAGCCGGGATCGGAGTATAACTTGGACTCTATAGCACGTGAGTAAATGATAGAAAAGGGTTATTTTGTCATAATTGGTTGAACTCATTCAAGATTGCTTCACTTGTTCCCAATACCTTGGTCCAACAGAGCTTTGGTTAAACATCTCGCCCAAACAGCAGTACCTCTGACAGTGCTGCAGCCCCTCAGTGGTGCACTGGGAGTGTTGGAACTGATTTTGTGCTTCAAAGATTCAACCCTGTGACTTACTGATTGGAGAAAACTTACCCACTGAGATATGGCAGATGGCGTCTTATAGTTGGGAAAGAGATGGCCAGCTTCTTTTTCTCGGGCTGAGTGTTGAGACGGCTCCCTCACATAAAAACCTTCAGTTCCTTAATACTCAACCGCAGGTTCGTTCTGTGCTGACAGGCCTCGCCTTCAGTGGACAGTGTCAAATCCAACATTGACCCATGTTGTTGTGTTTGCAGAAAGCTGCCTGAACCTGGAGCTGCAGTTCACACCATTCCAGCTTTGCCACGTGGAGTGAGTGACTTTCTCTGACTGATTTCATGTTGCTTATTTGTGAGACATTCTTCCCACCTCAATCATGTCCCCTCAGGTGAAGAAGTGCCCCCAAACTTTAACCCAAGTAATCCACACTCTCTCTCTTGCCAAGGCCTTACCATCCACGAATAATCCTTCTACCCTGCTCCCTTCCCACAATGCTACATCAGTCTCAATCCCAGCACCCTGATCTCTCCCCGTGATCCTGTATGAATCCGAAACTAATCCCACTTTCCCACTCTCTCCCCATAAACTTGAATGAATCCCAGACTAATCCGACCACCTTCTCTCTCCCTTTTGGATGAATCCCTAATTCTTCCCACCCCCATAACCCCACATGAATCCTTAGCTAATCCAACTGCCCCACCCTCTCCCCATAATCCTAAATCAATCCAGAAGTATTCCTATGCTTTCTCTCTGTAGTCCTGTGTCAATCCCAAACTAATTTCACAATCTCCCACTCTCTCCCCTCTTCCCTAACCCAAATAAAAACCACTAGTCTATTCACTTCATTCAGCCCTATGTCAATCCCAAATTAATCCCACTATCTCCCAATAACTCCTTAAATCACTTGGAGGGGTGAGGGAAGAAAATAATTTTAAGGATCTCTCAGTCCGACAGCTGTGTGGATGAAAGTTAAGCAGCCCCTGAAGTGGTCTGGCAAACCACTCAACTGTGTTAGACCACCACAAAACGTAGCAACAACCAATCTGCTGGAGGAACTCAGCGGGTCGAGCAGCATCTGCGGGAGGAAAGGAATTGTTGATGTTTCAGGTCGAAACCCTGCATCAGGACCATTCCTTCCCCTCCTTCCACCCCCCCCCCACCCCCTCAACAGATGCTGCTCGACCCGCTGAGTTCCTCCGACAGATTGTTTGTTGCTCTAGATTCCAGCATCTGCAGTCTGTTGTGTCTCCAGCACAAAACATACACTGCAGGGGTTTAAGGTGGCAACTCACCACCGCCTTCTCAAGGTAGCTGGGGACGGTAATAAGTACCAGCCTTGCCAGCGATGCCCACGTCCTGGGAATGGGGAGGGATTGTTAACCTCAGGCTTTTGGATTACAAGTCGTCACATTCTAGCTACACCTCCTTAGCTCCTCTTAAAACATTCAAATCTCCGATGTTGAAAGCTCCAATTTCATCCACACCCTGTTTTTCAGGAGAGAGGATCCAAATGTGATTTTAAGATGATAATATTGCTGAACCTCATTAATGCACGGCCAAGTGCGACTGATCTCACCTTGTGGTTTCTCCATGATGAAGGGTTCAAGAGAGGAGACAGTACGAGACGGTGTTCCTGCTCAGTGGCCATGACCACCAGATGCACCTGTACAAAGAAGTAAGCAGCCTCCTCCTGGCTCCACGTCTGATAGAAGCTTCTTAAATTATGAGAGGTATAGACAGGGTATTCAGTCAGAATCATTTTCCCAGGGTTGAGATGTCAAATACGAGAGGACGTGCATTTAAGGTGAGAGGGGGGAAATTTAAAGGAGATGTGCGGGGCAAGTTTTTCTTTACACAGAGTGGTGGGTGCCTGGAATGGGCTGCCAGGGGTGGTGGTGGAAGGTGATACAACAGTGGTGTTTAAGAGGCTGTTAGATAGACACATGAATATGCAGGGATGGAGGGATGTGGATCATGTGCAGGCAGAAGAGATTTAATTCAATTTGGCATCGTGTTGGGCCTGTTCCTGTGCTGTACTCTTCTGTGTTCTATAAGTCCCTGCAGCACAAGTGAGAGTGTCCATCAATAATCCAAATAAGCGTTTCTTTCTCCTTCTTTCACAGAATGAAACACTGCACCAGTTTGAAGAGCAGCCAGTAGAATTCTTTTTCCCAGAGTTGACAAACTTACCCAGCCAGTAAGAATTCACCATTTAACCCTGTGTCACGTCGGGACTGTTATACAGATTTATGGGTGTCCTTGCTCCAGAGATGTGAGCACAAGAGCCGAGGCTGACACTCCAGCGCATTGCCGAGGGAATGGTGCCCAGTCAGAGGTGCTGTCTTTCTGCTGTCCGCCCACTCTGAAATAGTGGCAATGGGATCTTTTACATCCACCACAGAAGAGCCGGAGGGTTTTCCCCTGGGGTCCTGGTTGATTGTCTATCCCTCTATCAATGTCACTAAAGAGCATGTTGTTGGCTCAATGTTTCTGTTTGTGGGAGCTTGCTGTGTGAAAATTGGCTGCCACACTTCCCATACAACACTGGTTGATCTTGACAAGTAATTAGTTGGATGTAAAGTACTTCGAGGTGTCCTGAGATCATGAAAGATGCAAAATTCTTAATGTCTGGGATTACTGTACCTAGGATGTGCAAAGACACTGGAAATAGGAGCTATGTTTTATTTTCATACAACATAGAAGGAGGCTGTTTGACCCATCGAGTCTATGCCAGCTCACAGAACGATCCCATTCTGGTGGTGTAGCAGTTAGTGTAACGCTTTACAGCACCAGCGACCCAGGTGCAATTCCGGCCGCTGTCTGTAAGGAGTTTGTACGTTCTCCCCGTGTCTGCGTGGGTTTCCTCCGGGTGCTCCGGTTTCCTCCCATGTTCCAAAGACGTACGGATAAGGAAGTTGTGGTCATGCTATGTTGGCGCCAGAAGCGTGGCGAGACTTGCGGGCTGCCCCCAGAACACTCTATGCAGAAGATGCGTTTCACTGTGTGTTTCGATTTACATGTGACTAATAAAGAGATCTTAAACCATTCTCCCCACATTCCCATTAGTTCTACCACTCACACATTCGGAGCAATTTACAGCAGCCAATTAACACACCAACCTGCACACCTTTGGGATGTGGGAGGAAACTGGAGCACCCGAGGGAAACCCACGCGGTCACAGGGGGAACGTGCAAACACGGACAGCACCAGAGGTCAGAATCAAACCCGGGTCACTGGAGCTATGAGGCAGCAGCTCTACTAGTTGCGACACTGTGCCCCCCACGCCCCCCCCCCACCCCTGATGTTCCCTGTGCTGCCTTTATGTCCATACTAAAGTGATCTCCTAACGTGATAAGCTACAGCTCCCATCAGGTCCTCTGTGCTGGAAGGCTATTTCTGAAAATGTTCAGAATTATCTCGAGCCTTTGTTGAGAAGTGTTGAGAATCAGATTCTTACGTTAACTCCCGCACATTGCGTACTGGATTTCACAGAGAGTGTTTGATGTGTAGTCACTGGTGCCTTGGTTGTTAAGCACTGGATCTGATCGTTACAGTGTCCTCTGGCTCGATGTTGTCAACATTCCAGACTCCACCAGGCGCCTGACTGCTTTCGGCTGTCAGAATGGATTTGTGCGAGTTTCCCATGTGGATCAGGAATCTAAAGGTGAGAACCATCACATTGTGTGTTGCAGGAGTTTACTGATCCCCTCTGCGACTCTCAGCCCTGCCCGGCACAGCCTTGCCTTCAGTTCCTTAGTCCTGGAATTCCTTTCCTAAACTCTTCAACTCCCTACTATTCCCACTTTAAACTAGTCCACAGAAGCTGTACCTTTGGTGAAGCTGTTGGTCATCTTGTTGGCCTTAATCCATTTCTGTGCAGTCTCACCTGTGAACTGTTGTGACCGCTTGTTAATGATGCTACAGTGTTGTGGCTGGATCTTGCTGGCTCTCCCATCTTACCTAATTCAAATGGCTGTCTATTTATCCCCTTCTTTCTCTCAAACCCCTCTCTCTCTCTTTCAAACCCCCCTCTCTCTCTCT